>NC_080740.1:74289367-74592398 GCF_020826845.1 Diceros bicornis minor | reverse complement strand
GTTAATTTTCAATGCAAGTTTTAAAAAATTTAATTGTCCCTGATTACTGACATGCAATAGTAAAATAATATAAAAGAATGCCGTAAATGATTAAAGTAAAGCTTAGCAAGGTATGCATTAAAAAAAATCCCATAACTCTACTTTTGTTATGGGAAATACTAAGTTGCATAACGTGACCCAATGGTATAGGATAATAGCTTAAGAAGCTGTATTATATAGATATTTTGTATATTATGTCCTCACGCGCAATATTTCTAGTGATTAATTCCTCAGCTGAGGGAGGGTCTCTTGAACGGATGTTGATTATATCAGAATGTGACCCAGAAGTGATGCCAGAAATGGAGAGTGGGCACGAGTATGCCAGGCATCCTCTGGAAATATTGGGGAAAATTTCTCAGGAATTGCTCTTCAGTTGGTGTCCATACTATCTGCAAGAATAACTACTGGCTCACTTACAGAATGCTACATATTATTTGATGGACACTGATAGAAAGAGGGAAGGATAGGAACACAAGTGATGGATAAAACATGATGTAGAGCTAATGAAGCAGAATTAAGCACAGTAGAGGGAACTAACCTCTCTGAGCATCATTTTTTATATCTGTAAAATGGAGCTAACGTTTGCCTTGTCTTTTTCATGGAGCTGTTGTGAAAATCCCCTGAGACCCATTTGTTTCCCAAACTCTGCTGTTCATGAGAAACACCAGAGAGTAGTCAAAAATACACATTTCCAGGCCCTTCTGCCAAGATATTTGAATTCAGTAGGTCTGGGGTGGGGCTTGAGAATCTGTATACTTAAATATCCTCAGGTGATTTTTATGATCCAGCCAATTTGGAAGGCATATACTACTGTATGTTAAGTATTCTACAAAATACAGTAGTCTTAGGGAGACAAGATATGCAAAGCAATTAAAAAGTGGTTCAAGACTGTACTTTTACATAGTATCAAATTTTAATGGGAAAAGCTCTAGATTATAGGAATTCTAAGCATTAATTATGTTCTGGAATTTGAACTCTGGTCAAGTCAGTCACTGGGATCTATTGATGTAAACAATGGCGGTCTGAAATTTGCAATGTTTGTGCAAAAATGGAATCTCTATGTGTTCATCCAGAAGGATCCATGGGAAAGAGCACTACCCCCTCCACTAAGACATGTACAACTCAGACTAATTTGGTGAGGCCTGAGTCAACAGCAGGTGCTTCTCAACCAAATACCTAGGTCATTCTCTGAATGTTCTTTATAGTTAAATAGACTCTGGAGGTGAAACTGTCATTATTCACCCACTAAAAAAACGAACTTGGAGAAATGGAAGAGAGAGCAGTTTCCTGTCTGTGCAAGCATATGGAAATGGTGATAGAGTTCAGGTACGGCTATATTAACCATTATTGATGCAGAACCACTTCATACCATGTCAGAGTAGAATAAATTGGACAACGATGGGATGACAGCATCATCTAATCTAATATCAGTGTTGTTTAATAGTTACATTTTGGCTGCCAAGTTGGGCATGTGGAGTAGGGGCTGAGACTCTCAGCTCCCAGTGGTTCCAGCTAAGGATTAGAGCTGGAATAGCAGATATACTGTCCTACTGGAGGCACTCCCACACCTGGACAAGGTGGGATGGGGTGAGTGAGGTGATTTGCTCACACTCTGTGCTATCATAGCTGAAGATGTCCTGTTTCTTCAGGTTGTGGTAGTTGTGGATTGTAGGTTGGTTTTAGGAGAGATGGGAAAAAAATGGGTCTTCTTTTCTTCTTTCTCCCTCCACGCTGAGGATTATAGGCAATTGAATAAAATCCCTATCTTCATCAAACACTTTTTGTTAATCCTCTTGTTGTAACTAGTAGACTGCCAGGCTGGTGAGAGACAGAATTAAATGGTTGTGTCTCTGACCTCTGGGAGCTGACATCTTTAGTTACTCATACTGAGTTAGGCATGAGATACACAAAGATAAATGAGCAAGATGGACGATTAAAAGAGCAAATTAAGAAGGTCCAAGTATTTTGTATAAAATGGGTGTTACATTTAGTTTTAGCATTCAATGGTTTAATGAAAGGCAAGACATTTGTAGAGTTTCCCTGTTCAGATGGGTGACTTATTGAGGAAGGAGTTGCTGCAATTTCGGAATGCTTTTGATGACTGAAGATAGAAGGGAGCCTATAGTACTTCAGAGAAGGAAATTCTCTCTGCTGGGCTACAAGTGCCTGCTCCAGCTCCTCCTCCCTGCCAGGCATACACATACTACTTTAAAATGTAGGGGATTTATTTTTCTTTTGAATGTAAAACTCTGGATCAGCAGGAACTAATTGGAAATAGAATTTTGTAGATTACTTGAGGACAGCAGTGCTTCCTTTTGGGACCACAAATTGGACTTTACAATTTCCTATTGAATCACTGCAACAAGCTTCAGTCAGTCTTTGTTTGGGGGCATTCCAGTACTTTTCAACATCCTGCATGAATTACTGTGATGTGCATCTCGAGAAGAGGGGGCTCACAGACTCCAGGTCTTTCCATAAACCGTAAAGGCCATTTGTTCTGAGAAATATTTAAAGATTGGAAAAAAGATTACCAGGTATTTCTGAGATTAGTCTGAGGGCATGCATCAATTAATTTTTCATTGAGCGAAGGAAATCATATCTAAATAAAATATATGGTTTAAAAAAAATCATCCTCTCTTCAGAGATTAAACATACTGTTTCTTTAGTGTATGATCTAATTTCACCAAAGTAATTTAAACTCACAGGTCTCCTTGAAACATTTTCCAAGCAAGAGGTGTGTTTAGGATTGAATGGTGCCTCACCTCCCTCGACATACCCTTATGCTTGTTTAGTTCCACGAATTTCCAAGTACTATTAATGAAAATTAAATGTATCTTTTTCTAAGAGAAATATGGACAGGTTATGCTTTTGTGAAAGATAAATCAACAGGTGAAAGGCATTTTTAAACTGTCATTAGACTTGATGCTGAAATAGTCCTTTTAATCTTTAGAAGGACCACTGCTTGGTGGGCAGCCACCCTGTTTCTCCTTGGAATGGTGAGTATTTATTTCCATTTTACAGACTAGGACACTGAGACCAAAGGAGGACAAATAAATTGTTTCTGGCTGGTGTTAGAGTTGGTAATAAAATAAATGTCAGACATTTCACAGCTCAATTAGGATGGTAATGCCTCATGATTTCAAATGTATACAATTGGGAAATCAGGAAATAGACATTTGATTATATTAGAAACCCTAAAATTTGCTCTTCTAGTTCTGGCTCTGGCCTTTCTCCTGCTTCTTACCTGATCTGTAACCACAAAAACCCTCATAATGACCAATGCCACTCGTCCTAAAGAGCAAGGTGTCAGAAGAGGGGTGAATTCTTCCTGACCCTGCCAATGATCAGAGTGTGCCCTGAAGCATGAGTTTTGATTACCCTTAATTTAGTATGCATAACTTCAAATGGTCCTAATGGTCATAAAATTATCTGATCCTCTTTAATATGCAACCAGGGTTTTGGGGCTCTAGTAAGCTGGAGTATTTTTTCACGTAAACCCTTGTTTGGCATTTGTTTCCATGTGTTCTAAAACAAAACACAAGAAAACCAACTAATTAAAAAAAAAAAACCGAAATAAAAAAACACTACCACCCTAACCTGAGCATATTTTGAGGTTCCACCAGAGAGGAAATGCAAACATTCGGTGCAATTTATAACACATCCATACATTTCCCATCTCACATTTCTGTTCTTTTTTTGCTGCTGCCTATGAGCTTCATTTTCCCGTGTGCCATAATATTAATGTTTTTCCCTGCTGGCTTCCCAGCCCAGGGGTCACAGCTCGTGTTTCACAACAAGAGACACTCAGCCATAAATCTCCTTTAAATAATACAGACGGCAGGAGGGTCACTGTTGAGAGAGCCAGTCGGTCTGAACAAAGTGGCATTGATGCATGGCACGCAGAACAGCTTGACCACGGCCCTGCTGGACAGGTAGAGTGTGGAGCAGCCTTTAGTTAAGGAGAGGGAGGCATGCGCTCTGCATGGTTCCAGAGAGCCAACCAGTTCTGGTTCTCAGTAGGAGTTGGCTGCCAATCACCAAGGCTTCCCGAGAATAATCACACCACCTCTTCCAGGCTCCAGCTGGAACACCCGATTAACGTAATTTGTGTTTGGAGGTGCAAACGCATCTCTTTGGTATAAATCTGCATTTGTTGAGCCCTCTTAGCCATACTTAAAACGAAGTTGTGAACTGCCAAGATGGCAGTAACAGCGCACACCTGATCGGAATACACGATGCCCTTGTGGCGAAGCTGTTTCCCAATTCCAGGCCCCAGTGAGGTTAATTTAAGGGGAAGGGAAACAGCTCAGTGGAACTCAAACCTTGTCGCCCTGGTTGAGTTAATGGAAGCCTCAACTTGCAGAGGTGCTCCATAAGATGGGGAAGGAAAGAGACGAGGGTTTAGCCAGAGGTTTGTTTTCATAGACAAAATTTATAACAATGTATTGACACCTGTGGGCCAAGGTGTCATGTTAGGATAATGTTAGGTATCATGTTAGGATAATTAAGATAATATATGTATGTGCAAATCTGTATAGACACACATAGAGAGAATATGGACAACATGTACAAAGACAATTAGTTTGTGCATAAAGATATTTAGTGCGTGTGTATGTGTGTCACACCCCAAATAGTTTGGGAAATAATTGGCAAACATTCAAGGTACTGTGTGTTATAAGTAAAGTCCGGGCTAATGAGAGGAGCCACAAAGTTTCCGCTGACATGATTTTTCAGGATTTATGCATTGCTCATCAGTTCCCAAACTCCAGTAATTTTCGTCTGCCAAAACTTGGTGATGTGGTGTTCTGGGGAAGATTAGCATCTCACTTTGTTCATGTTTATTGAACTCTTTTTTCTGCAACTATTTAGTCACACTTTTGAAAAAAGTCAGTGTGGCTTCTAATTTCTCAATTACTTAATTCATTATAGTGGTGTGGGTTGGGGTTTCCATTGATGTGATTTCTAGAATCTACTGCATACCTGATAAATGCATTGAGAACGAGAGTGTACATCAGCTCAGGGGATGATTATGCTGGCTTAGGTTGGTTATACCTCTAAGCATTTGTTATTTTTTATATTGCTGACATTAATTGCTACTGTAATATAATAATTGCCCAAAAGATATGGGTGATGGTGGTGGTGGAGGAGGAGAATTGATTCTGCTTTTATTCATTTAAAATAACAAATGATATTGATTACTCAACAATTCATTTAGTGGAACCAGGAGACCCATGAGAATAGAAAGGTTTTGGTAACGCTAACATGCTAAATTCTTGCTTATATTCAGAAAATTTTGCTTTTTCAATTTATACAGTTTTCCATAAGACATCTCAGAGATGAATAAATGTGTTACAATATGACTTTAAATGTCAGTTGAGCATTTAATAATATTCTAAAATACATAAGCATTTTCTCCTACTTGTAAGCTGTGTGCATAATTTTGGTTATTGTTTTTACTTCATTAATAAATGTATATTTGCAATTCTTTGAAAGAGCTATATATTTTTTTGTTTCTGATTTTGTTTATTTGGATGACTTTTTAGACCTAAGAGAAGCGTGTTGATAGCATCTTTCCTGTCTGTGCTGTCACTCTGCACCATGCTTCCCTCCTGGTCCCATTCACTGCACTGTTTATCTGTCTGGGTCTCCGTTAGACTGACTGCTGGCTGAAGGCAGGGGTGTCATCTGTCTAGTTCACTGTTGTAGTCCCAGTTTCTAGCCACAGTTACTTTTAGGGTGACCAACTGCCCCATTTGCGTGAGGCTTTCTTGGATTTAGTGCTGAGAGTCCCAACACCAGGAAGTCCCTGAGTCCCAGGCAATCTTGGCCTGTAGATGCTTATCAATATTGTCTGTATAAATGAGTCCCTCACCTTCCAGAGGTTACAGAGAAAAGCTCACTCAGCTCCTGTTTAAAATTAGTCAGTGTCATGTGTCTATACGTCATCTCCCCTGCTGATGATAAGGGATGGGAGGACAGGACTGTGTCTCTTCTGTTTCTTTAAATTTCCCACAGTGCCCTAGAAACACTTTCAAGCTAGAACTCCATCAAGTGCTGAACAAAATATGATCAAATAGCAAATTGTTCTGTAGTGTAAACTCACTCTCTCTTCCTTCCTGGCTCTCTGAGGTTGGGCAAGCTACTTTCTCCTTCTATCATCTGTCTCCATTCTTCTCATTTGTAAAACGAGGATGATAGCAGTACCCTCCTCACAGGGCTGGTGCCCGGATTCACTGAGACAAAAGACAGAGCACAGTGTCTGCTCTATGGCAGGTACATGGCGTGTGCAAACTGTTTCTCCTTCTCTTCTGCACCCACCTATTCCTTCTCCATCACACGACACATACTGAGCGTGTTCAAGTAGGTGACAGAGTCGTTTCAGTGGCACGTCTTGTTAAACTGAATCTGGAGTTGTTTTTGTGTAGAATAGTTTGCCTGGAAAGAGAATACTTTTCTGTGTGTATGATTGGTTTCTGAAATGCCGCATCAGTTTTACCCAGAGTCTGTTTGACTTCTTTCCGCGTTGCTGTGGTTGGAAAGACAGGCAGCCAAGCAAGCAATGTGTTACAGGTGGGGGGTGAAACTGTCACTTACAATGTTCTGGTACAGGATGAACATGAAACAACACCCAGCCTGGCGAAGAGGGAAGCTTTGGGTGGAGGCATATTATCTATTGATTCGGGCTTTACTCCTCTCTCCTCCCCGTGATACTCTTCCCACGGTGGCAAAGCTGGGACCTGGGTCTGTCAGTGGCAAAGTTTCTGTGCTGCTAACCTTAAAGAGACTAAAAAAGTATGCTCGAGTGAAATGGAAAAGTAAATCAGGAGTAATTTATAAATAGCTCCTGTTAATGAAGCATGTGTTTCATGGAAATAATCTCGTAAAAATGATGGCTTTATTTTGCGCCCCCACCTGCATCTCCGTATCCTTCCTGCTACCCACTAAATGGGAAAAGGGCAAAGGTTTCCTCACAGGTTCCTTGTTTTCTTAATTTTTCCTGCAGCAAGTAGCAGAACAGAGAGGAAGTGTCATTGGAACGCCTTTAGAACTTTAGTCATTAAATCCCCTTTGCCCCAGCCCCGGCGATGCATATTTCAATAATGAGCAAGAAAAATTGTTTTATGGTAGTTTAATAAAAGCAGAAGACAAATGTTGCCTCTGTGCAAAGGAACTGAATTACACACTTCGTGAACCAAATTAGTACCACAACATTGGGCTTTGTTCGAAAGGTGATACACATTTACGGGCCCATTTTTCAGCAAGATAAATATGACACGCGCCAAGATTTCCCTGAAGTAAATATTGTAAATAATAAAAGACTCTGCCAAGGAAAGCTGAGAAATGACTTAATCCTCACCCAGTTATACCTCGATGCCAAAATGCCACTGTCCGAACTCTCGAACAAACTGCCCGTTTAATCAACTCATCTCGTGATTAAGAGAGTGTGAGGCACTTTAATTTTCCAATAATAGTCAATATTCCTCAATTCTGGCTTAAAAAAAATATTCACATAGGAGCTAGGCCGTTTTATGGCATAAGGAAATTTGATTACCAAGTAACAAAATATATTTTGAGGGCAGTTTGAAGTCACATGGCAGAAATGTTTATGTGAATAGGTGCAAATTGGGAGATTTTTACAGAAAGTAAAAGCTATCATTCTAGGCCTAACTCTGTAATCCTCATTTAGCTTTAGCTTATTCCAGTTTGATTTCAGTTAAAGTTTCCTGCTAGCAAAATGGGCTGAATGTATTTCTTCCCTCCATACAGATTTGCTTGTGAGAAGCTGGGGTGATAAAGAAAATGCATTGAAATACTGTGGTTAATATGAGAATTCACAGTGCCGGCAAGTACAAATCATCTGTCTTGCTCTAGGGCATGTTATAACAGTTCCTGGAGCAGGGCCCACTATTGTCTTAGTGCTGGAGAATAGATAAATTTAAATGCTGCCTGAGCCAGGCAGTGATATAAATGATTTGAGTGGTGAGGTTTGAGAAAGGCATTAGGGAGTGGTGGGGATTGGGGTGAACTGGTGAACATGTGCCCTGTCTAAAGGGGCAATTTCTGCTGAGCCCTAGCTGATTGTTGCCAGATAGGAATGTAGACCTACTATTGTTGGAATCTCATTTCTCAAGAATTTGAGACATCTTGATTTTTCTGTGAAAGCTCCTAATTTTTTTTTTTTTTTTGTGAGGAGACCAGCCCTATGCTAACATCTGCCAATCCTCTTCTTTTTCTGCTGAGGAAGACTGGCCCTGGGCTAACATCCGTGCCCATCTTCCTCCACTTTATATGGGATGCTGCCACAGCATCGCTTGCCGAGCAGTGCATCTGTGTGCACCTGGGATATGAACCAGTGAACCCCGGGCTGCCGCAGCGGAGCGCACACACTTAACTGCTTGTGCCGCCGGGCCCACCCCTGAAAGCTCCTAATTTTTAAATGCTAGCCAATAAAAAATTGAAAACAAAAATGTTCTCTATCTCAAATAAAACAAAAGCCACGGGCTCAGAGTTTGTGACTTCTACTTTGTAGTTTAGGGCCTGAAGCAGCACAAAACAAATATGCCAGGATGGACAGCGTTTAGTCCTGTGGCAGAGATCAAGATGGCAGCTCGTATTGTTGAGACCTTGCTGTGTGCCAGGCTCTGTCCTAAGCGGGGCCTACCCCCTCTCAAGTAGGCGCTATGCGTTGGTACTATTACGTTTTATATTTTACAGATGTAGAAACTGAGGCCTGGAAAGGCAGAGGTGGGATTTGAACTCAGATGAGCTCTGTGACTCATAAGCACCATACTGTGATTCCCTCACCTTGATTTAGTGGTGTGGCCCAACAGGAAGTCAAATGGAATGGGAGTCAGGGACTTGGGTTTTGGTATTGCAGTGGTCCCCTTCCTGTGAGACTGGGTCCTTTATCTGACATTCTGAGCCTCCATGTCTCACCTTATCAGGTTGAAATAATACACCTACCCGATTTACCTCACAGGGTGTGGGGAAGGAGTATACCAGGAGTAAGTGCAGAAGAGCGTGGAAAATTATGAAGTGCTCTGTCAACACAAGCGAGGGGGAGTAGTGCTCATAATTAATCAGAGGATACAGAGAGGTGAGGTTGTGAAGCCGCTGATTGTCTTTGGATCAAATACAATTAAAAAACAATCCCTTCTTGACTCTTCAACTCAATAAAGTGTCTATTTGTAGAACTGGCTTAAAACTGAACTCACTCTGAAAATTAATTAGCCACCGTTAATGGCTGGAAAGTTAGCAGACTGCATTTATTTTAAGTGAAAAAGAGTGAGAGAGAAAGAGATTCACCTCCCGAACAGGAGTTAACAGCCCAAATCCTGCCCATTGTCTGCCAGGCCGTGACAGGGAGGACAGAGCATGAAGGCCCCCCACTGCCAGGGCCTTCCACACTCCCTAATCAAGGGACTCCCCTTCTGAGAAGGGGAGAGAGAGGCCTTTGCTGGTCTAACTTGAAACTGTTAATTGACGCTGGCTAGTAGGAGAACCTCATAGTGACCCAGACACAGAGAGCATTTGAAGAGGAAAGAGAAAAGAGACACGCAGGAAAGGTGGAGGGAAAATACCCCAAGGATGATGCAGAAAACTGTTTACGGATGTTGGCAGTGAGTAATCTTCTTATTTATAAATGAATGAGCTGACCTGAGGAAGGGGAGATTTGTGGATTATGATCACAGTCCCAGGTGACAGGCATCTTCACTGAGGGCTCTCCTCTCATTGACAGCCAAGGCCTCATACGTGTTTTCCTCTTCATACAGGGGTCTCAGCCTAATGGTGGTGCTAATTTGTCCTCTGAACTTTCATTAATTGAAGATCCCAGCTCTTTTAACTTACAAGATCTACTTTGTTTCAGGAAAATTTCTTCTGTGCATTCTAAATGTCCTTTTTTTCCCTCTTTCTCCTTTCACTGCAGCCTGGCAGAGTCTCTCACTACCCCTCCCATAGAACCTTTCCCATCTCTGGGCTTTGGGTCAGACCGCCCCCATTTGGAACCATTGCCCGCTCTCCTCTGTGAACAATTGTCTTTGGGGACCATGCTAAAATCTGCTCTGTTCCTACAGGAAGCCTTTTGGCCTCAGCCTACTCTGATCACTCCACACTCAAGTCAGCTTAGGATTTGGGCACAGATTCCATCAATGCCCTTGCTCTGTCATTGATCTGTAATTATTTTAGAGGTGGAGTTCTGATTGCATTGTGTGGTTGTCTTTCTAATTTGTGAGAGGCCTTCTTGCTGGCTTCCTAAGAATTTCCTCTCCTTTCCCATCGCAATAAAAAAAATACACAGACAAGGACTCCTTACCCTCAGTAAATGGAGGGCAGTATACTGTAGGGGAAAGGGCATGGGTTTTAGAATCAGAAAGCTCGGTTTTGAGTCTCCTCTTTACTACTTAATGTCAGCATATACCTGGGAAAGTTACTACCCTCTTTAAACCTCAGTTTTCGTATCTCTAAAAAGGGAGTTAAAAGAATACCTACATCATATACCTCATATATACCTAGTCTATCCCTTAAGAAAGTACCTAACATATGCTTGGTTTCTCTTAATAAATGTTAGCTATGATTATTATTATAATAATAAATGCTTGTTGACTGACTGAATTTATCGCCTAGCACTTTCCCTGGCACATATTTGGTGTATGTGCTCAGTAAGTACTGGATGTAGAATGAATGAATGGAGGAACAAATGAATGAATGAATGCATGAATTCACTTGAGCCAGAAGACAGATATATTCACCGGTTTATTGTTGATTACCTACTGAGTGGCAGCTGGGTGTATAGCCATGAACAAGACAAACAATATCCCTGCTCTCATGGGCTTAAATCCTAGTGGAGGCAGGCAGATAACAAGCAAGTTAAATAAATAATCAAGGTCATTTTTCAGGTGGGAAGTTTTAGTGGGGCTTAGGTGACTATCAGGAATATTAGAGAGAACTAGCAGTATTTATCCTATAGTCAACCCAGTGGAGACCAGAGAGTGAGTTCAAATGTCCAATGAGAAGTACGAGAGGGAGAAAGACTTGTTCTGTGTTACTCCCAAAAGCAAGCACCAGATCCAAATGGTGGAAGTTAACAAAGAACTTGAATTCGACTTTGATTAATTAAGACACTCCTGGTTCAGTAGTCTGGGAGCAGCAGACTACTGCCCTTGAGGGCAGTGAATGTGTCACTAGAAGAGAAGTACAAGCAGAATCTGAGGGACATTCTAGCATCATTCGTAAGGTTGCTTTGGATAATCTCTAAGGTTTTTTACAGTGTAAAAATTCTAGGATTTTCCATTATCTAGTTGACAGATGAGGAGGTCTCTTAACTTCTTTTTGATATATTATAAGCGGCATTGGGGGAGGTATTGTGGTAGAGTGAAAAGAACACAGACTCTGGGATCAGATAGACCATGGTTCAAACCCCAGGTCTACTACTTACTATTTGTAGGACTTTACTTACCTTCTCCCTACTTTACTTTCCACTTCTGTAGATTGGGTAGATTCTTAGGACTGATGTGAGGGTTAAATTAACTAAGGCATGTAAAGTACCTAGCATAGTACCTGGTGTCCAATAAATGGCATTTGCTGTTGCAGTTATAGCCAAAACTTGGGGGCAGTCACCTTCAGGGGCACCCTCCCTGCTGAGGCAGTGACTGGGGAATAAGTCAAGGGAGTAATTAGGGGTAGATGGGGAACAGGTGGTAGCTGTCTTGAAAAGATTAGGGGTCATATACATGCTACCAATTCTCAGGCCCAATGCTCACGTCATCATCAAATCAGAACTACCCAGAGAGCTCTCCTTTCTCTCATCCCGGGTGACAGACAGTTCTTTTCTCATTTTTTCCCCTTCTGAGCTGCCCTTAGTGTTAATTAAAATTTGATTTCAATAGGAAAGAGAAAGTTTCTGTAGAAAGTGGTAGAAGAGTAAGGACATAGTATGATTTGTTTCTGCACCCCCGGCCCCAAGCCCAGCACCCCGGGTCTCCAGGGAGATGATCTTGATACTATATTCACATATACCTTTGGATCCAGACATCTTTGTGTAAAATATAACTCCAGAGGGAAAAACATAAGATCCTCTTCTTAGATAAGAACCTGCCAATTCTTCTGGTCCAAAACGACTTGTGTGAAAAATGCCCTGCAGAGGAAGGAGGAAGCTCACAAACAGAAGAAGCACGAGACACATCTGGAGGGAACCCAAGCCGGGAACCTGAGGGCCTGACCATCTGCCAGAGGGCCAGATGCTGTTGCTGGAAGCCTCTCGCCTCCCGGCTTGTCATCTGGGTCTGATGATGCCATCCAAAAGAAGGACCACAGAGTGGGAGGGCAATGAGCAATCCATCTTCTCCCACCCATGGTTTTTTTAATTGTGTGACATGGCCTGGGGGGCATGGGGATGGGGATTAAAATGTTTGCCCATAAAAACCGCACCTTCCCCATGGAAAAGGCCATCCTAAAACACATGGCCCTGACCACCCAGAATGTATAGAAAATTATTTCATTAAATATCCCTTTCTTATTCCTTAGTCTAAATAGAATGGATGAAGAGGTTTAGCTGTGTGGTTGTCAGTGGGAACTGCCAACTTCTGTCAACTTGGGGGTATATTGAGAGTTTCTAATCCCCTGTGTTGGTCGTTACATTATAGAATTTCCTGTATTGCAAGTGTTCTTCCTATTAACAGCTTTGGTGTCTGATTTTGGCCAAAGCAGATCATTGGGATTCAGAGGGAAATCCTCTTCTTTTTCCATTGCAGAAGCAATCAAAAGTCTGTACATACAGCACTCATAAAAGGAAAATGATCAAAATCACACACACAAAAAGGACTAGTAAATTCCGGATGAGATTACTGCTTTGTGTGATTCCCATCATCCAGGAATGTCTTTCTGCCTCATAATTGCTCACTGACAGACTTACACAAGCAACACGGGAAACATAGTAGGATTATCTCTTACCCTGTCCTGTAGGGTTTAGGCTAAATCCATAGGCATCTAGGACAGTTTTACTTCTGCATGTTTTCCGTGCCGAGAAATGGTTGTATAGGATATATTTATACTAGTGTATGTGCTTTAACTTACAAAGAACTGCAGTGTTTTCTGGGTATACGTAAGGCAGAAATTGTTTTAATTTTTAAAGAGGCACTTGTTGGAATAGTTTAACATGAAATTTTGAATCTCACATAATTATCCAGATACATGACTATAACTCAAGAATTGAGAGAAGGTTCTCTGTATTCAACAATATCAGGAGAATTATATTGTATACATCTAAAATCTTAGGCTGCTGGTAGTCCTTCATTCATCAGGAGAATGACTGGGGCATCTTGTTGTCACTGTTTATTCTAAGCAAGTTGGGTTGTCACTGTGGAGAGGGGCTGTTTTAAGCTTCATCTCAAGAGTTTTCTTCTTGCAGGGCTGGTAGGACCACCACCTCAGACAGTATCTCACTGCCAGGCGACGTGGATCCTCCCTAAAGCGTCATTGTTATAGTGTGTAGCAACTTTTGCTGATTACAGTTGCTTCTGCGATAGAAAACCAGATTCCTGAGAGACAAAAAAGATAATCTGCGGCTTAATGTGGGGCTTCAGCCGCACTGAATGCAATATAACCAGTGGAAAGTCTGAGGTTTTGAAAATAGCAGAAGTGGGGAAAATGAAAATGTGAAGTCAATTTATATTCAAAATTGTCTTCTATACTTTTAAGGCTGACAAATGTCCCAGTTAGAAAAACCTCTGATATTGGGTAGGTTGAAAAAATAAAAGCTACATTGTGAAAATTAAAAGAAACATCCTATCCTAAGATTGGGACAAATGCTTCAAGGCTCAGTGGTAGAAAGAACTTCTAATTCTGGTTGGTGATTCATCTCATATGCTTCAAGGACTTGGGTACATTTGACTACAATGAGTAATTTCTCAGAAAGTATAGTGAGAGGCAGGAACTTTACTGCCAGCGTCAGGAATTCTTAAATCTGATGTCAAATGTTTAGTAATCATGTGGAACAGTTACTGATGCAAATATTGGTAAAAGGAGAGCGCCCAGAGATGTCAAAAAAGACCAGGGGCTATTCAGACCCAAGATAGATGTCTCTGATGCTCAGTAGCTGATTACATACTTCTATAATAACATCATTTTTTGATTTTTTTATATGTTTCAAAGACTAAGGGTAACCTTAAAAGTCACGTCCTTAAATAGCAAGAGGTTAGAGTCTTCTGGGGAACTGAACCCTTGCAAAATATTCCCTTTCACACAGTTTTGGAATTGGCAATGACCTTATAATCGCAAATAGTAGTAGGTCGTGTCTGTTAATCACTCTGGACACCTTGTCTGTCGCCTTTTGTACATCGTCTCATTTCTTCCTCACTGCAGCCCAGTGGAGGTACTATTAATATCCCCATTTTCCACTGGCAAAGCTCACGCCACTCTTCACTGGTTGAGACAAGATATTATTTTCTTTTCCCAAGCTAATCATCTTGTAAGAGGAAGGTGAAAGTGACTTGGCCAAAACAGCCATGGAGACTGTGGCAGAACTTGAACTTGAAGCTAAGTCTTATGGCTCTAAGCCAGTGTTCTTTCCACCATTAGATGGTGGCTCTTCTGAAATTTTGTTGCATGTGATCAGCATCTTCAACTTGAGCAGTTTATTTATTAATTTCATGCGTATATCAGCCCTTCTCTTGAACTAGATGAGAACAAGAACGATTTTAGTTGTCCCATAGTGGCAGTGAGTGGCTAATAGATCCTTAATAAATATAAACTGACTGCTCAAAATGTTTCTTGAGTTAAATGTGCCTTGGGCTGAAGTCAAGGGACCCACATTCTAGCCCTGTCTCCCTTACCACCTGCTTGTATGTCCTTGGGCACATCTCTGAAACTGTGGTTGAGCCATCTGGATAGGTTGGATAGAGAGGGAGACATCCATGTTTCTCCAGATCTCCCACTTGTGGGATATTGAAAGTGGAAAGCCTTTGAATTTTTTCTACAAAAGGTTTTAAAAAGCTGATTAGAGTCATTTTGGCTACAGAGACCTTTTTGATGGAGTAATGAAAGAAGGGCGAGATTATAAAAACAAAGCAACCACCCATGTGAATATACCCTATGTGTGTAAATCTGTACAACGCATAGGCACAACATCAGAGAAACAAGAAGTCTGAAATCATACAGTTCAAGTCCCAGCTTCTGCCACTTAGCTGTGTGGTCTTGAGCAAATGACTCAAACTTCTTAACCTTTGATTTCTTCATTAGGAAATTGTGAGTAATAACACTCCCCTTTTTTTTTTTTAATTTTTTGTTTATTGCAGTAATGTTGGTTTATAACATTGTATAAATTTCAGGTGTACATCATTATACTTCTATTTCTGCATAGATTACATCATGTTCACCACCCAAATACTAATTACAACCCATCACCACACACATGTACCGAATTATTCCTTTCACCCTCCTCCCTCCCCCCTTCCCCTCTGGTAACCACCAATCCAATCTCTGTCTCTATGTGTTTGCTTATTGTTGTTATTATCTACTGCTTAATGAAGGAAATCATATGGTATTTGACCTTCTCCCTCTGACTTATTTCACTTTGCATAATACCCTCAATGTCCATCCACGTTGTCACAAATGGCTGGATTTCATCGTTTCTTATGGCTGAGTAGTATTCCATGGTGTATATATACCACATCTTCTTTATCCATTTGTCCCTTGATGGGCACTTAGGTTGCTTCCAAGTCTTGGCTATTGTGAATAACGCTGCAGTGAACACAGGGGTGCGTGTATCTTTATGCATTGGTGTTTTCAAGTTCTTTGGATAAATACCCAGCAGTAACATTCCCTTAAAACAAGATTAAATGAGAGAATTATGAAAAACAACCAGCACATGGGACATTATGAGTCTTCAAAAATGGTAGTTGTGACTATTATTATTGAATGGAATATTTATTGAGCATTTAGTCTTTCAGAAGTGTGTGTAAAGACTAAGGAGATACAATAAACAATGCAGCAGAGCTCCTGCCCTCTGAATACTTACTGTCTAATCTGCAATAGATGAAGAAAAAAATCACAACTTACTATCAATATAGCAAATAGTGTTGAACAGTGGATAAATGAATGTTCTGTGATCTGGTCTCCACATAGGATCATACCATGGTCCTTGAAAGCTCTTTATCCTCAGTGGTTAAAGAATATTTTATTTTGATTGCAAGTGATTGAAAACTTCCCATCTGTGAAGGGTAAACAATTCAGACTATTTTCTTCTTTTTTTGTCTTTGTGTCTGAAGGATCTTTCCTTGTTCAACCTGACTTTGCCCTTAATTTTTCTTTCACTAGTTATCTGTTGTGCAGAGTAATTTGGAATTTCTCTCTTCTTTGCTGTCTTCTTTGAACCTCCTCCTCTGCTTTGCCTTTCTCTATTTGGCTGCGTCAAGAACGCATTTCAGGAGAAGAAATGCTTGTATGTGTCAATAGTTCCAAAAGTATAATGTGGCTGATCTTAGGAGTTTTATTTTTAAAACTTGGAAGTTGCACGTCAACAACTGGTTGGAGAACTTGAACTTCAGATGTGTTTACAGACTGGGAAAGGTTTCCACCTCTGTCTCAAGGGATCCAGGTTACAGGTTGGGTGGTTCAGGCTGGTAGACTTCAGAATCTCCTTTGGCTACTCACTCCTCCCTATTCAAATTGCTTACCCTTATCCTGTCAGGAAGTATCTTATTTATTGATGGTTCTCCACTAGAATGATAGCATTGTCTTCTGTCTCTGACCTGGGCAGGTGACTTCCCTTCTTCAAGCCTCAGTCTCCCCGTCTGCAGATTAGACGTAATACTTGGGATTGTTGTGAGTGTTACATGAGATAATGCATGTAAAATGCTTAGGGTACATAGTAAGCACTCAGTAAATGCTAATAGAGGCCATTATTAATTTTATTATTATTAGAAAACACTCCCAAAATATTGTTTTTACTGCTTTTGTATGTGTTGGAAATGATATCCAGGGTATTTTGCTCATAATGAATGAATGCTCAAGATGTAGCATTGATGACTAACATTTTCTATTGGCATCTGACTTATTATTGATATTTAGAGTCCTATAGTGGAAAATGATAATCCATTCTCTTCAATTGGTAGTTGAGGGAATTTGGACAAGATTCTTATTACTAGACTGAATAGATTTTGGTATTCATTATAATCTTTGTTTATACTGTTTAATGTTCATATTCATACATTTCATTGATGGATTGTTACATAGTTAGTATACAGTATGTGTAGCATATATGCCATATCACCTTTCTAAAATCTAGAGAATTCTGAATTGTGAAACATATCTGGTTCCTTAAAGGGGTTTGGATAAGGGATTGTGGACTCAGAGACGTGGAGTCATTTGTACTTATTATGACTTCATATACATTAGCCCATCTGATTGTTGCACAAGTCTACTGAAATTGGTAGGGCAGGCGTGAACTCTATTATACACAGGAGGGAATGAAAATTCAGGGAAGTGAGATGACCTGGCCCTCCGACACAGTAAATGGCTGAGTTGCCATGTTCTTTCTACCACATTCTCTGCTCTTCTCTGTAATGTTGAAAGAACAACTAATCCTGCCAGTAAGACCATGGAGGAGGTGATATTGGGCTTGGGCTTTAAAGGATGGGTCACTCTAGATGCCACAAATAACTGGAGAAAGGGAGGGGCTGGTTCTTCTTGGCCTTGGAACCTTCTTAGTGTCATGGAGAATAATCTGCCTCGTGACTTAACCCAGAACAGTTTCAAGAGGTAGGGGAAAAAATATAAACCTGAAAGGGATAAAGACATATTTAAGTATTAGGAGAATTTTACTCTTTTTATTTCTCTGCTCTCTATCCTATATTTTCTCATATTTGTGAATATAGATGATTTGCAAGAACTAAAGAAAAAAATTAAATACCATTTTCCCTAACTCAAGCTTGGAAAAAGAACAGAAATCAGATTTGATTCAAATAATACGTATTCTCCCAGCATTATATTTTTGCATCAGAATTGAGTGGGAAAGTTTGAAGATTGTTTCATTATACAATAAATGCTCCGCGAGCTCTGCCACGTTTGCCAGGAGCCTGGAAGTGGCATTTTAGATAGCATGTTAATTTTTTATTAGTAACTTTCTTCCTTTGGTCATTTTCAGGACTTTTAGTATTTTGGCCAGAACTGCTTAAAATATATTTTAAATGAAGCTTCTCAATCTCCCCCCTTTTTTAATGACATAAGCTTCGATCATTTTAAATGCTTTAACAGAGCTCTTTGAAGAACGCCAGATCTCTGCAACATTTCTCAGATAATACTGTCCTACACCTGGAACACAAGCCCCATTTTGAAACGGTAATTTGGTCCCTGAAGGGCCCTTTGGGCTCTGTCCTGCTGCCCGCCCTGGCTGAACTGTCTAGGAATAAAGCCCAAGATAAATGGGGCTGGATTTATGCAGAGTAATTTAAAGCCTCCTGCCTAGTCTTGTCTTTCTTGTAGAGAATATACTTGGAAATTCGTTTTAAGTCTGAAGCATTCTTTGAACACCTGATTTTGTGATTTTGTTTTCTTCCTTCCCTTTAGTCGAACCTTTATTAGACTGCTGACGAACCTTGGCCTCAGCAAAGGATTAAGTGAGCAGATTCTTCAAGTAATAAATCTAAAGACATATTAAAAGCAAGGAAAAGGGATTTCCCCAGTGTTTTGGGGGGATTTATAAGTGCCAAAGGCTAAACAACTTACAAGAGGAGTAAGATTGCTCCTTCTTCCAACCTGGACATGTTCTAATATTGTGACACAGCGTGGAATTAAGCTGGCTTACTAAGTAGAAACATGTAACATAATTGAAAATGCACAATACAGAGAGGGATTCACGATACAGCAGTGTCCCGTTGTAAAGATTACACTGATTTATAAGGAATGCCTTAACTCCTAATCCCAGCCATGCAAAACCACAGAGTTGAGTCTTTTATAACCAGGGAAAGAGAGAAAAGGCTTAATAATATATGTTCCCAAAATTGAATATAAATTTGAAATTGGTGGTTGAGCAGGCCATTCATTTCTCTTAAAACAATGTCACAATGAAAACATTTTTATTAGGTTTTGACATGTGGATTTTCAAAGAAGTTCAGGCATTCTCTATTTCGGGAAAGACGGGTATAGCCGAATCATGGAAGAGTAATGAAAATGAATGGTGTGTGGGGGAGAAGAATAAATACTGTGGGACATAAACTGTTTAGAAAAGATCAGCAAAGAACAAAAGTGTCAGGCTGGTGGAAATAAAACCACAGGAATAACCTTATGTATAAAGTAAGAGTCAGAAAAAATTGAGGTGGAAGGGGACCTTGGAATAAATGCTGAAGGAGCAAAATCATTATGGCTTGAAATGAAGGATAATAGAGAATAGAAACTGAGTGCACCGTTTCTTCTTCTTTTTTTTTTTTTTTGTAAAGCATCTTAACAGGAAAAGTCATATCATAAGGTCTGATCAGAATGGGGAATTTTAGAGTTTGTTTATGCACCAAAGAAACAGATTCCAACCCTGGCCAAGTTCAAGTGGTCTGTTGATCCTTCCATGCCAACTTTTTTCCTTCTTATCTGTAAAATGGGAAAATAGTATTTGTCACTCCTGCTGAATTAGGTGGTATATAGGTGGAAGAAAGAAATATTGTTGAACAGAATGTGAAACTTATCAGGAAGAACTGTAAGTGTGTGTGCGTGTGTGTGTGTGTGCGTGTGTGTCGGAATAAAATGGGGGAAAGATCTTTGGAAGATAATATTCCCTAATTTATTGCATAATCAGTAATTGTGGATGAAATCAATAAAGGCCATGTTGACTGAATATACAGAACAAGGGGAGCTTTTGATTGAACAGTAACCAGTTGGCAAAAATAAATAAATAAATAAGTATTTAAAAATAAAATAAAACCAATATTGACCTTTACTTTGTTTGTTTTGCAATGAAATGAGAAGAATGAAAACTGAAATCCCAAAAAAGTTTCCTAGCCCATAGGAGTTGGAAAGCTATAGAGTAAGACAGAGTTGAATATTCAAGACATTGCCAAGGAGAATTTACTGAGCCCAAAGGAGCTAATTGCTGTTTGTATGTGTACACTGTATACATACATATACATAAACACACGTATAGAAACGCATATACACACATGTATACACACATCTTCATATATATGCATATATTAACACACATATACAGATATACAAACACACATATATGCGTGGGCACACACTATTTAGCTGGCTCTAAAGAAGCAAAAATATTAGAGAAGTAAAGATTAGCCCAAAGTCGAGACTTGGGAAAGTGGTGACACGGAAAATGGCAAGGCTTTAGCACTGGGTCTACTTCGATTCCAAAGGAAATAACAGGGGAGAGCTGCTTGGGATATTTATTGTTTGCTTGCAGAGAAGTGAGCCTTAGGGGAAAAATACACATATGTATCAATAAGGAGGGAAGAGGATTTTGCTACCACAAGAGAAGGATGAGCTCCTTCCCACAGTTACAGGGATGCAACTCCTAATGAAATCAATTTTCATTGCTCAGAGACCACTGCACTTAGTTTTCTAACTTCAGAAGTTGGCAAAATATGGGAATGGTGTCTTAAAGCCAAAATAAAGCAGTGACAAGAGAGAGAGATGGGATTGAAAAAATTTCACTCCAGTCCGCCAAATCAGAAACCATTGCTGTGCTAGAACAAAAACAAACACAACTTCCAAATTAAGTGTGCGCGGTGGCAAAGTGTGAGCTTTCCTGCCTGCTGACTTAAGAGTAGTTTTCAACTCTTGAATGGAAAAGAGACTACTGTACTAGTTTGTTATGTGGATTAGCTTCCTGAATGGACAGAAAGTTTGTCTTGTGCTGGAGATTCAATGTGTTTTACTTGTCTTTAATGTTTTAGGCAGGGGGAAGAAAACTAATAGCAGCCCTTGGAATGCCCATAAGATAGACAGCAGCCCAGGATGCAGAGAAAGAACATTGATACTAAGTGGCAGTAAATCATGTTATGAAGACTTGGCTAAAAGGAGGGCAGAACTAATGCCATCAAAACTTATTAAGTTTTATTTAAAAATGTTAAATAGAAAACCTACACCGTCAAGAGTGATCCATCCCCAAGTCAAGAGAAAATGGCGTAATCTCAGCTGCAGAACATAAAGCTCTCGCCTGTTTGATACCAGGCTTAGCTGCACGGCGGTGGGGGTGGGGCAGGGACCAAAAACAAAGGCAGCAGACAAAATGAAAAGTATAAATAGAAGTATTGAATATACAGTAACCTGGAGGAAATTACTATAATGTTGCCTTCAGTTCTTGTTTCCATTTGTAACAATGAGAAATGACTGAGGCATGCAAGACAGTGCTGTAGGAGTCCCATGGTTTAGACAGGAAACAGGTCTATGTCCTTAGAAAAGGAAAAAAAAAACGAGTAGGAGACTGTTGAGAAGTTCGAGTGGTTCTGGGAGGCATGTAGAAGTGGCTGATGGCTATTTGTTTTGGTGTCAAATGTGGGGATAAGGGCTTTTGAATGAATGAGCAAATGGAGACGATTTTTGACTTTTTTTTGTAGAAAAGCACAATTACTACATCAAATAAAGGCCTTATGGCTAGAACAGCAGGAATTAAACAATTCAAAAATTATATGACAGTTAGGAAAAAAGCCAATATTGTTCGATCCCTTGTAATATCCCCTGTGTGACAGTTTTTGTTTCATGAAGTTCTTGTGCATCTAGCATATATATTTTCATTCTCACAATGACCTGGGGGATTAGAAGGGTGAATATTATTATATCCAATTAACGGGAGAAGAAGAGTAGAAAATGTGAGTAGAGAAGACCTAGATTTTTGCTTTGGCTCTGCCAGTAGCTCACTCTGTGTCTTGTCACAAATTCCCTTCGTCCCTCTGGGTTTCGAATCCGCAAAATGGGAGTGTTTGAGCAAGTAATTGATGAGGCCTTTGAGCTCTAAATTCTAGGAATCTTTGGTTGCCCAGTTTCGCTAATGAATTAGGGTTAGCAGATGTTAAAATTCTATTCTCTTGGCTCAGCATCATAATTGCCTTAGATGCATTTATTCTCAAGCATTGTACCGGTCTTTGCTAACATCTTTGAGGATCCCCCCTCCATCCCGTATACAACATTAGGCAGTAGAGAAGTTGCTAGGACTTGGACAAATTCACTTTTGAATTTTAACCTCAAGAAATCGAAGTAGAATGACAATGTGAATCCCTTCACTGTTCCAACTGAAAAGCTAGGCTTAAATATTGTCTTGAGCAGAATTTTCGAGGGTCCTTCCTTTCTAGTCATATTCTACTTGCAAATATTTTCTTCACCATCTGTTGATTTAGATACTAGTGTTTTATTCAGCAAGTATTTATTGAATGCCTTCCATGGGCCTGGCATGTTTTATTAACTGTTTGAATTAGCATTACAGAATGCTGACCACATTCTTAAAGGTGAGGTTTGAGGTTATGGGAAATCAGGATAGTTTTGGTAGTGATGTGAGAAGATCTTTCTCAGTGAGGTACACACTTGGAGAAAAACCTTAATACAGTCAGTGGGAATTTGATGGCTAAAGACATGGGTGAGATGAGGGCAGGAAAGGAAGGTAATTATTCAACATACAGGTGGGAGAAATTGAGGGAAGAAAATTCTACTTGTATCGGTTAGGAGAATGGCACATCTATTATAGGGGAAGGCAGCAGAAGGAAAATCTGGTGGGAAGGTGGAGAGAAAGAAGGAGGAAGAGAATTTTCGGTCCAGAGATGGAGGTGGTGGTGAGTATTCCTGGAGTGGTAGAGTCCTGAGGAGAATTTTATTATGGGAGAGATGAAGGGGGAATAGCACAAATACACAGAAGCGAATTCATGTAGAGACAGGAACCAACCTTTTTGGTTTTCCAACTGCAGACTTTTCTCTTCTATTCAAAATATATCAGTATCAGTTTTGTGGTCTTGAATATAATTTGTCAATTTTTATTGAGATCTGGCGGAGGTATAAATTTTAAGTTGAAAAGATAGAATCATAGAAAATGTTTTCTGCCAACTCGCTGAACATTGGGTGTGAAAGGTTTCTGTAGCTATGTAGATTCATTAGTTTTATGACTCTAGACTTGCTTCACATTCTTGCCCCTTGGGAACGTACACAACTTATCCTGAAAACAATTTGGCCCACTTACATTTTATTAGCCACAATACATGGGAGCCATAGTAAATACTCTGATATTTTGATTTTAACTCAGACATTGATTCCATACTCTACATACACAACATACACACACGTACACAGAAAAAAAAAAATGGGGAGTGAATTTTAAGGGCCTCTTTTATTTCTTCACCAACAAGGAAAAATGGAAAACGAACTCAGAAGTAGTGACTGTCGATAGATGTTGCCTTTTGTGGCTCTCTTTCCCGATCAAATAAATAATTTGTAAGGTTTTGATGACAAAAGGATGTGACTTCTGCCGAGCCCTCACCTGCCAGCGCTACTTGGTGCAGTTTTATTTAGAGATATAAGCAGAGAAATCATCCTTTCTCCCTTTTCCCCTGGAAACAGAGAGCCCAGCAGTGAGGTTAATCATTTGAATTTTGCAATTCGTATTGAGGCAAAACAGAAATAATTCTTCACCTTGGACCCTGGAAATTTGTTGGCAAACTTTTTAGAGCTCAAGGTTAGACTTCCCTTCCCCTTTGAATCATAAGTATGAAATGCTTTAAATATATTGTTTGATAACCCGATCTCCCACTGAAGAGAATCCCACTAGGTGATATCAAATGGAGTGAAAATCACATCTAGAATACCAGGTTAGAGTGAAAATAAATAGAGGAGTAAAAAGGGGCTTCCAAGCACAGAGGAGCTGGTTGGGGGTGAAGGTAGAATCTGCCTATGAAGGTGGTTCAAAATGGTAACTTCCCCATATGCTTGTCTTAAGAGTTCGCTAGAAAATTTGTAAGGACAGCGATCTAAGGTATTACATCTGAAAATTAGTTTAAAACCATTTCTGATAGACAGGACATTTCAGAGGTGAGCCTTAGCATACAGCCCACTAATTCTCGACTCAGGAACTTCGCAGCAACATTACTTCAATAGGTACAGTGCTTGCTTCTGAAGAAACCATGTATAAATTGAAACCTAGTTTTAAAATGCAGGGAAATAAAACTATGGTAAATTTTGTGGTCTATTTTTAGGATCAAAGATTTTGTACACTATTAATAAGGAAAAGATGTGTCTGTGGCTTGATTATCACTCATCAGACATCTATGTACCTGTTAATTTTGTTGACCATATTTGTCACATAAAAATGGAGACTTGTGGTCTTATAAGTCTAAGAGAAGTTATGAGGAGAACAGAAGCCATTCACTTGCTTAGTCACTGAAAAAAAATGTTTATTAAGTACCAACTTGTTTTTGACAGCCAGTGTGCCAGAAAGAGGCTGAATATTTGAAATGGGGATCTTTGAAAAATCTAGGTTTCTACGTCTATGGTGTCCCCTCCTGAAATGTAAAGTCTCCTTTTGTAAAGAGAATATTCCACCCTCTCCATGTTTTGTAATTAAAACAAATATTCATTATCCCAAAGGGTCGGTACCTATGTTCGAATACTAATCTCTTAGTAGTTAAGCAGCGCTACCTTATATAGATGTTCAGCCAGGATTAAATCTTTTTTATTTTGAAAGAGAAACAGAAACATCATTTACTTTAAATTAGTTTAAGATAGACGTAGGCTCTGGGATTGGAGTTCCCCAGGGTGAACACCCTCCTTTATCCCCAAATCCGTACAGAAATGCTTTAATCTAAGAAGTATGTTTGTGAATCCTTTAGACTCAAATGTACCAACGCAAAGCAAATGCCTATCCATCTAACTTGGAATGTTATACTTCAGAAATAGCGTGGCATTTGTCAGTTATTGATGGGTATTGCTGGAAGACACAGAGCGTCTGGCTTCAGACCAGCACTTGATTTGCCAATGCAATGCATGTCTGTTGGGTTTCTAAAATTTGTGGTTTAGCTGCTGGTCCATACTGCTTTTCCAGTGTGACATGCTGATGGCAGAAATACCTCAAATTAGGACTTTTCTTCTAATAGGCTGCATAGATAACAGCTGTATACTTGCAGATGATCTGGAAGGCAGGCATTGATGGGTCCCTTTTAAGGATTAGGACAGGAGAGTTGGACAGAGGCGGCAGCTCACCTTCCCATTCACACTGAGTGTTGCCAGCAAGGCCAGGTTCCTAGGCCTGTTTCCTTTCTTCCTCCTGCCTTAGAACAACCTCCCTCAAACTGTGCTTGGAGTGGGGGTTGGGGAGTCATGTGGAGGGCACAGGTGGAGAAGTACTTCAGGTACTTTGCATAGTAGACCCACTAGATTCAATCACATATTTTCTGACATTTTACTATGCCAGCAAGAGAAAAATAAGAAAGATACAGAACATCACGGCAGAGAATAATAATTAAGAACATAGACTTCGGAGCTTGGCAGACCTGGGTTTGAGTCCCAGTCCTGCCACTTAATAGTGTGGCGTGTAAGTGACTTGCCCAGACTTTGTGGACCTTGTTTTCTTGTCTGTAAAGGAGCCAATGTCTTCCTCACAGAGTAGTTATGAGGATTTGAATAGCAGATGTGGGCAAAGTGCTAGCTGAGTGGCTGGCCCATAGCAGGTGCTCAATAAACTCAGTTAATATGGTGATGGTAATTATCGTGTGTGCCATTTCTGCTCCTCACAACACCCCTGGAGCCTGTGTATTATTAGCTGATCTTCTCACTATCACAACCAACAGTATTACCATCCAGGCGGTTTGATCAGCCCAAAATGTGGATGTCACCTCACTTACTGTTTTTTGCTAAGATGACTCGTAATAACTGAAATGGATGAGACTTGATTTAGCATCACTGTAGCTATTCTGTTCCGTGAACCAAAAGAAGCCTCTGAAAATACTAGAGTAGTGACTTAAGCATTTGGGGGAAAAATGTTAACAAACGACAGTGTTGTGGCAGAAACTTTCAAGGGCGCAGGGCATTTGTATACCTGTTGTGGCAGGTTTGTCCTAGAGGAATGGAGGTGTGTGCGCGCATTGGAGCCCACAGCCTCCAGGAAGACCTTTCGGCTCCCACGTCAGTGCTGAGCTCGCCCTGTGCCCCCTAACTTTTCACACTGCTGACATGATGCTTGTTTGTTTCTGCCTTGTTAGTTAATTGTCTGTGTGGGTTTTCTACTAGATGGTGAGTTCGTCCAGGGCAGGGGCCACTCCTTTATCGTTGTTTCCCCCCTGGTTCCTTGCACAGTGCCAGAGTGAGGTGGTTAGCAGCAGAGGAGGAGTGCAGGCTTGGGAGGCAGGCAGAACCCAAGCTCTACAGCTTATCAGCAGTGTGATTTGCGCAAGCTGCATAACCTGCCCAAGCCTCAGCCTCCCCATTCGTAAAATGGGGCTAATTACTCTTACGGGCTTGTTGTGAGGATTGAACACAGTAATGTTTGTAAGATCCTCAGCACAGATCCTGGTACTGATTCAAGGCTACCATTTATGGAATATTTATCACTCAGCCTGTAGGGGGGACTCAGTAGGGCTCGCTGAATGGTTTATTAACTATCCGTGTCGCCTGGGTATGTGTTTATTTATACTGGTGTGTATGGGTGTGTGTGTGTAGACATATATGTATATATATACATATTAAAGTGAAGGGAGGCTGTCGCAAAAGAAAGGGACGTTTATTTTTGAAATGTGTTGTGTGTGTATATATATACATATATGTATATGAGCATATGCATATACAGGTATACATGTATATATGCACACACATACATATGTACACACCAAAAATGAGTCTCCTTCTGACTTGCAACGGCCTCCCTTCACTTTTTCCAACATTATCTATATATTTTGAAGGAAAAAAACATTGATAAAATCAATGTTAGTGGTTGCAGGCATTTTATGGGCTTAGAGATTGTCTTCTCTTCCATAAAGAAATAATAAAACAAAAAGAATGAAGGAGGGAACAAAAGAAAGATTGAGGAATGGAAATAGAGTCATTTTGCCCCCTCCTTTTTGTTCAAGGCCTGTGTCTTTACCCACAGATAAGTAAATTTCTACCACCACCATGCAGATTCATGCATGAACAGCAGGGCTGTGTGACATCTCGGAGTGTCCATGTAGCGCTGGGTACTTGATGACGTGTAACATGATCACGTGTATCGCTCTGTGAATATCCCTGTGTTATTGAAACCTCCTATTGGAGAAGATATGTCAAAAGACCATAATCTTGGTAGTCCAAAATCAATTGCATCTCTATGAATTATTGAGTTGTTTGCCATCATTTTCTTGTCCTTTTCCTTATAAGGGGTCATTGTTGTGATAAGCTTGGATAGGATTTTTTTCCTTCAAGAAACTTGGAGTATTTTATCTTGTGTGTTGGCACAAAATAGTTAGGAGTGTCCACCTTCGTCCACACCTCTCTTTCCAGCTTGGGACATTTAAATAAATGTTCCAGTCCTCGGATTTAGCCTTTTGCTGGTTGAATGCTGAGCGTCTAACACATGGCAACCCAGAGTATGTGGCAGGCTCTGGGGACTCAAACTCATTTTAGGGAGAAAACACTCATTTTTCCTGTGACAATGAGCATGACACTCACATGCTTGCATCCAGTACCATCTTGCAGCTTTTATACCAAATGGAGAGACATTACTAAATGAACATTTCTTGCTCTTGTGTAAATAGATAGACTAATGGCATTAAGTGAAAGCCAAGCCTGCCTGAAATGTTAACTTCCTTATGGGGTTTTGAGTTTCTCTTATTTTTGATAAATGGACCAATCTGGCAATAAAATCCTTGCACAGTAGGTTAATAATGTCATAGCTGAACTGTGAAATAGTAATGTGTGTACCATCTCTCAGCAAACAATAATCCTTGAAGCCTGATAAATCTATTTCCAGCCCAATTGCATGTTTGTTGTTACCCACGACTCCTTTGCAAATACAAAGCAGTTTTGTCACATGCATTTTTAAGCGGAAGCAACGGGGAAGTCAAAGGCACATAGGCCTGTGAAAACAGAGGGGACAGATTCCTTTTCAGCTCTCCTGAGCCCCTGCTGCCCTCAGTGTATAAAGACCCTTCTCAGGATCCCTGCGTTGCTGGTATGAGGGTGCTGTGTAACCTTCCAGTGCCCAAAGCACTGATGTGCTGCAGGAGGCAGAGAAGGATTGGGACCTAAGAAGCAAAAATCCCCCCAGGCCCTTCAGTTTTCATTGATCACTTAGTAGCAGGCAAGGTTTGGTGCTATTTACCCCAAATCCTCTAAAACAAGAGAGGCAGTAGGGAGACTTCTCTACACTGACTTCCTGTAGAGCTGGGAATACAGAATCTCGCCAATGTCTGCAGGCTTCAGACAGCCCGCAGCACACGCAGACTGTGTGCAGAACACTTCAGCGCTGTGGATTCTAAACAAAAGATAGCCAAATGCCCTCCTTGTACTGAAATAAGGGGGAAATATGCCTCTCCCCCATCTATGGCCAGTCATGGGCAACTCCAGGGTAAAATTTACACTGTGCGGGTAAAAAAGAGAACTGTATCCAAAATCACAGCTGATTTTGAGGGAATTATTTAAGCATCAGAATCTAAGTCGCTTGGGGCAGTGCACATAAACTTGACAAACAGGCTACGTTAGTCCTGTCTGACTGTATCAGCATAATAGGGCAATGAAGCTTTTATTCATTCAAAGAAAGGTTGAGTTTGATTGGCAGGGCAGCCTGCCTGAACGCAAGTGGCTCTTTTCCCCAACACTTCACTGCTATCAATTACCGTTTTGAATAAGAAGTGTTTCTAATGTAAAATAATGCCAACCTCTGCCTCTATCCTCAGGCCAGAAAGCTTCTTTGTGTTATTTATTCCCAGTCTGTGACTGTTCTGAACCTTCCTCTCTCTGCTGCTGTTTTTTCCCCTCTTCTTCTTTCCTTTCAGTATCTAAATGATGTAACATTGCCAGCAGAAGTGAGGTTCGTGCAGAAAACATTCCTGTTCTTTATTTTAATCAATAACCTCCTGGGTGAATGACATTTCCACCTTAGTGATTTAAAATCAGAAGACCTGGGGATGTCCGTGCTTGTGAATCACCCCAGGTTCCAGGAACAAAGGAGGCATTTTTGTTTTTTGTAATTTCCCCTTCGTACTACAAACAACTGGGCTCTGAAGTTGATTTCATTTAGCAGTCAACTTCTGTCTAGAAAAATGTGTGCAACTGAACTGAATGCCGTTCTTAAAATCGTCAAGTGATTTGCTTTAGCTGCCATCTGTTGGCCGGTTAGCTATTTTAATTTGATGCTGGGGACATTACCTGACTTTGTATATTGCATTTTGATCTGCATCATGTTTGAGAAATGTCTGAAAATGACTCTAAGGAGGAGGACTTTGAAGGATTCTGTTGAACAAATATGTACATATGTTAATACAGCGCTGGGCATTCAAGTGTGGGAACATACAAATGTGTGTATATACAATGCATCTTACCTGATATTCTTCATGGCCAGATTGATAATAAATCCTTCAGACTTATCTCTCTTCGTCATTTCCAACTAACTCTCCTCATTTAAAAATTATTAACTCTGAGCTTTCATGGTATCCTTGCCCATTTTTCTAAACCTACAGTTTCCTTGCTTTTGAGCAAGGCTTGGATGGTGGGGGACAGCGTGGTAGAGTACCAGCCTAGTCCTGAGGTCTGAATGTGGCCAACACAGACCCTCTCTTCTTTCCTCTTTCAGAGCACCCAGACTTCCATAGCGCTTTGTGAATACGTATTCACATATCCTAAAAGAGGCAACAGACTAGTTTGAAAATTGCACAGGGCAAGGAGTCAACAGGCCTGGTTTCTTGTGGTGGCTGGGCTTCCTGCCACTAATTAGTTGTGTGATTTGGGACCAGTCATTTAACCCATCTGCACCTTCATCTCCTCGTGTGTAAAATGAGGTGATGGTACTGGGTAATCTCTAACTGCCCTTCCTGCCCTAATGTTCCAGAAAGCCTGGTTCAGGAGAAAGAAATAGAAAACGGCATGCAGCCCAGTCTCTGCCCTCAAGTATTTTTCACAATCTTCTCGAGACCATAGGAATTATTCGTATTCACAACACATTCTAGAACCGGGGCAAATCAAATGCTAGATTGTCCTCTTCTCTGTTTTTTCTCTCCTCACTAATAAACTCAGACTTCCTATAGCTTTTGAAAATGATTTTATTTTTCTCAATCTTGGCTTCCACATAATGTTCTTTTCTAGATAGCTTCTTCCTATGAGTCTCTGTAACTGCTTTGTGCCTTTCTTTTCTCACATTCATTAACATTCAGGTAGGAAATACACAAGAGTGTTTCCACTTGAACTTTCCTCTCTCCTGGGACAGCTTCTTTGCCAAACTCACCTTGGTACTCATGCTCTCTCCCTTGAGTATATTTGCTTACAAACACTATGTGTGACTGAATTGGATTTTGCCATGTTGGAGACACAGGAGGCACCTCCATTTTATATGTTAACCATTGTGATCACTGATGACATTTAGGTGCCCAGTTTCATACTGCAGAGACCAACTGTCCTACTCCAGATATTTATGCACAAAACATTCGGCCAACAGAAGGGACATATCTGATAATAATAAGGCAGGGTGCATGGTAGGACTCAGGAAAAAGTGAATAATGGGCTATAGACTGGACAGAAAAAACTGAAGAGTTTTAGTTTCAAATTTGGAATGATGGGAATCTAACATTCTTCTTCTGTTTATTGGACTTGAGGAATATGTGAAGAAATTTAGGCTGACAAATAGAAATGTGTGATCTTGGGCAAATTACTTAACTTGTCTGAGCTTCAGTTTCCTCACTGAGAAATGAAGGCAGTAGTAGTCTATACCTACAACATAAGGTTGTTGTGGGGATGAAATGAGATAATGAGAGTAAATGAGATAAAGCATTTAGCAGGACACCTGGCCCACAGTAAGAATTCAGTAAATATTTTCTGTTGTTGCTATTATTATGTGGAAGTCATAGCATCAGAAACTAGTGTCTTAATTGGGGAAATTCTCTCAGAGAAGGGGGGCACCAGCTTTGACTTGAGGGGCTCTGTGGTCAGAAATCACTCCAGTATATCTGACACACCAGGCTTTTTCTCCCCTCTCTCTCCCCATGTCAATTTCTCATGCTCATTTACAGGTTTTTTGCTGATAGTTATAAATACAGATCTGTCCCCATGCCGTAGTAAGTCAATATTCTCACTGCATTTAGTTGCAAAATTGCAGATAATTTATCACTAGTGAAAATACTTTTTGGATTCTGTATTTGCATATTTAATTTGTTAGTATTTTCTGGGTCATTTTCTGCTTGTAAATTTATTTAAACTTCTCCCAGGGCAGCAGCAAGCTCCCTCTGGAAGGGAGAGCCTAATGAAGTTGCACTTGGTTTTGGTTCCATACAGCAGCCATGTAGGGTGATGTTCTTTTCCATCGTGACTCAGGATTGAGCTGGCATTTGAATTCTATTTCTTGCTGGTTTCACAGGCATCAGAAGCTATTATTTCCATAGCAAGATATGGCAAACGGAAGCAACTTCTTCCTTAATTATTCTAATGAGGCTTCCCGAGCATAATTGGAAAGGGAATTCATGGAAAGTGTGCGTCATCACAAAACTTTGTGCTATCAGCATAGTATGAGGTCTAAAAAGGTCTTCAAAATAGAATACCAATTGACAAGGGGGTGTGTGCATGTGTGTTTGTAGTATTTGGTTATCATCATAACTCACGGTCACCAAAATGTCTCTTTAGAGGGAGAGTGGCCTAACAGGAATGAAATAATTTTGTCTCTATTTCTTATGAAGCCATAATAATATTTTTGAACTGTCAGCTGAATGCCTCCTAAGTTGCCTGGGTGACTAAAGGGCTTCACATGTTCTTCCATGGAGATAAATAAGCTGTCAATTCATGATGAAGAAAATCAAACTCGTGGTGTTGATCTTGGCTGGGGTGCCTGTACAAGTATGAAAGAAATTTTTGCCGAGATGTAGCACAGCCCATGTGTTAGCAGTTAGCACTCCAATGCCACACTGCGCCTCTGCTAGCCTTTTCAAAAGATAAACATGATTGTCAAAATAAGGAAAAGAAAAGATTAACCCATTCAGGTGCATGTAAATAATAAATGACACTCCAGCTCCCCAGAGTCTCCATAAAAAAAGAGGCTAGAGTCCAGAGAGTGGTTTTTATTCAGTTACTCGGGTTTTCTTTTCTGAAAACCTTTTCAAGTTTAGGCTTGGAGCTGCAGGATGGAAGCTCTGAAGTGAGATCTGGGAGCAGTGGGAAAAGGAGGTGGTGGAGGGAGAGGCTGAAAGGAAAAAAGTGCCAAAAGCCAACTCATTTACTCAGTTCCTTACACTCTTACAATATAACAGCGTATTTCTCTGACCTTGTGGGCTAAAGCCATGCATATTTTGGAGTGAGCACCCAAAAAAAAAGTAGCAAACAGGCTAATTCTGTTTATACCAGATTAGTCCACTAGTGTGAAAAGACCAGCATGTGTTATCCTACTGAGTTAAAATCCAGAGCTGGGCATGAGCAGAGAGAGAGAGAGAGAATCATACTATTTTTTATTTCCTTTGTATTAATAAAACCAAAGGAAGGCTGTCAAAACACTATACTAGCCTGCCCATTGGGGCTGCGGTAGGTAGTGTCTCAATGTGTTGCCTCGGGCTTTATAGATTCTCAATGTATTGCATGCCTCAAATCCAACACGAAGGGTGCACCCAGTGGAGCTCAGAACTTTTAAAACTGAGGAATTGGGGAATGCTAAGCATTTTATGGAAAGGTATTATTTTTCTTGAAGTTCTTGGGGGTGTAGGTTGTAGGAGCTTCTTTTTTTTTCTTTGCCCTCGGAGGTCCTACAAATCAGCAGGCATAGTAAAATGGAAAACATCAGTGTGTCTCACATTTAGGAAGTATCTAGTAAAAATCAATGTTGCCTATCATAAAAGTGTCTCACAGCAGAGGCAAGAGGAGAGAATTCTGATGTAGCTTCCAGAAGAGTACAGCGGACGGGAAGGGTGCTGAGATGGAGGATAGGAGGTACTCTCAGCCTCTCTAAGCCTCTGTTGTCTAGTCTTGAAATGGAGACAATAAAAGTACCTGCCTGTTAGAGGTGTTGGGAGACCAAAGGAGACAGAGCCTGCAAAGCATGATGCCTGTATTATTGCAAGCTCTCTGTAAATATTTGAAGTTATTACTGATATATAATATAAGATGTTATTACTGATATAAGATATATGAGATATTATTACTGATGTAAGATATTATATGAGATATTATTACTGATATAAGATATTATTATATCTTATATTATTATTGGTCTCGTTGTTTCAACTAGCCGTGTGATATTGAATAGGCCATGGAACAGTTTTTAGCCTGTAAACTTTTCTCATCTTCGAAAATGAAGGAGTTGGACCAGATGATATCTAAGGTTCTTTCCTGCATTAAGATCCTAGACTTCTAAAGGTTCTTTTTGTTGTAACCAGGTGAAAAATGCACGTATTCATACCAAAAGTATCATAAATCTAGAGCTCTTATGTGAAGGAGCTGGGAAAAGTCTGAAAAGTTTTAGGTTGTCATTAAGAAAGTGGATTATGCTAAAATTGACTCTAGGAAGGCAGTAGTGTTTTCTCTAATCGCATGGATATTATCTGGGTATGTGTAAATAAGAGATGAGTGAAAACGATGAATGCTAGTCTCTGCAAAATTCAAATGACTATTAACTCTTATTCAAATAGTACAAGTACATTGCACAGAGAAATCAAGACATGAATTCACATGATTTCATTTTTTTCAGCTGTGCACATCGTTTGGTTGCAGAAGCAGCTCAGGACTTGCGGTATTGCTCATTTCCTAGTAAAGTATGACATCTGGGCTGCTCCTTTAAATATAGGACCTTGTTTGCTCAGGCTTATGGCTCAGTAATATTTGTCTTGTCTTATAAATGTAGTGAAAGCAGGGATTACAGGTATTCCTCAAAGAATAATTAGAAATAAAAGCTTATTTATACGAGGGAAGTTTTCGAGTAGGGTGTGTTCTTGCTTGAGTCATAAAGAAGTGATACTGGTTTCAGTTTCGATTTTGATGCATTGGAACTCTATACTTTTTGTAGAGTCCATTTGGAGAGGTGAAAAAAAATCACTCAGAATTCTCTGCACAAGTTTGGGTTAAAAATGGCTTGTCCTTCTTCCTCTATTTCTAGCTCTTCTACCCTATTGGCAAATCCGCTCCTCTGTTCCTCTGTGTTTGGATTTTAAGAAATGAATTCAAGAAAGGAAAAATGTATAACTATAGGCACTATTTTTATAAAATAAAGGTGTGCCAGGGATCAAAGAGAAGCCTTGTCTTGGAATACAATTTGGCCAAAACTGCCTGGTGTGTGTGTGTGTGTGTGTGTGTTCATCTCTCCATGATTCATTCTGAGGGCTGTTTTAGCCTTCATAAAATATTCATGCTAGTTGTGCATGGTTCTATAATTGCCATCTCAGGCCTTGAATTATTTATAGGTTGTACTGTTCACATAGTCTCATTTACTGATAGAGAAGATAACACCATACGAGAGGATCCCAAACACTCTGAGGCCTGTTACTTTGCATTAAGTAGTGGAATTATATTACTGTAGGTGTAAAACGCTGGCCTTTTTTTCCTCCTCTCCCTTTAATATATCATTTTTGTATTTATAATATGCTAATTGTCAGGATGCTGTTAAGCCTCATAATTCCTGCCGAGTTTTACAGAAATCAAGATGTGGCTGAAATGATTTAGCTCTTGATCCCAGAATGATTGTTCTAAAAAACCTTTCTTTACACACAGCATAATTTATTGAAATGATGTATGACTCTACATGCATACCTGAGCCCTTTTGTTTTGTACTATTGATCAGTTTGTATGTCTCAGTGTTAACCAACACGTGGTTGGTTTAGGTAGATCCTTACAAAGGAGACTTTCAAGCTTGCTGTCCCTAATTAAATACTGAGCCTCAATTCAGCTGTGTGACAGCTTCTCTGCACCTACTTATTTTGCCTTCGTAATGCTCCTTTCCCTTTTCTGCCGACTTGATCTCTATTCCACATGCATCATACTGTTTTGAAATTTTTCCTTGGGTGGGAATATACTGTAGATGTATTTCTTCTCTCTTTCCTTTTTGTTTTATTTAGTTTCAAAAGTAATGCTAATGTTAATCAATATCAAAAGCCAGATTCACCAAAGAGTGGACTTTTCTGGTATTTCACTATCATTTTCCATGTTTAAAGAGGGAAAACAGAAAAATTCGTGGCTACTCATAACCTACTGCTGATATATTTTAGTTCTCTCCTGCACCAGTGGAAACTCATGAATTTTCTGCTGGTTTAGGAACTTCCAACTCTATACAAATCATTTAACAAACCTCCCTCCATCTCCCCTCCAAGACTGACCAATCTTTTCCCTCTAGCCTTCTTTCCATCACAAGGTTGCCCTCCTTTCTATATATGATTTGTACTTTTCTACACCCGTATCAGCCAATGCACTGTTTTTCAAAGTATATCTGCACACAGATGGTGGAGCATGGGATGATTTTAAGTCGGCAGCCAGATGATTTTCAAATGATACTCATATGTGACTTTAAATAACACCGAATCAGGTAACGAGGAAATAATTCAATGTAAAATTTCTTTTAGTCCTTCTGATTAGGCCAAGGTCACAATTTGGTGCTAATCTGTCTTTAACAACTCTCTTACTCTTGCTTCATCTCCCTTTTCGATAAATACCCTTTGGCAGGAAATAGTATCTAGCCAAAATTTAGTAAATCCTTTTGTTTTGTTTTCGTTGACTTTTATTTGTATTGCTTCCCTCTATGTAAGGCAAGTGGCATTGGTTTTCATTCATAACAGTAATGGAAAGGGTCATGTAAAAATAAATTTATTGGGAGTAAACAGCAGTGAGTCAATATCCATTAAATATTAAATATATAAACAAATAATATTATAGGTAATATTTAAAAATGGCAAAAATCATGAAAGTGTTTTCATGAATAATTGAAGGTCAGGAGACACTTTGATAATGCCAGAGTGGTGGTGAATCATTCCAGAGAGCTGGGGATTCAATGCAGCCAAAGAGAATGGTAGAGATGAGTGATGGGCAAAAAGAGGGTGCAGAAACTAAGATGAGGGTGGGAGTGAAGGCATACATTTTTGTGCAGTTCAGCTATCTTTGTCTTTAGACAGTAAAAGTTCTAACTAAATGGGGTTCTATTCAATTTTCTTTTCTTTCTAACTGAAAGATTTGATGAAAGATATTTCTAAAGGCACAGGTGTCCCCTTTCCATCAAGGTGTCCCCTTTCCATCAAAGTGAGGCAGTACAGGGGGTGAAATTGACTATCATTAATGAATGAGGGTTTTTAGGACTCAGAGAGGTTGTTGTAAGCCATAGTGGATCTTATAGATTAATGTTGATAGGAGCGTAGGAAATTAGTGTAATTCTCTGGGACAAGCTACATTTCTCAATAAAGCCAGAATATTGGCTTGTTTTGTTATCTAAAGAGGACATGCTCTGGAAGACTTCTGGCCTATGCCCAGGGACAGCTCCTGGCATGTCATAACAGCTTAGCACATATCCGCTGTATTTGAATTAATGCTAGATAACAGTGCTCTGATTAACTAATAGTTCCTTAAAAATATACACATAGAAAAGTGAAGTACTACTGGGGCTTTGGGGGGAACAAAAAAAGGAGGAGGATTGGCAATAGATGTTAGCTCAGAGCCGGTCTTCCTCAGCAAAAAGAGGAGGATTAGCATGGATGTTAGCTCAGGGCTGATCTTCCTCACAAAAAAAAAAAAAAGAAAGAAAAGTGAAGTATGACTGAAGATGAAATTAGATCATTGTTTCATCTACTCAGTGTATCCTGCGGAGTAAATGCCTATGTCTGTACACTTGGGGGTGGCCCGGGAATAAATTATACAGTTCTTAGAAGCTTGTGACAATTCACATGACAAGAGTGAATTGTGTGCTAAGCAGGTTTTAAAATTAAAATTCAGATGTGAATGCCTTGCATTCTTATTTCCCTCCATCCTATCACCCAAATCAGAAAAGACTGAAGCCTTTCTACTTGGGTAGATAGGGGAGTCCTGTCTAAAGGCAGAGGGAAGCTTAAGGCCATCTTGGGGCTAGGATGACTGTGTCCCTCCTGGCTAGTGGTTAGTGTCTGTTTTGGCAACAGAATTGAATTGTGAAGCATTTTTAAAATTTTCTCAGCCAACGTTCTGTATTTTGGAAAGCCACAGCTACAATTCCACCAAGTACCTCTGCAACTGCTCTGGTAGCTCTCTGCCATCTTTTAAGCTTTCATCCCATTGGTTCTGACTGTTCCAAGCTGGTGCCTTATGCTTTTCTTAAAGTTCAATTTTAAAAGGGTGAATTTGGTGCATTGTTTTTGAAAGAGGTCTGGGATCATAAGGCCAGGTCTTAGGAAGGTTGTGGCCCCCACTCTGCCGTTAATGAACTGTGTGTCATTGAGCAAGCCCACCAAGCTATCTGTTTCCCCATCTGTAGAAAGACATGATTGAATTCAAGGTTCTCTATTCTAGTATTTTATGGTTCCATCATTCTCTGTTCACACCTGTGGTGATGGACTTCAAATCCCTGGCCCCCTTATAAAGTCAGAATGTCATTTGTCATAACTTAAAACTGCTTGTTATAGACTTTATTTTTGCCTTCGTAGACATGTGCCCATATATAAGAATGACTTGCTGGCTATTTCCTCCCTATTCTGATTGTTTTGTATATTACCATTATTATGTAACTACTCCTAATAGCAACAGTTGTATTAATGCAGTTGTATGACATTTTCCCAAGGGAGTCAAAATGTGTTTAGAACATTACTTCATAAATAAGTAGTAAATAAATAAGATAATGAAGAATTGTTATCATGTAGAACCTTGTTTTTTCTAAGTACCTGATATTTGATTCTGATATCTTAATCTGCTTTCTGCAGCAATCTGCATGTCAGAAGTTGAACCTCTCCAAGCTTTTGCTGCTCTTAGATTCAGATGCCTTGAAGGGAAATTAATGGCCAGCTAGATGAGCACCTCAGTTCTCTGGTATTCCTGCAAAGTGGCGTCTGGTCTTTCCTTGAATGTGTGCAGTGATGGGGAACCCATCATCTCATAAGGCAGTCCTTCTCTCGCCGTTAGAATGTTCTTTTCTTCTGTTGAGCAGAAATCTGCTTAATGAAATGTTCACTCTTATTTTTTTAAATTATTTTATTGAGGTGATATTGGCTTATAACACTGTGTAAATTTCAGGTGTACATTATTATATATCAGTTTCTGTATAGACTGCATCGTGTTCACCACCAATATGAAATGTTCACTCTTTGGTTCTAGTTATGGCTTCGGGCTTTTTAAAGAATAGATCTGTTGCTTTGTCCACAAAGCAGGTAGTTCAAATATTTGGAAACAGCTATCTTGCCTCATTAAGTCTTCTTTCCTTCACACTAAATGTTCCTGCAAATATTCTCCCTATGACATTGTACTGAGTCCTCTGACCCCTTGACCACTCTATGCTAAATATACACAAGTGCAAAGAGCAGGGGCATTGGGTCAATGAAATGTAGTTCAGATTCCAGATGTGCTACTTATCTTGCTATGTGGCCCCTGGGTTATATGGTTGATCCTCAGATTTCTCATCCTTAAAATGATGATAATATTTGGAAATATCTAACATCATCCAGGGTCTATAGCAGGTGCTAAATGAAATTTTATTGCTTCCCATTACTAACTTTTTTCCCTATCTAGCTTAAATTATGACATCCAGAAATGATGTGGGACTCCAGGAGTGCTGAGTGCATTGGAGAGTAGAGCAGAATCTTCATATCACCTCAGTTCTGAACACCATATATCTAACAATATGGCCAAATGTTACTTCACCTTTGGTTGGAGTGGAGGGTATGTGCATTTCTGTTTCAGGCTCTCTAAATCTAGCCCTTGCCAATGTGCTTTGTATTGGCACCAGGTGGACTGCTTGTTGATAAACAGTAGCAGCTTTGGAGCATGAAATCCTGCTCTTTATAAGTATTTGGCATATTGTGGAATTAGAATTTTGCCTTCTCTGGGTTTTCTTGGCTTTCTTCAACAGCCTCCCTACCTGGTCCCCAAAACAAAACGGCAGGAATAAATATCACCCTCAGACATGTCTCTGTCAAATTCAAAGGAAAGGCAAGCAAAGTAGGTGTCCCCTAGGGCAGCAGAGAATAGACTCTGCAATCATCTTCATGAAAGAATAACGACGATCTTTCCGGTGTTCACAGGATGGGGAAGTGAATGTGTGGTGCGTGATTCCAAGGCACTGGCCTGATGAAAAGGCAGGATAGTGAAGTGAAAAGGGAACGGGGAAACTTTGGAGTTGGTGGGTCCTCAAAGATAAAAATAAAACAAACAACAAAAATTTGGGAGGGAGGAGATTTAGAGAGGGTGCGCATGAGGACCTGTGCCAAAGCTGAGGGAAAGAAAAAGACCACCACCAATATGGCAAAACACATGCTTTGGAGAAGAGGAAATATGAGAGTCTCAGTGACTTCATGTGATAAAATAATGCTAGAAAGGGAGGTCCTCCCTCCTTGCCCCCACAAACAGAATGGCAATGCCCTTCTCTACAATGAGCTGGACTGAAAAGTGTGGTGTTTTCTCTAAGGGTATCCAATCCTTTGGGTCCCCAGGATAAGCAACAGAACATTGTTATGCAAATTATCCCTATTCCCAGAGGGATTTTACTGTGCCTTGTGAAGGCCTCTGCTGGGAAAAGCGCTTTTCAGCTGTCTCCTCCTGGGTTGATATCTTTATAGAGCAACCAGAGCAGACTGCATTCTGCATTTTGTTCCACACAGCGCCCAAAGTTCTAGTGTCTTCCATTTCTGCCTCACTTTTACACACACACACACACACACACACACACACACCCCCCAAGTGCCTTTTCCTTCTGACACGTTCCAGAAGACACCAGCTCTGGAAGGAGAACAAGTTGAAGCCTCACTTCGGGCTTCAGAAGTAAAAGTACACGTCATCCTTCTTTTCTTTCCCCGTCTCTCTTGCTCAAGGTAACATAAAACCTCCTTCGGTTGCTGTGAGTTGGGTTTATGAAGTCATTTTGAATTTTTTCAAGAGTAGGTTACAAGTGAATGCTTTCAACAACACACATGTTGAAATCATCTCAAGTTTTGCGTATGCCATCCCCCACTGCCTCACCCCCAGCAAGGTACTGCATGGCTTTTGTCCCCTGTGCAGAATTTTCAGCATCTTTATTGCTCAAAGTTGTGCAAACACCGAGAGACTGGGGCACCAAGTCGTCATTTCACTTGTGGGTCTGCTAGCCTTTCCAGTTGGCTGTGTGGTATGTGACCCCAGGCCGTACTTTGAAACCATTTTCTTGAGCATCAGACATTGCCCAATTTTCCAATAACAAAAAGAGCAATGCCCTTGCATCACACTCAATTTCTCTCTGCTCTTTGAGGGTATGTGAGGGGTGTTAGTGCTTGAACCAGACAGTCACAGACCCCAGGAAAACAAATTGGGCAATGTGGTCCCCGCCAGACCACAGGCAACTCAAATACTTTTCTAATAAATATGTAATGGGAACATGTTTGCATGCTTACCTTCATTTCCTTTAAATTTCTGAGTGATATTTTTAAGGGAAAAAAAAAGCAGGGCCGGCCCGGAGGCTTAGCGGATAAGTGCGCGCACTCCTCTGCTGGCGGCCCGGGTTCGGATCCCGGGTGCACACCGACGCTTCTCCGGCCATGCTGAGGCCGCGTCCCACATACAGCAACTAGAAGGATGTGCAGCTATGACATACAACTATCCACTGGGGCTTTGGGGGAAAAAATAAATAAAAAAAAAATAAAAAGCAGCATGATTAGCTCTCTAATGTTTCTTGGACATAGATTGGAAGAACTAAACTCTCAGCCACACACAAAATTAAAGTCTTTATAAACTTTGTGTTTATAAAACATGAATCTTTGTTTAGGCAATTAAATTCAAGCTCTTATTTATTAATGTGAAATTTAATGGCAGAGTGGGGACAATGGCAAAAGATTTATAGAAGCCATTTTTTTTGTTGTTGGTTTTTTGTTTCTTTTTTTTTTTTTTTTATTGATATTTTAATGGTTTCTAACATTGTGAAATTTTGGGTTGTACATTTTTGTTTGTCCATCACCCCATATATGACTCCCTTCACCCCTTGTGCCCACCCCCCACCCCCACTTCCCGGGTAACCACAGTCCAGTTTTCTCTGTCCATGTGTTGGTTTATATTCCACATATGAGTGAGATCATACAGTGTTTGTCTTTCTCTTTCTGGCTTATTTCACTTAACATAATACGCTCCAGGCCCATCCATGTTGTTGCAAATGGGACGATTTTGTCTTTTTTTATGGCTGAGTAGTATTCCATTGTATATATATACCACATTTTCTTAATCCAATAGTCAGTCGAGGGACACTTAGGTTGCTTCCACTTCTTGGCTATGGTGAATAATGCTGCAATGAACATAGGGGTGCATAAGCCTCTTTGGATTGTTGATTTCAGGTGCGTTGGATAGATTCCCAGTAGTGGGATGGCTGGATCATAGGGCATCTCTATTTTTAATTCTTTGAGGAATCTCCATACCGTTTTCCATAGAGGCTGCACCAATTTGCATTCCCACCAGCTGTGTATGAGGGTTCCTGTTTCTCCACATCCTCTCCAACATTTGTTGTTTTTTGTCTTGGTGATTATAGCCATTCTAACGGGCGTGAGGTGGTATCTTAGTGTTGTTTTGATTTGCATTTCCCTGATGATTAGTGATGTTGAGCATCTTTTCATGTGCCTATTGGCCATCTGTATATCTTCCTTGGAGAAGTGTCTGTTCATTTCCTCTGCCCATTTTTTGATCAGGTTGTTTGTTTTTTTGTTGTTCAATTGTGTGAGTTCTTTATATATTATGGAGATCAACCCCTTGTCAGATGTATGTTTTGCAAATATTCTCTCCCAGCTGGTTGGTTGTTTGTTCATCTTGATTCTGGTTTCATTTGTCTTATAAAAGCTCTTTAGTCTGATAAAGTCCCACTTGTTTATTTTTTCTTTAGTTTCCCTAGTCTGGGTAGGCATGTCATCCGAAAAGATTCCTTTAAACCCAATGTCAAATAGTGTGTTGCCTATATTTTCTTCTATGAGTTTTATAGTTTCAGGTCTCACCTTCAGGTCTTTGATCCATTTTGAGTTAATTTTTGTGAATGGCGATAGCACATGGTCCACTTTCATTCTTTTGCATGTGGTTGTCCAGTTTTCCCAACACCATTTATTGAAGAGACTTTCCTTTCTCCATTGCATGTCCTTAGCACCTTTGTCGAAAATTAGCTGTCCGTATATGTGTGGTTTTATTTCTGGGCTTTCAATTCTGTTCCATTGATCTGTGTGTCTGTTTTTGTACCAGTACCATGCTGTTTTGATTACTATTGCTTTGTAGTATGTTTTGAAGTCAGGAATTGTGATGCCTCCTGCTTTGTTCTTTTTCTTTAGGATTTCTTTAGCTATTCGGGGTCTTTTGTTGCCCCATATAAATTTTAGTATTCTTTTTTCTATTTCTGTGAAGAATGTCATTGGGATTCTGATTGGGATTGCATTGAATCTGTAGATTGCTTTAGGTAATATAGACATTTTAACTATGTTTATTCTTCCAATCCACGTGCATGGGATATCTTTCCATTTCTTTATGTCATCGTAGATTTCCCTCAATAATGTCTTGTAGTTCTCATTGTATAGGTCCTTCACCTCCTTGGTAAGATTTATTCCTAGGTATTTTATTCTTTTTGATGCAATTGTAAATGGTATTATCTTTTTGAGCTCTCTTTCTGTTAGTTCATTATTAGCATATAGAAATGCAACTGATTTTTGTAGATTGATTTTGTACCCTGCAACTTTGCTGTAGTTGTTGATTGTTTCTAACAGTTTTCCAACAGATTCTTTAGGGTTTTCTATATATACAACATGTCATCTGCAAATAGTGAGAGTTTCACTTCTTCGTTACCTATTTGGATTCCTTTTATTCCTTTTTCTTGCCTAATTGCTCTGGCCAAAACCTCCAGTACTATGTTGAACAGGAGTGGTGAGAGTGGGCAGCCCTGCCTCGTTCCTGTTCTCAGAGGAATGGCTTTCAGTCTTTCCCCGTTGAGTATGATGTTAGCTGTTTTTTGTTTCTTGAACAACTCTAATTTAAATCTTGGCCACTGTATTTGAGCTAAATCCTTATGCAAAACTACTTAGAGAATTCCCAGATATAGTTGTACGATATTCAGCGGAAAATTAAAAAAAAACTTTGTAGAGTTTGTATAGTCAGGTGGTAATGATATCTTTTGAATTTTGTAGGCAAGTAGAAAAACTAAGTGAAAATGGGTTCTGAGAGCTAATGGTTTGAAAGCCTGTTAAACAGGAGTCATAATCAGGATCCTGTGGGATCCATTCCAAACTTTTCAAGTACTTAGTTTTTCAAATTTTGTTAATTTTAATGTCTATTATAACAATTAGTTTCTGGAGTTGAGATGAAATGATAGAGAGAAAGAAAATAATAATAATTAAAAAATCTAACCATATGGAAGTTTTGGTACACTCTGAAAAATGGAGAGTTATGTTTTTTCAAAATCAAGGCAAGTAGAGAGAGTTGTCTACATCAAGAATTTAACCCACAAAGCTGTGGCCTTGAATGTAGACTGATTCCTAAGGAAATCCCTGGCCTTCTTTGCCCCAGACTTTTGTCATTGTGTATAGTGCTCAAGTCACGTGTGTGAAGATACAGACTTTTCCGCCTGTGCCAGAGCTGCCCCTGACGTGGGCAAAGTAACAAAAAAGGGACACCAGTTAAAGAAGCATCGTCTTTCTTCTCGAATCTTGAATTAGATAAAAATATGGAGGTCGAGTTACACCCAAATTATACACTAATGATTTTGTGAAATAGGAAGTCATAGCTTAGAAGGAGATGTAAATTATTCAGCTCTGTTTAGAAGCAATAAGTACCCTTTTCCACCCCAACACCCAGTGATCATCAGTTTTGCCATAAAAATGTAGACCTTTCCTCCAACTGCTGGTATTTTTGGCATTACATCCACCCTCCCCTTTTCATTAACACCACTGGGCCTTCATTATTACTTGGGATGTCAGCTTGCCCTGAAACCTGGCCAGGAGCGATAGACCAGAACTTAACGACAAATTTGAAATTGACATTGACCACGTTTATGGGACTATCATGGTTCCCAGTGCTGCATGTTTAATCTTTTGGAGAAGAAAGTACGGGGGTTATTACACAGCTCTTCACCGCAAATTATGCATTGTATTTATTCCACAATTGTGCCTGTGTGTGAGTTGGCGTGCTTTGTTGGTTTGTGTGGGTACGTCTGTGTGTGCTTAGATGTATGTAATGTGTGGCTACATATATACGTATTACTGGAGTCCCCAGTGTATAGTTTATAGTTTGGAAAGAAATCATCTTCCATCATTCGTCACTGCCTAGCTGTTGTAGACTGGGCCAGAACATCATTTGTTAACAGCGACAAAGCCGCACTCATAAACGCCGACATGTTACATTAATTTATAGGCACTGAGTGACTTATTAAAAGTGACGTGTGAAATATAACAGGGCCCGGTATGGATGATTAGGTTTCGGGCTTTGAATTGTTGACAAGGCAGGGGTAATGAATTGCGGGACACCAGCTCCTGCGTTTCCCCCTCATTAGTCAGTATTAGCTGCATTAATAGTAATAATTGGATATATTCATCATTTAAAATGTTTTAATAAATGTTTGGACAGTACCCGAACGGAGCTGTCAAATATTAGGCTGGAAGGGTTGTGACAAAAGAAAAACGATGATGTTCCTTAGGTGAGAGATTTATGCAGCTTTAGGGATGCCAGCCTTGACTTCCTACTCCCTGAGGAACTCGGAGTTCAGATGAGCTAGGGATACAAACTGGGGAAATGGGAAAATCTGACTCTCCTCTGCCTCACAGGACATTTCTGCAAGAGGACTTTGAAGGAGGACAGAGGACCTGTCCGGGACTCAGGTCTGTGACTGTTTGCTCAAGATGGTTTCCTAGGAAGAGATTCAGAATCCCAGTGTTGACCCAAGTTAGCTGTGTGGCCTTGGGCAAGTCCCTTCACCTTTCTGAGCTTTCATTTCTGTGCTTCTGATGTGTTTCATTTGGGTCCCTGTGAGAGCTAACATTGTGTGAGTTTGATCATCAAATGTGATCCTGTAGTCTAGGTAGACCTCTAGCTGACTTCTTTCTTCCTTCACTCCTCCCAGTGTTTATTGAGGACTGATATACTGGCTCCGATGAGGACTGAAAGGATGGATGAGACTCTTCTCTAGCCCCCAGGAGGGTGATCATCAAACATTGTTCAGTATATGCAGCATTATCTGAGTCATATGGGCACGGTTGTATTTCCTACAGTAACTAGAGTCTAGACGCATCCCAATTTCGTGGTTTAGCTCTTTATTGATCTATCTCTGTTACTGTGATCAGATTAGGGTTATTGTATCATATGCAAAAGACTAGGGAGAAAGAGGTTCAGTATACATTTATATGGTTCCCAACCCCCAACCCGTTCCCCGGACCCCACTACTGCAACACAACAAAAACAAATGCATATTTAACTTGCATTTGAACAAATATAGATTTGGACCAAGATGGAATGACTGAGGTCACATAATAATAATAATAATAACTGGTAATAACAGTAATAAACTTTATTGAGCATTTACTACATGTCATTTATAGCCCTTTGGATTTTGCACATATTCTCTTATTTAACCCTCACAATAATCCTCCCAGGGAGGTATTATAATTCCCATTTCACTCATGACAAGACAGAGGTTTAGAGAGGTTAAGTGATTTGCTTAAGGTCACACAGTTGATAAGTGGTAGAGTCCAGACTAGAACCTAGTTTGTCTGACTTCATATCTTAACAACCTGCTTGCTGCTCCTAACATTTTAGAGGCCTGCTCAATTCTGATGGCATAATTCAGGAGGGATGTTGTCTAGTGAGAGAATATTTGGAAAAAGATGAACAGGATGGTGACACATCTGAGAATCATGTCCTGAGGTGGTAGAAGAATAAGGTTTGCTTATCCTGGAAAAGAAGCTTGGGAAGATAAAGTGGCCACTTTAAATTATTTAAGGGTTATCTTGGGGAAGAAGGAGGAGCGTTGCTCCCTGGACCCAAGCTAAAACGGAAATTTCTGAAGGTACATGACAAGAGGGCTGAATTCAGTTCTCAGGAAGCGGGAGGTTCCTCGCGGATCTGTCCAGTTTACATGGCAAGGACTGCCTCCCCATGATGGGACACTTTCTGTCACAGCTTGAAAGATCCTGCCTCCCTCTGCGACCTTTCCCATCACTTTCCTCCTTGCTTGCTGTTCTCGTCACGCTGGCCTTTGCGCTAGTAGGAATGCTCTCCTCCTAGATTTTGGCACGGCTGGCTTCTTCTTGTCTTTCAGGTCTCAGCCAAAATATTGTTTCCAAGAACTTCTCTGACCACTCTCTTTAAAGTTCACCTCTTTCTACCAGCAATCACTTCTCCTCTGCCATCTTTTCTCTTCCAATAGCTCTAATCAGTAACTGATATTATCTTATTTACTTGTGAGTAACTTTACTTGCTTTTTTTCTTTCTGCCTCACGAGAATGTCAAGTCCATGAGGGAGGGAGCTTTCTGTCTTTGACACTCCATCTCCAGCTCCCAGGACAGACACAGTGCTGCCAGAGCAACCGTTTGTCAGGGACATGGGGGAAGGCACCCCTTGTTTGGATGGGAAGCTACACTAGATAACTCCTATATTTCTTGCTCTTTCTTGCAGCCCGGGCACGAACATCTCAGTGTTACAGTAGTTCCCCTTGTTTTTTGCCTTATCAGAAAGACAAGAGCGTGTTTGAGATTTTAAAAGACCTCAATACCAGCTCTTGATTGGTTTAGAGCCAGTACTCTCTTCGTATGTAAGATAACCCTCAAGTTAATGGGTTTGATTTTCTCCCTCAGTAACTCTGTGGGAATTCTCTACATCTGCTGCCATTCAACTTCAGATTCATGTGGATTAGCATGAGATTTTGGCATCATTTATATAAAATATGTATAGAATGCACCAAAGAAAAAGTTTGGATTCTACCCATGAAACATTGCAGAACTTGTCTTTTTTATTACACAATGATGATAGTACCCATTTCATGAAAAAAATTAAGATTTTTGCCATACAGTATAAAATGATGGATTTTTTTTATCAATACAATTTGGTTTTGCAAACATTCCAGCATATGGTTCTTTATCATCAGCCATGATGCTCTGCACATGCAGTTCACAGCCAGCATGTCTTGGGGCTCTTGCTGCCCTCGTTCATTTATTTTGGTTTCTCAGTTATTTCTCAGTTGTAGGTAGCATTTTATAATGCCACCTACATTATTTTATCTTGCTACCTACATGCTTATTGTCCTTTCAGAATTAAACAGATATTTATAAACTATATCCCAGGTTCTGAGGATACACAGATGAAAAGACGTGGTTCTTATCTTCAAAGACATTACTCTCTAGTTGGGGAGATCAAGCAAGTAAATAGAGAGTCACAAAGTAACATAATAGATGTGGTTCTGAAGAAATGTGCCATGGGAACCCTGAGGCAGGAGATTTCATGTCCTCCTGGAGGAACTTGGGAGGCTTCTCAGACAGAGAGGTGGTATTTGTGATAACCTTGAAATACAGAGGATTCTTCTAGATCAGGAATAGGGGGCGGCATGTCAGAAGGAAGAAGTAACATTTGACGAGGCGCTTTCAAGAGCTCAGAGGGCTTAGGAAACATCAAGTTCTTCAGCATAAAGGAACATAAAGGACATGGGAGGAGATGTAACTGACTGGGTTCCTGGAGGCCAGATCATAAGTGGTGGCCTTTGTACTATGAGACAGCAAGAAAAGATCATGTACGAGTTTGAGGCAGTATCATTTAGATTTGAGGCTGATGTCTCAGGAAAACAGAATATCTTAGGAATCAGAGGCAGAGTCTGTGGAATTCATTTGTTGGAGAATATTAGTCTAACTGCTATTCTTGATAGGATGGTCTTGTTGAACAGTTTCTGGGTATGATTATAAAAAAATGATAGCCAGATCGTAGATTGCTTGCTTTGAATTTTCTCTAAAGAATAAGCTCACAATACGATCCCTAGTTTACAAAAGATGCAGTTTCTCAGGGATGATATGACTCCATTCAGCCTTTAAGCAGAGATCTCTTAAAATGGGCTTTCTCTCACCCTACTCTTGGACATGATATCTTCGTGATAGCATAGGCCTAGTGGGAACCCTGACCATGTCCAATATGTAACTTGCTTTGCTGCAGTTGAGTCCTTTTCTCAGCCCTGTAGCAGGAACAGTGAGATGAGGGTGAGCACTGGTGGCACAGAGCGAGCTTCTCTTGGGCTGCCTCAGTTTGTGGTTAATTATAACTCAAGACGATGACTATGTTGTCATGGGTATCAACACATTCTATGACTGCAGGTGAAAACAGGTTGGACCTGTGGATATGCAATATATTCACTGTGTTTAGTTAGTTTTTTAAACACATTGATGCCCTAGGACCTAAGTTATCAAAACCCCTGTACTATTGTGCACAGCAAGGGCACTTTTTGGAATTTCCCCAACCTAGTTTGGCTGAATGTCAAGTTACCTTGACCCATGTCAACATTTTCAAATGAAACTGTTTTACACTCATTCTCAAATAATATGCCACTTTGACCCAGCAATTCTTGTCCTAGGTAACTACAAGGAAATACTCAGATATGCGGATAAAATTTTATGTACAAGGATGTTCATCAAAATATTATTTATAGTAGCAAAAACTTAGAAGTAACCAAATAATAGGAGATTTGTTGAATATCTACTATATATTATGAAATACAATGGGGTGAACAAAATCACCTTTTGAAGATAACATGAAAAAAGGATATAAAATCTGTACATCATAAAATTTGTGTATCCATGAAAAGACTGGGAGAAGATGAGATTCAGGTGGTTTTTATTTATTTATTACTTTTGAGTTTTTAAACTTTTTTTAAAAAACAGTAACTCAACATTTTTCATCAGGAAAAAGCTAGACAATATTTTAAAATATGCCAACTGGAATTTTTAAGTGGTATCTACATTTTAGATGCCATATAACCCCCCGCCCTCCCCCCAAAAAGGTAGTGTGATGCGTGATGGCAAGAAAAGTGGGAATTGCTAAGGTCAAACTAAACTGCTTTGGCTCTAACATCTTGTTAAGCATCAGAGGAGCATTTATTTAAGGCAGCATTTGACTAAGCTAATTCCGGACATTTCTCTCAACTCCTGTGCAGTCAGTTTTAAGTTGCAGGGAAGATTTCTGGCTCAGGCCAATTGAGGGAGTATACATAAACATGGGGTTTATTTTGTCAGAGATGTTCTTGAGAGACTCAATTCTTTACTAATCTTTTTTATTCTTTGTGGCCATTTATTTACTTTCAAAAATACTCTCACAGATCCTCACTTGAGTGAAAAGGAGATCTGTTCTCAAGGCAGGGCTCAGTGGCTGATCAACAAGGCTCTAAGAATTGAGTATAAATTTGGTGACTGCTGTTTTTAACATTCCAGCAGGTTGGCTTCATTTCTATAAATGAATGATGTTGCTTCAAATATTTTCAGAAATTCCCACCCATGTTTCATATTTTGTGCTTACTATGTAAAAGAGGCATTAATAATGTTTCTCCCCACCCTCTAGTTTCTTTTTTTCTTTTTTCTTTTTTAGCTTGCTTTTAAGTGAGGCTCAGGATGATGGAAGTTCTTACCCATTACCTTGAATCCTCCAGGAAACATAAGGGACAAATAACTAGAAAAGGTCTGAAATGATTCTACTCATCCCTTTAGTGAGTGCATGAGAAGAGAGGAGATTTACAGTTAAGGTCCTAGATCAGAGCTGGCTGTTAAAGTTTTTGTTGAGGATTTAGGGAGGCTAAAGCTAAAACTGAGTGTCATCTTGGAGGTTAATCCACCCGGCTCTGGAATGCATGTCCTGCTGCCTGTGATACTGACATGGTGGAACAGCTGGGGGTGAGAGGCCCCGAGTTTGCCTCTGTGCAGGGCATTGGAGGTGGGTGTAATGATGGCGATGCCAGGGTTCTGAGGCAAAGGTGTTTATGCCCTGAGACATGCATGCAGTGGAGACACAGGATGCTCCACAGTCTAGGACTGAAGGTGAGCAGGAACAGGCAGCTCTGAGCAATCAGAGATACCACTTGTCTATCTTGCAAAGTGTTAAGCAACAACCATTTTAAAGTTCAAGCTGACTATGTGAGCTTAGAAGAGTGTGGCAGTGAGGGAGTCAAGAGGCTGAGAGGCTTTTCTTGTCCTTCTAAAAGTGAAAAGTGCTCAGTTGCACCAAAGAGCACCACGCCAAAATGGTGGCCAAGTCCTATTGCCAGCAGCAACCATGAGAAGTGGCTCCTTTTCACGTGATGGTGGCTTATCTTCAAACTCCAAATGGGGCCACTTTTTTTTTTTTTTTTTGCTGAGGAAGATTCTCCCTGAGCTAACATCTGTTGTCAATCTTCCTCTTTTTGCTTGAGGAAGATTCACCGTGAGCTAACATCTGTGCCAGTCTTCCTCTATTTTGTAGGTGGGTCGCCACCACAGCATGGCTGCCGACGAGTGGTGTAGGTCCGTGCCTGGGAACTGAACCCCGGGTCGCCGAAATGGAGCATGCTGAACTTAACCACTAGGTCACAGGGCCAGCCTGAATGGGGTCACTTTTACACTCCAGATCCTCATTCCTGTCCCTGAGAGCCAGGGTGAGTAGGCAGGCAGAGAAAAAGCACTCTTCACAAGCATCCTGAATACCTTCTGAATAGTGATAAGCTGGATGCAAATTGTGTAGTGAACAAGAACATGAATTTTGGCCTTAGTCAGACCTGAATTTGAATCCATGCTCTCTCACATACTAGATTTGTGACTTCAGACAAATAGTTTGCTAACACTGTCTACCTTAATAGTTGCCCCCTTAGGGTTGTTGTGAGGATTAAATGAGATGTTAGTAAAGTGCTCAGCAAATTACCTTGCACACAGTAAGCACTCAAATAATAGTAACTCTAATGAGAAGAACAAGAATAATAGTAATCATGATGATATTATCATAGTAGCAGCATAAAAAGCAAAAGTATTATTGCTAGGACTGTACGAGTTTATCCATCAATACTTGTCTTATTACTCTGGAGATCTCGAAGTAAAATATTCCGTCAATATCCATTCACTCATCGTACAATGGATGTTTGCGATGCACAAACAAGATTCTCCTGAGCACTGTGGAGGAAACAGCGTTGTATAAAATATGGTCCCTTCACTTAGATACTTATAATCTAGTTGGGCAGATAAGAAATGTAAATGCAGATAAGCAATTACAAGGTGCTAAGGGACCAGTGTGGTATAAACAAAAGCTATGGGAATTCAGATAGTGATATTTTGGCCAATGTGATCAAGGATGCTTTGATTTGGCCTTCAAGAATGGATTTGATTTCCTTTCAGTAGACAGAATTCTAGGCAGTGGGAACAGTACGTGCAGAGGCTTGGAGGTGAGAAATAGCAAACTTTCAGGGAATGATGAGGTGTTTGACCAAAGGTAAGTGAAGGGCAGCTTTGGAGGAAAAAGGGAATGTCAGTTTCAGTCAGGAATGGCCCCAAGTGTGGTCACAGAGGTCAGGCAAAACCTCAACCCCCATAATCCCTTCAGGTGTTCACAGCCAAATGAATCAATCAGATTCATGCATAGATAACCTAAATGTAAGATGACCTTGGTAAGTACCATAAGAAAGACATGCAGAGATCTTGGATGCCTTAGGAGTGTGGGGGAGCAAGACATTAACTCCAAATGGGAGAATCTGGGCTATCCTATTGGAAGAGAAAAAATCTTAACCAGACCCAGAAGAGTGGAGGGACTTTAAGAGGGAGAGAAAAGCATTACAGGCCAAAGGGATGATTAAGCTAAAGCTTGGAGGTTGAAGAGGCCTCTTATTTCCCAGTGAACATGGGCCATATTATGTTTGTGGGCTCTCAAGGTTATTCTGTTTTGGGAAGAAGACCAATATAGTTTCCTGCATGTCACTTGGATAAAATGGAGGTCATATGACAAAGACCTCTCATTTGCTGTTTCTTCACATTCCAACTGAGATGTATCTCTTGTAGGGAAAATGGAGTGGGGCTGATTCTTCCCTTGGCAGACGAACAAGGGGAAAGATGATCACTCTGGATGTCTCTTAGGCCACCAATGCAATCAGGCAGGAGAAGACTGCCTGTATCCTCTATGCCTGGAGCTCACCATCTAAGGAACCAGGACAACTGACCGTTTTATCCATTGTCTCACGTCACTCACTGGCCCCACCCCTGACCTATTCGGGAGGGGTTTACCTTTCATTAGAAGTGACCCAACTACTTCAACATCAAAAGATCTGTTCAAGCCAAAGATCCTCTCCTTCCTTCCTGACTAGGCTGTGGACCTTCTCAATATGAAATACAGAAGCATGATTTTTTATCTGTGTTTCAGAAAAAGGGGAGCAGAAGTTCAGCCTCTGCTAAACGTGTGTCATTTAAGTCTTGGTTTGTTTACTTTGTTACTTTGCTGCTTAAAAAAAAAATCAGGCAAGAGAAAGCAAGCTCAGTGCCTTCCAGGTTTGTTATCTGATGATGATTTTGTTGTCTAGTGATGACTTTATTGTGATGTGTGTGTATGTTCCTCCCCTCTTCTTAAGCAAACAGGTCTGAAGAAGCTTACTGAGGAGACAGCGTGTGTCAGGCGAGTCTGCTGTTCTCTTTAAAGATGTGATGTTTCAGCTTCTGAATTTCTTAGGCACCTGAATTAATGCTCGTTTACCACTAGGTAGCACCCAGTGTAATGCCAGTGTCATATTACAATTAACAGTAATTCTGGTGGCTGTCATCGCTTACTCTGAACAGAGGATCTTCACGAAAGTATGACACTGTGATGGCTGCTAATTCAAAGGCGTTGTGTGAACTATGACAGACCCTGGTGCAGCTTTTATGCTTATTCAAATGAATAAAGTCTAGCAACCTAAATGGAGTGGAGGGAGGAAAAGTTGTAACACATTTCTGTAGATGAGCCCAGAAAGGGTCAACTTGGAAAAAAAAATTGTGTAAAGGAAAGTAATTAAACAGGCAGAGAGATTCAATAGTAGTGCTTTTACAGAGTAAATGAGGATAAATTCTGTTAATTATGTGACTTTTTCCAAATTTAATGTGATAATAAAGTACTCTAATTCTGGAGAGGCTTGTCACAATCTCAGCTAAAGCAGTGACCCTTCCACTAGGTGAGACCAAGAAGCAACTTACAAAGCTTTCTAGCAAAAAGCAAGGAATCAGAGTTAAATGGACTTTTTTCCCCCCACTCTCTGTGTTTAGTATAGAAAACCACTACCCAACGTCGTCATGAGACTATTGGTGAATGGACTGTCTTACTTGAGGCACGAAAGCACTTATGCTTGCTTTTATGTTTAGTTCCTAAGGGAAGAAATGTGAGCAATTCAAGGAGTATAAATAGCCCCGTGCTGGATTCGAGTACAACGATTAACAGCACCAAAAAGATTATACTTGGAACGTTGGTGAAATTTCGGTCTTCAGGACTTGAATCTTATAAAAATTTATGTCATCGTGAATGAGTTGGAACTGTGTTAGGGCAACAAAGAAATGAAACTTGATTGTTTGTCACATTATGATTATGGTGGGAGCACAGAGGAGAGAGTATGGGAGAGTCAGGGCAGTGCCCAGTGCCTGTCACATTTGAACTTGGTCTTGACCGATGATTACTTGTTCAGGTGAGAAGGGAAGGAAGAGGGAAAGAGGAAGTATGTTAGGAGGGAGCCACAGCATGTGCAAAGATGCAGAGTTGGCAAAGCAGAGAGAGGGCTGAGGGAAAGGAGAAGTGGTCCAGTGTGGCTGCATTAAAAGCTTGGAGGCAGAGTGGGAGAAAAAAGGTTGCAGGGGTAGGTTTGATCCAGATCGTGAAGGCTAGGGATGCTTCAAAGGCAGAAGAAGATTTAAAAATGTTTTCTTTTAAGTAGATAGGCGTGTGCACAGATGTTAGCACACAGTGTCTAAGGACTGAGAGATATACAGTAGCTGCCAATGCATGTTGATTGATGCATCCCCTAGTAGCATGGAGAACCTAGGTTCCTGGAGAGCTCTGTTCCAGCTCTTAGAGCACAGGCTGCCTGGTGAGACCCTGCATTCAAATCTTGTTCATTCCTGCCACGAGCTCTGTGTGATTCAGCTCTCTGTGAGTCAGCTGTGCCCCTGGAGAATAGGGGCAAGGGTGGAGGGTGAATGGGTGCATGGGGGAGTGTGGGTTGCTGTGAGGATTGACGTCTGCACTAAGCATAGTCCCTGGCACACAGTAACCACTCAATAAACATTAGCTATGCTTTTACTTATTACTATTTCTGTAAAGCCTAACACTTGGTTAAGTATTCAGCTAGGCTACTTTGGAGCAGTCTTTTCATTAAAAAAATCAACCGTGATCAGAAGGAGATTGGTATTCTGAGTCATCTTGGCTAAGAATCATCACACTAGAGGGTGCATGCAAACTTGATCCCATAGTTCAAGGAAAAATACACGAAGTCCCATATTTTCCCAGGCTGTTCCCTTTGAGAACAATTTATCATCTTCATTATCTTTGTAAGGAAAGAGGCTTCTTTTTTAAAAATAAGATGTAAAACACTCTATGGGTTCAGGGAAATGGTTCTGGAAGTAGACTGTTTGGTTGGAGAGAACACATACTGGGGTTCCAACAGACCCAGTGCTTTCTCTCCACAGCTCTTGGCTTAATTGGGGTGGGGGCATTGTTTCAGGTTTCAATCAGAGGCCTCCTCCTTACATATGGTAGCCATCAGCAGAAGAACCCCAGAGGGAGAGATGAAAACTCAAGGAGGAGAATCAGGGACCTCTATTGCAGCCTTTCATACCCTTTCATACTGCAGCTTCTTCTCTGCTTAACTATGAGGATGTTGTGTTTTGCTTTAGTAAGGAAAACTATTCGTTTATCACCGTTTGATTTATCTCTTCCATCTTGTGTGGGTCTTCCCACCATACTTAAGAATCTAGCCCTGAGTCAACTGGGAAAGACATTAAAGAACAAATATGTGTGTTTGGGGCAGGGGCAGGGGCGGGGGAGGGGGCTCCCACCATTTCAGCAGGTGGGCCCTTAAATATCGCTGGAGCAGGACTTGTTTTCATTTGTCGCTCTACAAGGGGATCTGGCCAGAAGTGCTGGGGAGAAAGTCCTGTAGCTTTGTCACTATGAAAAGTTAGAAAATTCAGAAAATTGGAAATCTATCAGGCATTGTTTCACTTACTTCTTCATTCATTCAGCAAATATTTGACTGCCAGATGCCAAGTGGTATCATAGGTAAAAAGACAGTGATGGGGACTGAAGGGGAGACACTGAGGTAGGATGCAGGGGAGACATCCCTGTGGAGGTGACATCTAAGGGAGACCTAAAGAATGAGAAAGAACTAGGGCCAGATCATTCCAGGGCCCAGGATGGGAAGAGCTTGGCATGTTTGTGGAAGTGGAAGGAAGCCCCCATGGCTGGAGTGCTTGGGCATTGGAACAGAAGCTGCCACTGATAAGCACGGGGACTTTGGCCAAACTGCTTGACTTCTTTGAGCCTCAGTAAACTCATCCATCATGTTGGGGTGACTCTACCCACCCCTACCACATCCTTCAAGAGTTTTATTTGAAGAGCAGTAGAAGAAAAGTTAGAAAAGAGAATATTTTTTTTTAAGTGAAGCATAGTTTAAAAAGTATAGCCTGTTATCTTTTTATTATTGATTTAGAGAAGAATTATTGCTAATAGAACTTAGCACAAGTTTTAATACCTGTTTTCCATCCGAGGAGGTTTATCTCCGCAGATACCAGAAGCTGGCTCTTAATCACAGAGTTTTACTTTTAACTCGGCCCACGGGTAAGCAGTGCGCCCTACACACAGTCTTGCTCTCTGTTATGAACTATATCCTGGCCTCAGATTCTGGTTCTGCCACTTAATGGTGTGTATGAGACCTTGGGCTCTTTTACCAACCTCTCTGGTCTCAGTATATTCATCTGTGAAATGGGGATATTCATTGGACCTAACTAATGGCATTGAGGTAAGGATTCAGTGGAGTGATTCCTGCAAATACCCAGTGGCTGGCATATGCTGAGTGAAATAGAGGCTCTCCAGGTGAAAATGGTACTGATTCCCATGCCAGTGAGGCCTGGCCGGATTCATGTGTCCTCCCATTAAATGTAAGAAGGGATAAAACTTGCTTGTACTGAGTTGATAGTGTCTTCTTTCATAGAGGAAGTTCCAAATTGCTGACTTTCGAGGCCACAGACTCTTTAGAAGCCAGGAGGAAGGCACCGAGTCAGGTGTTTTGCTTCCTGCATGGTTAATTGGTTGTAAAATGCTACTAAAACTTACTGCTTCTGATTGAATGAAGTGCCCTGGGAAATCCAGCTGTGAACAAGTGGGCGAGGGAGGTTTGCCTGTGTCTGCACTCACTGTCTGTGGACAGCCTCATGCTGGTAAATAGGCCCTGCCTTCACTTTCGCTGGCGGCTGCAGATGCTTCTCCTAACTTTGCCCTTCACCCAACACGTCAGCTGTGAAAGTCCCGGGAGAAAATCAAGCTTGACTACATCTGGATTTCAGGTGACAAGGATTCTCAAAAATAACAAAACAAAACATGCCCTTGCTTCAAAAGCAAGAGCTACTTTTGTTTTTTTAATGAGAGGGGTCCCATTTAGTGGATCCACAGGGGTCCTTCTTTTATTATTATTTTTTAAAATTTCAAGAGGGACACAGAGAAGCCCTGTCCTAGCCTCACAGACAAAAGAGTTGCTGCGACTTTGGTTATTATGGTTCAGAGTGAGAGATGCAAACTGGGACCCCTTTCCCAGATTTGTTCTGTCTATCCCTTATATTGTTTGGAAGATTTGCAAATTTCACACTTAATATGTATTTTCAGCTTCTCTTGAAAGAGGAAGCTCTGGCAATTCCGTCCCCATGTTCCCCCGTGGAGTCAGATGGCTGGAGAATAGTTGAGGCTGTCCCTTATAGAGAGGACATTCACTGTTCAGCTCACACAGTCCCTAGTACTGTATGCAGCTTAGTTCACTCATTCATGTTACCTGTCTGGAGATAGATATACATATATATGATAGTGACTTGAGGGGAGGCCATAAGATGTTGAAGTTGTACAGCCTAAAGTTACCAGAGCTCGGTAGAAGAGAATCTTCTCTCTTTTTCACACACACCTTTTTTGGGACCCTCCCTTCTGCTACCTTCTCAGCTTTATCATTCTGTCGACATCTCCATCTCCACTTGGCTGTACCTTTCTTGGAGGGCATTGTCTGATGTGAGCTCCCCCTACCCTCTCTCCTTCCCACTTATAATAATTTCCTTGTCCTGTGATCTCTGTTAGGTGGGATACTAATGGATCACATTCTATTATGGATTTATCTCTAAGTATAGAATTTTCCAGCAAACCCAGCCTCACATTTTTCCAGGTTCAACTTTAGAAGAATGGAACTCATCTGTTTTTTTAGCCACTCAAACAAAAGTCCTGTGCTTTGCTTAGATTGGGCCTGACTGGCTTGACTTGGGTCACATGCTCATCTAAATCAATCACATAGTTGGGGGATGTGATGCCATGACTGGCCAGGCCTGGATCATAGTGCCACTCTGGTCCATGTGTGGAATGAATTCATGCCACTGAAATACATGAACTCTTCAGTGGGGGCAAGGAAGTTCTCCAAAAGGAGGATGGAGGATTGTGATCAAAATAGGGGAAAATGGATTCTGGGCAGTCAACTCACAGACTCCTTCCACAATTTTGTGAAAACTCTGGACCCATTCCACAGAAAAGTGTGCACAAAAATTTGGATCCAATGTTGGGGTGTTCAAGAAACCCAGATATTCCATCCATGGACTCTAGGTTAAGAATATCTAGACTAGATAATTTCTAAGTTCTCATCCCATTCTAACATTCTTTGTTTTATTAAATGATCAACCAATTTTCATGATAAAATAAAAGCTCCTTTGGAGTTCTGTTTCCGGTTTTTCTGGTTTAAATTGAAGCTAAGAGTGTGACATGTGGAGGGGAGGGGATGGGAGTGTGAGCTGTGAGCTACAAAGCACCGTCAGAAAGTCTAAATTGTGTCATTGTTCGTCTACAATATTGCTTTAGTTTCACTTTCCATCAGCATCTTTATGATATCATGAGAAATGGTGCTTAATAAAGTGTCAGACTCTATTTTGCATTATGATTTTAAAATGATAAATTTCTTCTTATATTTTTATGGACTAGAACACACAGACTTATCGAATCACCCATAATATAAACTGGAATAATTTGGAGCTCATGAGATTATTGTCAGTGCTCTGTGGCATGATGCTCACTGGTCATTTTTATTTGGAGACTGATCCTGAACCTTAAATCCAAATTAAGGAGTCACTTGTTTTTGTCTGAACTCAGCTTGTGTGGCCGTGTTGGAATGCAGTGATTTTTTTCAATGAAAGCCATCGCTCAGATTAAATTCTTTATCCCCAATGGTGTGTGAGCCACGAGGTGGGAGGCAACACTTGGTGATGCTGGGATTGGGACCAGGGAGGATGTATCCAGAAAAGTGAACAGACAAATGGAGTGAGATTTTTAAAAGGGTGATGATGATTTAAACAGGCTTTAAAATAATTTTTTATCCTTCGCAAGACTCCTTTTCCTTTTGAGGAACAGCTTCTTCAGCTAATGCCTTTTTCTTTTCTTTCTTTTTCGGTAGAAAAATGAGCTTATTTCTTTTCATTGAAGCAAATGTTTGTCAAATATCAGCTTTCTCTGGCGATCAGGAACTTCTTTCTTTCTCTGTGGCTTGTGCTGGGGATGAGGTGGGATGAGTGAGGGAATTTAATTTTTCTGTTTACTCAGAGGTGATTTGATATAATTTTTTGTGCTAATTTTCAGTGACACATGATTAGATGTCCATCCCTTCTCTGCAGTTGGCTATTTCTGGTACATAACTCCATCATTGCATTTATCACATGGTATTGACATTACTGTTGATTTTTTAAAAATAAATTAGATATCAATTCTCAAGTTTCAGTGTACCTCAAAATTATCTGAGTACACTACCCCCTAACCTACTCCCGCCTGGGCAAGTTTCCCGGATAATTCTGATGCAGGTGGCCTGAGAACTCCACTTTGGTGAGCTTCCGTAAGGGCAGGGACCAAGTTGTCACTATGCTTGTGCTTGGCACTTAGTAGGTGCTTAGTAAATACTGAATGAAGGATGGACTGAATGAATAAATGAATGACTTAAGGAAATGGCTGAACCAAGAAATAGCAAACCGTCAAGAGCTTTAAGCACTGGGTTTCAACCAAGTTGTCAGAAGGGTCTGTAGAACTTTGGAGAGAGGAGATCCGTTTCACACTGTTAGTTACATGGCCTTTTGTCCCTTTGGGTTATGCTTAAATGTTTTAAGAACAATGGCAAGTTTACTTACAGATAATATTTTTAACTTCGACGTTGAGGAATTTTTAAGTAGGAAATTGAGGACACCAAAGGTGTGGAATCTGCCCAGTTGATACTCTTTTATGAATTATGCATATGTGAAACTAATAAATGATTTCTTTTTTACAGAGTGTGAGATGGATAGCTCTTCACTGATCTTGTTTGAATTAACTGGCAGATCTTAGAGCATAAAGACTTTGGCAAAGACTCATCATTTTTAGTTACTCATTTATCAATAGCAAAATGGGGGCAACATTCTCTAGGTTCTATGCTGAGTGATATTCACTTCAATTTTCACAAAAATAAAGTTATTTTTCTTAAAGTAATGACTTATTCATAGAAAATTCAGAAAATATAGAAAAAAATGGAAAGAAGAAAGAAAGAACCTTTGTGCTATAATTCAAAGTTAACTGCCATTAATATTTACAGTCAATTTAAGTCAGATATTTATTTACTGTTTTCCATATACAGCTGCACTAGGACCTGGGGAATAGAAAGTCACTCTACAGGGGTCTGTGGTGTCATGGAGGGGGCAGACGATTACTCAGGTAACAAGACATGAAGACCAAATGTGACAAGAGCTGTAACAGAGTGAGGAGGAAGTGATGAATTCTAGCTGGGGTATTTGGGAAGGTTTCATGGGCAGAGTGCATTAAGCTACAACTGGAAGGGTAAGTAGGATTATGAGAAGCTGAGATAGTGTGGGAGTGGGGAAGGCATTTCAAACCCAGGAATGCAGCCTCCGGTGAAGGCAGGGAGGAAACTTCATGTTCAGGGCACAGGATGTGACTGAAGCAAAGAATGCTGGATGGTGAAGAGTAGGGGACCAGTATGCCTGGAAAGGTAGAATCTTGACTTGATCAGGGACTTTGAAAGATTCCCTATCCAGCCTCTGCCAGAACACCCGTTAACAGATTGATACTTTATGACTATTCAGCCTTACTTAGCAGTTACTCAAATACCTTACCATCCTCAGAGTCAAAAAGTTTTCTTGGAAGTTCGATTTTAAGTGCTTTCCTTGTCTTTTATTTTTCTTTTGGAGAAAAACTTGAACTACAGTCATTGTGATCACAGTACAGTTGATATCAAGAGAGAAGAACTGGTGCATGTTAGGCTCTCTGGGAATATTTGTTGGTTGAGTAAATGAATGACACTGAACACTTTTACTTCATAAAGTCTTGAAAAAAAAATAGTGAATTGAGCGTCCATGACAACCTCACATGCTTCAGCTACTGTGAATTTGAACTTCTTGATCTCTCTCTGGCATCTATCACCCACACAGAAGAAATTAATATTGAAACCCATTGAGTCTTTAGGAGGAAAAGTGAAATTCTAACATCACATTCTAAATGAATCTGCTTTAATATTTTAAACCCATGAATAGTAAACGGAGGGGTATTAAAAGCCTTTCGTTTTCAACCTGTGGCTTTCTGTCTACAAGAAAGACGTGCAAAGATAGTGACTTGTGGAACTGGTGACTACATGGAGTATAACTGAATCCTTAAGATGATGTTCATTGACTCCTCCCAAGAGACCCAGATGGCATTGCTCTTACTTTGACCATCATTCTTCAAATTTGGTTTGGCTCGATTATAAGACACACCCACGGGGCTTTTATTATCGTTAAAATGCATTTGAAATAGGTGAGATTGGTCATAAGCAAAATTGAAACATTAAGATTTATAATTGGGAATATTCTAGTGACAATACTAGAAAATTTTTTGCTGACTTTAGCTCTAATTTTGAATGAATCTGGTGATGATGATAAGAGAATAGCCAGATGTGGTCAATGATCTGTACTCCCGTGATACAATATATATAACATACAAAGGAATGTAGTGTAATGGATGTGGGCTTTGGAGCCAAACCAACTACGTTCAAATTCCAACTCAACCACTTACTAGATAGGGAACCTTGGGCAAATTACATAACTTCTCAGTATCGTTGAGATGAGAATATTTCACAGGGTTGTTGTGAAGAGTAAATGAATTAATACATGTAAAGCTCGCAGAACAGGGCCTTGCACATGGTATACTCATGTGTTTGCTATACTAACTACTAAGTTGAGGCATTGAGACTCCTCTTGCCTCACTCTTCATGCTTGGCTTTGTGGATAGGTCGTTGTTATTGAAGCAGAGTTGCCACCTGCATTTCCATCTTTTCCAGCCTGGGGAAGAATTTGCACCAGTGACCCAGAATTCCAAGACCTGATGCCTGTCTCAAATCCCATCCCCGGGTCTGCAGGAACTCTGTGCCAGATGATTCCTTGCAGATCGTGTTCCTTGTAATGGAAACAGTTTATGACAAATATGTTCTCAGTCTGTTGCCAGCCCTGAGAAGGACAAACATACACTTGAGTTTATCTGCCTCGTTCCTGCTGCATATCATACTATTAGGATGACTTTAAATGTCTGCTGAGGGCCAGTGTTTGTACCTTACTACATTTTGGCAAGAAACACTTGGCATTTAATTAAAAAGAGTGTCCCCGAAGATGAACGCCTTTTCTACCACACACAAGCTTAGAGTTCTTTGGATGAGTCATACTTGCTCATTTAATTTCCAATGAAACCTTATAGCAGTCAGTGGTAAGCTACAGCACCCCTGCTCTGACGTCCCTTCCCCATGTCATTTCTAAAGAATTGTGATTTATTCTTTCTCCATTGGCCACTGGTTATTGTCCTCCCTTCTCCCCTTTCACTATCCTGATGCTTTCTCCCGCCTTTCACATTCGACTTCTAACATGAAGAGACCTATTTGCAGTGGGTCCTTTTCTTAAAACTATTTTAAATTCTTTCGTCTGCTGCTATGCAATCCCAATGCCTATTTTTTGGTAAGTCTTTGCCACTAATTATGTCATTCCATCAAGGCCAAACTTTGAGCTCTGAGGTAATGGATGCTTTTCAAGTTGATCATGTTCCTCCCTTCAGGCTGAGAGCACTTTCCAGAAATGCCCAAGATGTGAGGGACCTTGGCCAGGGGAAAAGGTAAACTCCTTGAGGTCAGTGGCCCTTAATAGGGGCAGCCACATGCTCTCCCTCTGGGATCCCCAAGATAGTGCCACAACTTGGTGTCATTCCACCTTCCACTGTGGGGAGGGAGGAGAGAATTTGCTTCATCTGTGTAGATTCTCCTCCGTGATCTTTCTTCTTCCCTTTCTGCCTTGCCCACCTCTCAAAACAGAACTGCCAGGGTTTGAGTCAATGCAGGTCTTCTCTCAGTAGTGTATTTTAATATGAGAAAAGGAGAGGAGGTCAACCCGGTGGTGAGAAACCTTTGCCCTTACACAGGTTCAGCCTCCTCAGCCTGCCCTTGTGGCATCCCTGGGATTTTGGCAGATTTACGGGTATCATATTTTCACAGGGATGAACTGTACTCTGCACTTTCTTCTGTGTACTAGGAACCCAAAAGTGTTGACATTGAAAATAGAGTTTTCTCTTTCTGGCTGTTTTGGCTCCCTTGTTTTCAAGAGAGATCTGTTTTTCATGGCAGTGGCCACGGGACTCTTGTTTACTTCTCCACGGAGAGCGACCACGGGTAATGATGGCATTTCTGAAACAGCCCCTGGCAGCTCAGGTGGTCTGGGTAGGAATTGGTGCTTTCTGCTCAAATACTTTCAATTTGGGAGAATCCTTGTACTCCTGGAAAGTCTTCCTTGGTTATGTCTGGGCAGCAGATCTGGTCATGGAGGCAGGTCATGGAGGTAGGCGGTTCTGCGCTTCATTGTCAAAACGAAGATGATGGTGCCGTATGGAAATAACTCCTCCCAAGAGGCCCTGTCAATCCGAAGACGTTTCCCTTTCTACCCTCCAGTGAGTGTGTGTGGGAGCAGCTTGAAATTCACACAGAAGGGACCCTTCAGTTGTTTCCACACAGCTGTTTCCTGCATCAGGCCAGAGTGAGTCTTCGTGTCCTGAATATCTTTGGGAAGGATCATCTGCCACATAACCATCTGTGGGCATAAGTCAAAGGAACTTTCAGGGAGCCTTAAGACTGCAAATGGGGGTTTTATGTCTTGAGGTTTAGGTGTGCCTTGATGCTTTTCCTTTCCAACCTGAACATTATGAGAGCAGCTGAAAACATCCAAACGTAATTTTTCAGAAGTTGGGTGGGGGAGGTAAAAACTCAACCTGCTCAGCCCAGATCTGTTGCAATGCTTTGCATAATAATTAATGATGTACAAGCTGTTGTCTAGTGGATGGTTTTACTGTGTGTGCCCTTCAGTTGTGACTAGCTGGAGTCCTCCATGATTTAAACTGCTGCCTCTCTCCTCTCTGTCTTGGTCTGTGGGTAAAGCTGCTGTAGTCATTATTGTCTTGCCTTGGTTTCTTTTTCTTTTTTTCCTTTTAGTAGGTCATTCAATGAAACTTATAGTTCTCGTTACATAGATCTTTGCTGCTTTTCTTAAGCTTCGAAGAGAGAAGAATATTTTTTGAATCTGAAAATCTCAACATTTCTAAGTGCAAAGGAGTGAGCAGTTGCTCAGGGATAAATGATGATGAAAATAATTATCCCATCTTTTATGCCAGTTACTATTTAAACACTCTACATATGTTACTCATTTAATTCTCTGAAGGAGGTTCCATTTCCCCATTTTACAGGTGAGAAAATTTAGGCACAGAGAGGTAAAATAATTTGTCTAAAGTCACACACTTAACTAAACAGTAAAGCTAGAATTATGATGAAAGCCACACAATGGTGGTGGGAGAGAGGTACTGTTATTCCCACATTTTAATGAGACCACTGAGGTTCAGGGAATTGTAGAAATTTACCCAGGCATGTCTATCTCTAACTCAAGCTCTTGTCCAGTATGCCTGACTACTATCTTTATTGTAGAATGTTCCCATTTCTACCCTTGGGAGGTCCTGGATTCTGTTTGGTTGAACAAGTATTTCCTGAAAACGCACTGATTTCTGAGTCCTGTGCCACGTGCTGGGTATACATAGATGACTTTTTGTTACTTTACCTTCTTGTATAGACAGGTCAGATCCTGTTGGCTAATTCAATGAATTTTCCTTTGGGGGGAGCCTAGAAGTACTTTTGGTATCCAGCACTGTGCTAGTCATGTGGAAGCTACTCAATATACTGAATATCTGTTGGTTGCTAAAATGTGATACAAGTAAGTCATTGAATAAACAATTTTGTTCCAGAAATGTGTGTGTTCGGTTCAGTTAATGTTCATTGATGAGCTAATGTCCTCCATTAGCCTGATTGATGAACCTAAACCCAACTTTTAATAGGATGTCACTTTTGGTTTTATGACTGTCACTTTCCTAATTGACGTAGTAGATTAAAAAGTTCAGTAGCTTAAGTGCTGAGCTCTTATTGGATGGGCTTTTGAAAAGCTAGCATTATGTTGGGAAAATCATACCGCTAGAAGTCAGGACATGTGGATTATAGTTCTAGCTTTCATAACTATGTGAGTATTGTCGTGTCTCCTGATCTCTCAGTTTTCTCATGTGCACAATGAGAAAGTTAGACTAAGTGATGGTTAAGGTCACTTATAAAGTCCTATAACTCATGGAGAAAACTCATACTATAACGAGTCCTTTTGGCCAATGTAGGGTATTAGTTTAGTTTTGACTGTAGATAAATATCTTTATTTTGTTGAGTCTTAGTTTTCTTGCCTTTCCAATGGGTTGATAATTTCTGGCATGCCTAATTTATAGGACTTCTGTGATGATTCAGTGAGGTATTGGGGATGTAAATGCTTTAAATAGTATAACACACTATATGAACACAAGATGATATTATTTCTATTGAAGGTTAACGGAAAAGTGTCGGGTTTCTCGCCACCCCCGCCACCCAAAAAAGACTGGAGTTTGGTCCTGGTTGGGCTGTTTCCTGGAGTTTATGGAACTCCTTGGAACACTGCAAGGTCAATAGGGACTTTGTCCTGCTTCGGGTCAGTTTCCCACGGTTAGGGTAAGGCTGCCACACTCTTTCTCCTGACAACACTTTATCAAACACACCCGCCACACAAAATGTGGTAATTCGTTAGACAAAAGTGAGGTTTTGAGTTACAATAACCTCCGCTTTGTTAAAAGTCCCCTCGGAATCTGAGATCTTCTCAGTAGGCCAGCACGTGTACCCAGGTTTACAAATGCCTTAAAAAACCCTGATAAGTCATCCCCAAAATGTGTGTGGCACATCTAATGCTGTCTCTCAGTGGGGATATTTTTAACTCCTACTTCTAACTCCTCAGTTCCTTTAAGGAAGTGCAGTCCGAAAGGGTCAGATATTTGGCATCTACTTAGGGGAAAACTTTGAAAGAATTCCTGAGGCTCCCCCTGGAGTAGGACTGGCTTTCTCCAAAAGAACTGGCCCTTCAGAGCGTCTTTGCCACATAAGGGCTTGTGTGAGGCCCCAGGCACCAGTTGACACCGTCTCTTCCCCACGACAGATGGTCAAGCCTTCAGTTTCAGCAAGCGATCCGCTGTCAAGAGGGCAGGCAGGAGATTCTGCCAGCATGCCAAGTGACAGGGCAGCTTAGGGTAACGGGGATCTGGTGTGTGCCCTGCATAGATTTTGTGCTAACGATGGGCTGCTGACAGGAGCCTCGCCTCTCTGCTTATCGTTGAGGCAGAAGATCCCCTGCTCCCTTGATTCTGTTTCTCTCTGGCAGAGCTAGCGTCCTGTTTGCCTGTCTTTCAAAATCCATTTTGGCAGCAGATGGACCCCCTCATGGTCGCTAGCAGTTGTCTGACTTGAAGATGCCAGAGGGTGTGCTGACAGCTCCTTCTAACACAACCTGAATCTGGCTGTCGAGTCTGGGCTCAAATGGCTTAAACACACACAGGAGGCAAATATTATCAGCCCTGGGGAACCAAGGAGGGGGGCCCACTGGAAGGAGAATGGCAATGACGTTTCCCTCCACAATGTTCTCATTGCTGGTGTAGAAATAATAATTCTAATAATTACTCATATGATTACTTTTATTAGTACAATTGCCATTGTGGTACAATTGCTGTCAATGGCGCAATTAGTATTAATATCAGTACTGCACTACTTCTATTATTACTAAAACTACTATAGCCTAATGGTTAAGAGTACAGGCTCTGTCAAAATTTGAGTTCTAGATTCATAGTTACTAACCTTTGGGCAAGTTATTTAACTTCTCTGAACCTCAGTTTCCTCATCTATAAAATGGGATTCATAGCAGAGGTTATTTAGGAGGATTAAATGGGAAAATGTATTTGAAGTTCTTAGCACTGTGTTGAGCACAAGGTAAGCAACTAATACACAGAAGCCATTATTATTATTCCTGCCACCATCGCCACGCTTACTATGTGCCAGGCACTGCGCATTATCGCAGCTGATTTCCACAACTGCCTTATGAGATAGGGACTGTTATTGTACTCAATTGATAGATAAGGAAAGTGTGGTGCAGAGAGGTTTAGCTACTCATCCAAAGTCACACAAGCAGTACCTGTCAGAGTTGGGATAGGAACCTCGTTCTGGGTATTTCTGAAGGCTGTGGCTTGTCCACCGCACTGCACCGACTCTTACTGTCAACTGAGTGGTAGTCAGCCCTGTCCTGGGGCTTTGGGTGGCTTTTAATTATGCTCTTCCCACTAGCTGTGCTTGAAAGAAGCAGCCAGTTTTCACATTTCAGGTGTCTTTGGATGTAGGCTTTATCCCCAGCAAGATGGTAGACTCACTACCCTGAGCTCTCCGACATTAGTTTTTGACAGCCATGTGTGGTCATTGGGGCCACCCAGCACTTGCCTTCTAAGAGCTCTGTGGAAAGGGACAGTACAAAGGCACTTAGGATTGTGACCGCTCCCTCAAACCCGTTTCCTTTCCCAGGTCCACCCTGTTGAAAGGGGACGGGAGTCAGGACCGGCAGATTGGCCTAGGGAATGATGGTGTTGCTCTTTGATGTTCCAGGAGTCATTTGTCTTGTATAAAAGCTTGATAAACTTTGGCCTCTGTGAAGAGATCCTGGAAGTAGGGATGAATGATTATTCAGAAGCCTGCTTTTATTGATGGGCAGTTGAATGTTGCGTGATGTTGAAACGGCCATTTCAAGAAGCTGTTTACAGTTTAAAATGTTATTTTTTGGTTGATAAAGTCATCGTCTCTCTTCAAATAGTTATTCCGACGCCATACTCCCCTCTTGGCAGATTCTAAGAGACCAGGGAGGAGCGAGATTCTTCTGGGACTTCTTTCGTTTTAGTATTCAGAAATTGGCTGAATTTGGCGTGTCTTTGTGCTGTGCTCTTGTTACAGAGGACCCCAGTGTTATTTGGTTGGTAGACTTGTGCTCAGAGCTAAATCCAGATGGAGGCACGATGGCGTGATAGTTCTTCACAAATTATGTGTATTGAAGTGGGAATTTTACTCCAGTGTAGACTTAAAGTGGCAGAAAGGTGAAGAAAAGAAAATTCCTATAAGAATTTAACTGACCAACATTTTAATGCATTCTGATATTTTTGGAAAATAATTTGGGCCTGAAATCCACAGCTCTAAGAGTAAAACGGATTGAAGAACTTCAGGTGGCTTTTAAAATGCTTCTTTCCCCAAACATAGGCAGGTGGAGAGGTTAATTGCAGGTGGTCAACATGAATGCCCTAATTGCACAGCTTTGATACCTGCTGCCTTTCCATGATGGACTTGAACAACTGCGACGTTAGAAATAACTCAGAACATTATAGGGTGACCATCTGATTTATCATCCATACCAGGACGCTTTTGAGAGTTAAAGTGGGTACTGTTAATACTTACACTAATACAGCTGGTATAAACTAGAATTGTTCCTGGTACATTGGGACCTTTGGTCACCCTAGCAAATAAAACCCATGGATCTCGCTGTAGAACCAATTCAGGGACAAGGTGGCAGTCGGGCAGGACAGTCCTCATTCAATCACAAATAGTTTTTGTTTCAATCACAAATAGCAGGTAGGGTAAGAAAAACATATAGGAAATGTTTGAGAAGTCAAAAGACTTTAGTCAGTATGTGAATTTTACCCACTTCTCGTGGGTACTGCTGATTAGAATGTTTTATTTGGAGATGCTAAGATAAAAAGTGTTTACCATCTCCTTGTATTCATCCAACATGTATTTTGGCTGGTTCATCATCTGTGAATTTATGGGGCTTAAATTACATGTTGTTGCTGGGGACCATGAGGAATTCTCAGGCAATTACATCCAATTGGAACCTACCTTAAATTATGGTGAAAACTTTCCCTCTGTTATGAGTGAAGATACTTCCTTGGGGGCTTAATTTTCTTTTGTGAGATCTGTTGGCAGCCCTGAGAGCATTCCCTTCTTAAAGAAGGTCCAGCTTGGGTGCAAAACAAAGGCTAAAGCCTTAAACCAAATACTGGCTCTGACACCACTCTGAATGTTTCAGAAAATGTCCAGAAAGAACAGAATGCACAACCCGGAAGCAACTTACTACTTTTTTCCATTCAGTGTTGAATGGAATGCTAACCATGGTAATTTGTTTCTTCACAGGTTCTTCTTGAAATTTTTCCTCAAATGTAACCAAAATTGCCTAAAGAATGCGGGAAACCCACGTGACATGCGGAGATTCCAGGTGGGTCTGTCTTGCCTTTCCTAAATCTCAATAATGACATGAGTATCACGAGAGGGTAAAAAAGTCTTGGGCAGGAGATAGAGTATAGTTGTTTCCCCAGGGGTGAGGAGCAGGTGAGGCTTTTAGTCCCCCAGGTGTCTGCACTCTAGGAGTTATTTTTATTAGAGAAGAATTGGGACTGAACCACCTGTGTTCACTGGTTGAGGCTCTGATGCTCTTTGAACCTAGTTTGGCTTCCTGAATAGACTCACAGGCTTAAACTTCTGCAGGTTAAATGAAGTACATAGAAATGATTTATTCTTTGCCTGAAGTTTTGCAAGTAGAAAACTGGTAAGTAAGAGCCTTATTCTGATGTAGAATTATGCCCCCTTCTTCCTTCCTTTCTCGCTGTTCTCCTCTTCCAGTCTTGGCAACTGTTAGCAGTAATTATCTATTAAAAATGGACCCCTGAGGAAGCAGGGCATATCTAGAGAGACATGGATGACACAGTCCTGTTTCAGAAATGTCCTCGTATGGCACATGTAAATGTTCTCAAGCATCAGTTAGATCTGCCACCATTTAAAGCATAAGTGGTATGTTAACCTCATATAATTACATATTTACTAAAGGAAAAAAATGTGAAAACAAATGCGTTACCTTCCAAGACACAAAATGGTAGTTGGGTTTTAGCAAAGGTTGCTAAGTTCTAGATGTGGGGCTTCTCAAGCTAAAAGTGTTGAGAATCCCCTGGGGATCTTGTTAAAACGCTAACGGACGTCTCGGGTGGGCCTCAATTCTACGTTTCTAACAAGCTCCCAAGTGATGCCAATGCCGCGGACCACACTTTGAATAGTAAGGTTCTAGACCCTTCTGTTGCTCTCCATCTAATTTTATGGTTAACTGATTTGCGTGGTCAATGTTTATCTTCCCGTATATGTATGCCCCTACAGTCTGTTAGGGAAAACAACATGGTGTTTGAAGTGTGCTCTTAGGTGTAGTTAGTCAGATTTAAGTGTGGATTGAAATGTATGATCTCTGAGAGAATCTTGAAAAATTTTAGCTGTACATTCTCAGATGGGAGAAAGGGAAGGATGATTCTGAGCATTGATTTTTGGATGTCCCGATCTCTTAGTCTCCAAGATGATTACTTTTTAAGAAGTGAGACTTCTTAGTCTCATGAAAGAACAAATTCACTGGAAAGAAGACATTCTCTCGTGAGATTCTGAAGTATTTCTGTAAAATCATTCTGGCCTCGCCACCTTTTGTCCTGACAGAGATGAATGGGGAGAATCCTTGGATTCCTAGTTTCCTGGAAAATGTTTCTCCTGGTTAGCTTCTGACCCCAAGTTGGTAGACTTGGGCGCATTCATTTCCACACGGGACTTTTTGTGTTGAGTTGGAGTCAGCTTTGCTGGTGAAACAACACATGTGATGCCACTAAGTGTGTGTTGCTAAATATCTTGCAACAAGAGCTCAGGTTTCAGTATAAACTGTTTTGTAGCTTGCTCTGGCTTTGACATGAGCCGTATACCTCCTTTGACCAAGCTTGGGTTAGGAACAAGGCATATCCAGGCACAAACAAATTCATGTCTAATAAACATGTCTAGTAGATATGTGTAATACCTTATGAATACAAGATCATAAAGTACAGGATCAAATTTGCTGTACCTCTCAGGGCAACAGAGTTAGAGATGGACTTTGGTGACAACGAGAACCTCTGAAAGAATGTTTGTCTAAGACTTCTGGGGCCTTGCTTTCCCTCACAGGACCTGCTAGTGAAATATCTGAAAGTCTTGAATATAGGAAGGTAGTGCTTATATGAGATGAGACCAATTCAGTCTATTATTTTTCAGAGTGTCTAGACAAAATAGCAGACAAATAGTTGTTCTTTGTTTTTTTACAAGGGCTACTGAGATGAGGAGGCATGAGTTAGATTTCTGGAAAGTTTTGAAATCTTTTGGAGTTTCAGTTGCCTCAACTATAACATGGTAAAAATGATTATTCTGCCTATTTCACAACATATGACAGAAAGACAACATTTTGCATGCATAAGTAATTTGCAAATGATAAAACATAAATGTAAGCCTTTGGAGAAAATACTTGCGATAAACTAAAGCTGGATCATTAGTTCAGTACTCGGTTTCTCAACCTGGGCACAATTGACATTTTAGACTAGATAATCCTTTGTTGAGGGGCAGAAGGAGGGTTGTCCTGTGCATTGTAGGATATTTAGCAGCTGTCACTGGCCTCTACCCACTAGATGCCAGTAGAGAAACTCCCCCTCCAGTCATGACAACCCCAAATGTCTCCAGACATTGTCAAATGTCCCCTGGTTTGGGGTGGTGGGGTGGTGCAAAATTGCCCCTGGTGGAGAAGCACTAGCTCAGTCCTATACCTGATGACCTCCGATGGACTCTTCCCTGTGATAGTGCTACTGTCCCAAAGAGTGCACCCTTTGATCAGGCATGAGAGCTGCCTGACCCAAGGTCCGTACTGTCCTTCAAATACATATGATTTCTCTGAACCCTGACAATGCTCTTTCCTATGCTTCTCCAGCTGGTCCTAAAACAGAAAGACCTCTCTCAATAGGGGTAGCTACCTTGGCCACCAGAGTTCGTTTTTGAGTTGAAGAAGAGCTGTGTCTCTTTCTATCAGCAATGATGAATTCCTTATTGGATCTCAGATTTAACCTGATGTTCCCATCACCCACTCATTACTTCCTGGGAAAGGATAGAGGGCGCCTATGGCAGAATGAACACTGACTCGTTTTGTAATTATCTCTGTACATATTTCATTAATTATCATTTTTACACAACTATCACATGGTCTTGGCATGTGTGCACGTAGATATTTATGCAGAGAATGGATAAATTGCTTCAAGAGAGTTAAAGTAAAACCTCAAATATCACTTATTCAACCTTTCCATTTTTTTCTCTAGTCTTGTTTCTTTCATGACTATTTTCTCCTACATTTCTCTGTATCATTTCTTGTTGGTGGCCACTCCATCCTTCCTGAATTCTCATTTTGCCTTGGATTTCATGACAACTTGCACTCATTCTCAGCCGCCTCCAAGGGATGCTCTTTGTCTGCTCTCCTGCAAATGTTGCTATGCCTCACGTTTCCTTTTGATATCCAGATATTTTCTCACTTTATAGGCTCTCTTGTGTATTTTTTCTACTCATAACATCTTAATCACTATTTGGGCTCTGAGGACTTTTGAGTCAGGGTCCCTGAGGCCTGACACATAGGTTCAGGTCTAGCCATCCAGCTGCCTGCTGGCTATTTCCAGGAACTTCAACTCAATGAGCCCAAACTTCATTGTCATCCTCATTTTTTTTTTTTCATGCCTCCACCCCAAGCTGGCTTCTTTGCCTGTGTTCCCTGTCTTGGTTCATTCCTAATTGCATTAAGTGCTGGGGAGGTGACTGTTTATATTTGTGTCTACATTCAGGGTGTTCCATATACATATGTATAAATGTATGTGTCCATGTGTGTACTTTGATGTACACCTATGGACATTGGCCATAATGGTAATGATAAATCTAACATCTATTGGGTACTTATTATGTGAGAAGTTTGTGCTAAGTATTTTACATGAGTTATCATATTTATCTTCACAGTATCCCACTTAGGAATGTGCAAATATGGATTATTACCATTTTACAGATGAGGGAACTGAAACTTAGAGAAGTTAAGCAATTTGCCCAAAGTCAAACATCTACTAAGCAGTGAGGCAGTGATTCAACCCAATCAGTCTGACTCAGATATTATCTAAGGTTGTGGAACAGTAAAGAACTTGTCCAGAGTCTGTAGGCAGATAGTTAGTGAGGCAACAAGAAGGTCTCTCAGCATCTGAGAACCACAGCAGCTACCCACAAATATATACTGGAATCTCAGGAAAGCCAAGGAGGGGTTTTCAAAAGAGGTGTTTGCCCTAATGAAGCCTACAGATAGGATGTAATGAAGAATACTGGAATACCACTCAAGTTCATCAAGCAGAGGGTGGAGTTGTGTGGAAGGGGAGGAATTCGAGGATTGTTCCCGAATAGAGCTACAGTGTTGGTCAATTTTTACTTGTATGAACTTTAAAAAAAGAATCTATTACTCAGAAGACTGCCTATGCTTCACTTAACCTTGGAGGTTTTGGACAGTTCTCCAGTGCAAGCAAGATCCCTCACCGAGATGGAGCCTGAGTAAAGTGGCCCCTGACATCTTAGAGTACTCTGTTGAGAAATCATACTGAGGTTCCCAGATCTTAGGAGTGAACCAAGAAGGGGAAGATTAGTCTTCCCTGCAGCTATCTTGGCGGACAGGGATGTGTCGAGCGTCGTTGGTTGAAGGTTTCCCATGAACAAAACGTATAATTTCCATCATTTTTCTCATAGTACAGTAATTGGGAAGCTGGCTTCAAACATCTTTATGTTGCTATTGCCTCTGAGGGCGAGTGAGAGAGTGTCTTTTTGGCCTGAGAAAACTCTGATCTACTCTACATCTCAATGTGGCTTTTCCCAGTTATATTGAAAACCCCAAACCTGGAGACATCTGATTGAAAACGTGCTCTTCTGCCTATTAAGTGGGCTCACTCCAGCTGTCATGGATGCTGCTTTTCTCTCATCCCATTTTGTATGCTTACCAGGCCAGCCTGATCTTCATACAGCCATGCCAGTGTGTGTCTCCTCTGAACGGCAATCAGGGGCTTGTGTAGGTGACTGAGGAGGACATAAGAAAGGTTGTTGATCTCTTGACATGTAAAGACATTCTGTCAAGCAAACTCAGTCTCATAGCGGCTGAGCTTCTGGCGTGTAAACAGAGACTGCTTAATTACACAGGTCATGTCAATTAGTGTGACCTTAGTGTTTTCAAGAAATTAATCACTTTCCGCAGAGCTTGGCTGTGTTCATACTTCAAGGCAGTGTGGAGTAAGCCTTGTAGAAAATCTGGTACAATCTTTTTTTTTTTTTTTTTTTAATTTACAATGGATGTTTTCTTTTGCAATCCCCAGGCTGTGGTTAGGGTAACAAGCTTGCTTAAATACAACAGTGGATACAGACTTCCTTCAGTTCTGGTGGGTGTGGGGAAGTGGGGAGGAATGGTGAAGGTGGGGGTAAGCTAGGGGTGGAAACAGCTCATGACAGGGAGAAATTCACTGTGACTAAATGAGCCTGTTTCTTCATCTTGACACTAAAAAGATGCTAATGTCAAAGGACTGTGTTAAAACCATGTCACGGGTCTGGTTTTTAACTGACAGGAGCTAGACAAGTCAAGGTTAAGATTTAAATCCTTATCAGTAGCTTCTCTTGTTGGGGCTGGCAGAATGAGGATGGTGAGGGGAGGAACAAGAATTGGGTACAAGTTGTCATCACAGTAGATACTAAAATACCTGGAGACTGGGAAGTAAAGTATACATTTCCAAATTCATCCTATCCCTCAATGAATTTTTTCCATATGCTATAAATCTATATCTACGCATAAATGTTAGATCTGTGACTACATATGAATATAAATGTAAGATATATTCATTCATGTATGCACGCACTCAGTAGTATTTATTGACGTGGTAGGTGGTATTTATTGTGATGAACAAGAAAGACAGGATGTTTGCCCTAATGAAACTTATATTCCAGTTGGGGTCTATTAGTTAGTATAATACTAGCTGCTGTAATAAATAGACCAAAGAATATATAAAAGCTCACGTACAACAGAAGGTTATTTCTTGCTCACATAATGGTACAAGGCAGGTATTCATGTTGATAAGTAGATCTTGTCCATGAAGTGATTTGGGGACCTGGGTTCTTTTTGTTTTGTGCCTCCACTATCCCCTAGAACCTGTTGTCTCTGTCCACCCAGCTGAAGGGTAAAGAGGGCATGGAAGGTGCACATGGATTTCTTAAAAACCTGGGCTTAGAAATGATCTTTGTCAAATCTCACATTCCACTGGCCAGAAGTCTGTCACACAGCCACATAACACAGGAAGGCCTGCCAATGTCTAGTTGTACAGCCCAAGAAGAAAAGAAAACGGATGTGTGGGGAACAGTTACCATCAGCTGCCACAATGTCTACAAATTAATAATCACAAGTCATTAAAATTTTTAATTATTGCTACAAAGAAAATTAAACAGGATATTATGAGAGAGAATAACAGTGTGGGATGGGGGATGAGAACCTACTTTAAAGTAGGTGACCAGGGAAATCTTCTTGGGAGATGATGTTTAAGCTCAGAGCTGACGGATAAGAATAAATCACCCTGAGAAGAGCCAGCAGAATTTTCCGAGCAGAGAGAACAGCAATCCCCAAATTCATGTTTATCTCATGTTTGTCTGAGGAGATGAACAATCTTCCTTCACCTCTTAGTCATTTGGAATGGGGGAGTGGAAATCTGAGGAGAAACCACTAGGTTATTCATCCCAAATTTACACCAAAAATGTGTGTTCTTTTAAAAATGATGACATGGGAAATGACATTAAAAGGCAACTCTCTGCCTGTTTTTGTGTGAATTCTATAAATTTTGGAGAATCCTTGTTATTTATTCAAAAACCCACAGAGCTCTGAATCAGTCTGCTATAGGGTATGATTAGAGGATTCTTAAAATACATGCCCAACCTCTGCAGTTTCTGTCTGCTTGTAAAGGCACTTAAATAAAGAAGGAAATATTCTCATCCCTTTTATTTTTCTTCCCCTGCCCCCCACCCCCTGCCTTATACTGTTTTGACAAACAGCACATCTCACAATTAAATTCTTTACCAACAGAATGCTCAGGGCCCGAGCTGCAATCACTGTCTTCATACAGAATCATTTCAAGATGCACCACACTGATTAATTATACTGAAAGCAGCTCTAATGATAGTTTCAGAGTGCAGGATTAATTCACATAACATGGTAAATACAAATGGTGGATTTTCAACCTGATATATTAAACTATTACAGCTTATTGGGCAAATATGTATCTTGGCATAAGCCTTATGCTGGGCCTTGGCAGAAAATATGCATCAGTGAGAAGGAATCCTTACCAACTGGATTTGATGAGTGGTAGCTTTGCACTTAGAGCAAATAAATTTCTACATTAAGTACCGTCACTATTGAAAAAATGTAACATACATTAAAGCATAGATGTAAAAGTGTTTGGTTTGATCCGTGTTGCCTGTGGATATTAGTTCTGAGGATGCCTATAGTTATTAAGACTTATCAACAAAAAACATTCTTATATTCTTCCACTTTTTAAGTTGTAACTTATAGAGCTCTTATGATGTGTGAGACACTGTACTAAGTGTTTTACATGTATCATGTATAATCTTACTTATTTTTTTACCGCTCTTTCCCTTGTTTACTTTGCTCCAAACAAGCACATTGGCCTTCCTTCTCTTCCTTCATTTTTCTTCCCTGAATGTGCAAAACTCTATTGTGCCTCAGGATCTTTGCACTTGCTATTCTGTCTCCTTGGGAAATTCTTCTGTTACATCATTGAATGACTAGATACTTCTTATTACTCAGATTTCAGCTAAAATGTCACCTCCTCAGAGAGACCTTCCTTAATCACCCAATCAAAAATAGCCCCCACCTAGGCATCACCCCCTGCCCATTTTATTTTCTTCTTGGAACTGCTGACATTCTGAAATTTGCTTTCATTGCTTATTTACTTGTTGTCTGAAAAACCTCTTTCTGTCCTTGATAAGAACTAAGCCCTTGGTGGGCAGATGCGTTATGTGTCTCGTTCACTGCTGTTTCTCCAGTACGTAGAACAATGCCTGGCTCACAGTAGGCTCACAACTTATTCTTATGGTTAAGTGACTTATCTAAGGTTACAAACTAGTAAGTGATGGAGTTGGGGTTCAAACTCAGGACTGTCTGACTCTGGAACCTGAGCTGTTGACTAATATGCTATTTTCTTGCTCCCAGTTTCCATATCCATGTGCCATATGGGAACACATAAATGGAGAGCACCAGTTAAACGCCAATGACACCATCAAGAGTCAGGAAAAGTATCTTGATCCACAGAGGGAGGAACAAGGTTCAGATCACTGCTGAGCCTTTCGTGTCTAGTACGTGTCACAGTTCAGGGGACAGGAGCTGGGTCTCGTTTCCAAAGGTCCAAATTAGTTTGGCACAAGTATCTGAGAATTTAGAAGTGTCTGTTCTTGTCTTACTGTCAACAGAAGAGAGATTTTTGCCTTGAGCTTTAAAATGTGGATTTAATTCAGTTACTCACTTCCTTACTCCAGCAGTTCCACTCTGTTACATCCTGGAGGTTCACGCGTCCTCCATAATTTTTAATGAGTTATTTGGGATCTTTCAACCAGATAGAAACTAGCAATCAGGCAGGTTTCAGAGAATATCTCATTCGATATCACTCAAGGATATTTTAAAGGACAAAGTTAATGAAGACCTAACTGCTGCAGACCATTTTTACATAAATAATACTCAAAGCGTAGTCAGTTCACATAGACACCAGAGATGTGTATGGGAAGATATCAGGAGCGTCAGGGGAGAGAGGACTTAAGCCAGGAGTGTGTATTGAGAGGCCGGAGGCTGTTGTGGGTAAGAACTGGACCTGGAGTCTGGAAGTTTCCCTTCAGACTTGCCTCTTCTCTTAATTTGTCTTATGACCTTGAGGATGTTTTTAAACCTCTTGATCCTCAGTTTTCCAAGCTATAAAAGGAGGTGATGGACAAATTTGCAACGTCATAACTATTGATGACTCTTTTTGTCTTTTTCCCTTATGAACCTCCTATGATGACGTATTTTTTCAACCTAATTGCATTTATTAAGAATCACACTGTCTATTTTAAAATTATTGGAAGCCGTGTGAAACTGACAATTCAGAGCTTCTCGTGTGCATGAGATAACCAGTGTTTCCATATGGAACTGATATGATCCCATATCAACAAGAGAAAGTTACTGAATGTTTTAGTGTGCAGCCTTACTGTGGATGAATTTAGGATTCTCTCTCTGCAAAGTTGTCCCCATTACTACGTTTGAAAACTCTTAGTTGAAAGCCACTAGATTGGCTGATCTCTTGTGTCTCTTGTGACTCTAACTTTTGAGGAGTCTGTAAAGAGTGGTTCAGCAAACAGGTAGGGTGGAGAATATGGGCTGTGTGGGGTTGAGGGTATAAGTTTAATAGGATATACTTTATTTTGTAAAGCATTTTTAGGTTTACAGAAAAATGAAGGGAAAGCACAGAGAGTTCCCATATGCTCCCTCAATACCCCCTCCCCAGTTTCCCTTATTATTAACATCTTGCATTAGTGTTATGCATTTCTTATAATTGATAAGCCAATATTGATACATTATTGTTAACTAAAGTCCATAGTTCACAATAGGGTTCGCTGTGTTATACAGCCTGTGGGTTTAGATGAATGCGTGATGTTATGTACCGTTACATGTATCTACCATTACAATATCATGTAGAATGGTTTCACTCCCCTAAAAATACCTGTGCTCCACCTATTCATCCTTCCCTCCCTCCCCACAAACTCCTGGCACCCACTGATCTTTTTACTATCTCCATAGTTTTGCCTTTTCCAGAATGTTATATAGGAATCATATAGTATATAGTCTTTTCAGATTTGTTTCTTTCATTTAGCAATATGCATTTAAAGTTCCTATATGTCTTTTCATGGCTTGATAGCTCATTTCTTTTTTATTGATATATAATATTCCATTCTATTTATTGCCAGTTTGTTTATCCATTTACCTATTGAAGGATGTCCTGGTTGCTGATGCTTTTTATTTAGTTTAATTTTATATTGATATAATGGTAGATTCACAAGCAGTTGTAGAGAATAATACAGAGTGATTCTGTGTACCCTTTGCCAATCTCCCCTTATAGTAATATTATGCAAAATATTTTTGTGCATAAAAAAATTTTGCACAATATTATATTGTACTATACGATACTAATACAAGATATGAACATTGATACGATTCACACATCTTATTCAGATTTCCCTAGTTTTACTTGTTCTCGTTTGTTTGTGTTTATGTTTTTAGTTCTATAAAATTTTATCACATGTAGGTCTGTGTATCTATTACCAAAGTCAAGATGTTGGACATTTCCATCACCATAAGGATCCTTCCTATTGTCCTTTTATAGTAGCCATATCCATTTTCCCTCTGTCCTAATCCCTGGCAATCACTAATCTGTTCTCCATTTCTAACATTTTGTTATTTCAAGAATGTTAAGTAAATGGAATCAGGCATTGTATGAGTTTTCTATGGCTGCCATAACAAAATGCCACCGACTAGGTGGCTTAAAAACAGAAATTCACTTTCTCCTAGTTTTGGAGGCTGGAAGTCCAAGATCAAGGTGTTAGTAGGTTTGGTTTCCTCTGAGGACTATCCCTGGCTTACAAATGGCCACCTTCTCTCTAGGTCCTCACATGCTCTTTCTTCTTTGCATGCACACCCCTGGTGTCTCTCTGTGTGTCCAAATTTCCTCTTCTTATAAGGACACCAGTCAGTTTGGATTAGGGCCCAGCTGAATGGCCTCATTTTAACTTAATTACCTCTTTAAAGGCCCCTATCTCCAAATACAGTCATATTCTGCAGTACTGGAGGTTAGGACTTCAACATATGAATTTTGGTAGAGGACACAATTCAGCCCATAATATTTAGTACGTAACCTTTTGGTGTTGGCTTTTTTCACTTGGCATAATTCCCTGGAGATTCATTTGGGTGTAGCAATAGTTTGTTCATCTTTATTGTTGAGTATTATTCCACGGGATGTTGCTTAATGCCTTTTTATTTCATGTACTTTAAGGCAGTGCATTTAATGCCTTATATTAGGGGCCCTGAGTTAATGCAAACATAGAATAAGCTATGACAACCCAGAGGTTAGGAAGCCATGTAATAGACCAACTTTAGCACTAACTTCCTTAGACTGAATTACCATATAACAGCATTGAAAACCAAGATTTATAAGTTTAAATAATCACTCAAAATTAACTTGCTAAAGTGGCTGTTTTTTGGAGGGAGGTACTTACTAGCAAAATATGCTAAATTTAAACATTGAAGATATTTTTATGGTCTAATCTCCCCTGGTTCCATATTTGTTGTAGAAATGTTTAAAGATACAGATTTCAACTGTTTTGATTGCTTTTGTCATAACCCCTTCTTCCACATGAGCTGCTACTTTTGTTAATGTGATCTTCCACTCATGGCTGAATTTAGCTGCTTGTGTCTTTTTGGAAATCTGCTCGTGAGACAGAGATTATGCTTCATGAATCTTAAGATAATATAGCTGGGACATATAAGGTCTCCTGCCTGATATGAAGGGAAGAGGCTAAGCCTGAGGAATGATAGTGAGGAAATGCCAACCAATAACAAAACTCACAGAGAACCCCTCATTCATATGAAATATTGGGAAAACTAGACTGAATTGATAAGATGTCTAATTTATAGACTATTTTCAAAGCAGTAAGATTTCATTTAGTTTCAAGCCTCAAATGTAACAGGCTAAGATGCAGATGGGTTCTAGAAAGCAAAATTACATAAACCAGTGATATTTGCAATTCACAAGACTCCTAAGTTATATAATTAATATATGTTGTGAGCACAAAGGTCTTTAAAATTGTACAATTTCATTGATAGACTGACAAAGCAGTGAACATAGAAGAAATAATTTCTGTATCATTTTATTTAAATGACAATTTATGCTGGGTCCTCTGGCAATTAAAATGCTTTAGATTATCAGCCCAACACATTCTCTTGAACTTTTTGTTGAGCGTCACCAACAAAGCAACAACTATACCACTATTGCTACTAACATTTGTTGAGTGCTCAGTATGAACCAGGAACCCTGCTAGCCATTTTAAATAATGTAAACCTCATAGTACCCTTACGAGTTAGGTACTATTATTATTTCCATTTGAGAGTCAGGAACACTGGGGCATAGAGGGGCTAAGTTAACCTGGCCAAAGTCACATCAATTAGAAAAGCTTGGGAGTCAAGGATCATAAATTTTGTGTTGAATTCTTTCCAATTATCGATAGAGGGAGATAAATAGTAAAACTAGTAACCTTTAGGGATATCTGGATCCAGGATGTAACAGAGAAGGTTCTGAACCACTGAGATGACCCAAGAAATTGAAAACATCAGTGTAAAAATCTCCAAAGTCCATGGGTACCTGCAGCCTTCTCTTCTGCCCTTTTTATCCCCTCACACTGCATACCCTCACCTGGAGGGCTGGACCCAGATAGAAGGTACTGTGGAACATGTACTGGTTGTTCATCAGCACATTTCTGGATTGTTATATTAAAAAGCTATGCCTCTCCCCCAAATAGAAATTTGATTCCAAAAAATATATAGTGATAAAAATATACGTGGACACAACCTGAAACGTGTCCACCTAGACTAATATTTATTTCAGGAGATATAACTTGGGGAGCTTCATGAATAAATTGTAACAGTTTATTTCAAAACCATTCTACAGCAGCACCGTCCAATAGAATGTTATGCAATGATGGAAATGTTCTATATCTGTCCTGTCCAATACAGTCGCCTCTAGCTGCATGTGGCTACTGACCACTTGAAACGTGGCTATGGAGACTCAAGAACAATGGAATTTTAAATTTTACTTAAACTTAAATAGCCATATGTGTGGTTACTGTATTGGACAGTATAATTCTAGAGAGTAAAGGTTTGATTACAACAGATACAGTATCATAAAAGTCTAAATATACCTGTTCCTCATATTCCTTTCATCTCTCCCTGGGCAGGGGAGTGAGGAAGGGGATAGAGAGGGAAGGGGTGGTTGAGTCCAAACGTAAAATCATTTTCCATGTTTATCTGTCCCAAATTCAAGCTGTGTTTTGTTGACAAAATTTGGGTAGGTTGAAGATTTGGCAGGCCCGTCTGTCCCCTTGCCTGCATGAATGTGTCAGCACCTCATTAATCTTATGTTAAACTGTAAAGGCCCTTTTCCCTGCTAGTATGGGCCTATTTTTAAAAGACATTTCAGTGCCCTCTTTGCATCTCACAGTTAGATTTTTTAAAATTTACAAGTTGCTCTATGGATTAATTTCAGCATATGTTTTATTTAAATATATCCTGATCATTTCCAAATTGGAATGAGAGAAATTATTTTGGGGATAGGGAAGTTAAAATGTATTGTGTCATGAGTTTTTGAGGAACATGTTAGGCATTTATTTTCTAGAAAGTAAAGGCATGAGGATTCTCTGTATTACCTTTCTCCAATTTTAATTGGTCTTTCAATGAAACGACTCTATCAAATATGTGGTCTTGGTGATCCTTCTCTGTCAAGAAAGAAACACATAGGGTACACATTTTTTTTTTTTCTTAACTGTTTTTGTCATTTTTGTTCAATGTAGGAATTAGATGACAATGTCTTTAAACGATACAGAATATTTTAAGCCTTAAGCCTGTAGTGCTTTGTCTTACAGGTGCGCGGTGAATTGTGATTGCTTTTTTTTCTCTTAAGACAGACATCTAGAATAACCACTTTCTGTATTTCCTGACACTGGAAACAGATACCGTTTGGGATTCCTTTTATAGTTTCTCCAGCTAACGACTCCAGTGACCACTCAATTGTGGTCTCGTAGTAAATCAAAATTTCTTTGAAAGACCCAGCTCTGTTATGTAATTGTAAATGTCCCACGAAGTCATCTCACCAACTAAAAAGAAAAGTGAGTTTTCTTTGCCTTAAATAATATGGACTCTGCCACTGCACATAATACTTCTGAAAATAAAAGAATAGACCATTTTCTTCTCTTCCTCCTCCTCCTCCTTTTAAATTAACCTAAAATTGATGAGGCATACTTGCAAGCTTCAGAATGTGTCAGATCTGGTTGGTCAATCATGAAGAAAGAGAAAACCACTTTGCAAAGTGCTGCTTCGAACTTACTGGGTCCTCCCATGAATGACTTGCCCTAGCTGGAATTTTGGGTTTCAAAATGACTAAGCAGAATACCCTGAGTCCCTGAACGGACTCTCACTTGTTTACTTTGCATTTTAATAAAATAGAGTTAAAAAATAAAATCAGAGGAGGGCCCGGGTCCTGCAAGTAGCCAAGGGGAGGACCCTGAGGGAGTCTGAGGGGACCCCACAGAACCTCTCCCCTGCATTCATCCCTGGGAGGCCCTGGGGGGGGATGACCGTGTGCGTTGTTTCCTGACTTCCCCATCAGGGTCCGAGAGAGACTGAAGAGCAGGGCTTCAGGTGGGCAGAGGGGAAGGCCCGGAAGGAAAAAATATCTGGAATAATCAAGGCAAATCAAATCGACCCCATGCTACTATGGGGAGCAGTGCGTTCACAGCTTGCAGTTCGTCGCCATCTTTGGGGGGGGGGGAGGGAATCCGCCATGTTTTGCCAGGATGCGTTTAGGTCAAACAGGGAGACGGTGGAACTTTTAAGTATGGGTAACGTTGGTAGGGGAGAGGGTCTTCGGTGGGGCCATGTTGCCAGGCAGGGCAGACAATTCGCAGGCATAGGCCAAGGCCCAGCGTTTTCCCCTCTGCCCAACTCTGGTGACGACACTGCGGCGTTACTCAAGACTCTAGAAGTCAGTGCCCCCTTTTGCCAACTCGGAGGAAAGGCTTCCTCAGAAACTGGGGCCTCAGTATGTGCCAGTCCTTGTAAAGCAGTTCACCTCTTCAGAGGCTAATGCCTCTCAAAACCAAGAACAATTAAAGCGAGAGTCTTTCCAAGCAACTGGGGAATTGAGCAAAATAAATCAGAAATCCTCAGCCTTGGCTCTGGAGGTTCGCCTCATTATGAGAGCAGATCTATTAGCCCTCTTGCCATTGTCTTTCATTTCTCAAGTGAGGTGATTCTAATTAAATTAATCTGCATGTCAATCTATCGGTGATCAATCAAAGAGCCTGAGGTCCCCCCTATGCTGCGGGGTGCTTGCGGCTGACAGGGGCTGATAATGGAGGAAGAAATAAACTGGCGAGCAAAGTTAATTAGTCAACATAATAGGTGGATTAAACGGGAGCTGGCTGATTGCTGTTTCCCATGTCAAAGCATGAGGTGGGAGCTGAAGCTGCAATTACAGACAATTATTATATTTGGTTGTAAGAGGTCGCATGAATAAACATATCTCTGTGGGTTTCAGTTTTAATCCTCTCTGCATTTAATATAAGGAGAAGTGTAGGTCATTTCTTCTCATTGTTTTAGTCAAAAATTCTCTGAGAAAACACCTTTCCTGTGTCCCTTCTGGCAAACTGGGTTCAGAGTCAGTTTATGAGATGGCCAAGGTGTCTGGACTGTACCTTGGGCCAGTGCCACCATTTTTTTTTTGGCTTTGAGACACAGATCTAAGACCCTTAATTAGTAAGGATTTTTTTTTTGGGGGGAGGGGGCCGTGATGGTGATGAGGGGGGCTTTGGTCTGATTAACCGAACTAATGTGGGAAGAAAAAAAGTACAAGAAACCCCAAAAAGACACCCAGGAGAGAAAGCTGCCTCCCAGCTCTCACTAAATCCTCTTTTTCATTTCTCTATCCTCTTAACCCTGACACAGTGGGGGGGGAATATTTTAAAGATTCAAAAGATTTTTATTTGCATGATCAACTGTGATATCTGCTTCAGTGTCTAAACTGAAGGGTAATTTAGGTGAAACACAACCACCCTTGTGTAAAAAAAAATGCTAATAAAGATCCTCTTGTTAAAATTATGGTTAACAGTGTACCTTCTGCTGTATAACTATAAACTGTGCAATTTTACTTAAAACTGCATCAAAAGCGTTCCATGCCAAAGACCCACTCATCAATAGCTCCTCTTGTTAGACTTGTACAGCATAAGCACCAGTTATTATGTGAAATAGCTATGCAATTTTCTTCAGCTCCCAGCTGTTATTTATTTAACTTGAGTTTATTACCCTCCATGCTTTTATATTAAAATGTTCATTCATTTCTCTCTGCAGGTCGTGGTGTCTACGACAGTCAACGTGGATGGCCATGTCCTGGCAGTCTCTGATAACATGTTTGTCCATAATAACTCGAAGCATGGGCGGAGGGCTCGGAGGCTTGACCCCTCGGAAGGTACGCCCTCTTATCTGGAACATGGTAGGCGAATCATTTTCATTGGTTGGCATTACTACTTTAACTGTGAATTTATTTGGTTTCTTTCTTTCAACTCCACCACATTGTCTACCCTGTTTCAAATTTCAAATGTTCTGTTGAACAATACTGATGCTGAGTATTTAAAGACAAGAAGAGATCTTTGAAACCTAGCCTTTCTTGTTGCACAGCCCTCTACCAAATGGCTGACATATCCTTTCTTCTGGTTGAGAGAGAAAGGGAGACCTGGACCACTGCTTTATTTTAAGCTCCCACTTAACTAAAAAATAAAGGCCAAAGCAGGGTAGCAAAAATCATGATACATTTTGAGTTTACCATTGACCTGGTTGTATAATGAACTCCATTCTTTTTACAATCCTGCTGATGTATCTCTCTGACTATATATTTAACTTCATTTGGAGATAAAGTCCAAAGTCTAGGCTGGAGGTGCTTTCTGAATATGAAGCCCAAACTAGATGTCCCTCTCGTGCCCTGTGCATACCACTACCCTCATCATCACATGAGGGAGCCTGATTTCTGTAGGTAGACTTTGGTGGGGAGAAATCACATTTGTCTTGAGAATTATAGCTAATCAGGGGTGCTTTTGAAAGGACTGGAGGAAACCAGATAAAAATTTGAATCAAGGAAAGTGAATGCCACTCAAAGGAAACATGGGCTAGAATGAGTGTACATCTGAATGTTTCTATACTAAATGTATATGTAATGTATCTATCCTTTCTTCCATTAGTCCATCCATCCATCCATCCATCCATCCGTCCATCCATCCATCTACCTACCCATCCTCCATCTGTCCACCCACCCATCCATCCATCCACTCATCCATCCAAGAAACAGCAACTGAGACTCTACTGGCTACCAATCACCATGCTAGATTTTCTCTAATCTCCTTCAAATTAAACTCTTAACTCATTTCCCCACTTCACTTTCCAGTGTGCTAGGTCTGCAGGATTCTTTTAGAAACACTACCACACAAATTACCACCCAATTGCCTGATTTTTCCATGGGCCATGAGCTGTCCATGATATAATTCATAAGATAGAAAACTCCCTTTCCTGCCGGCATCCCAATTTAATAAACACACCACTATCATTATTTTTGCCTGATTTTTTTTTCTGTGCTTAAAGAATACATAAACTGTACTTTTTATTAATTAGCCAGATGTGAAACTCTTAGAAGGGATTCTTCACCACATCTAGTTTTACAGTCTTTAAAAAGTAAACCATCATCTTTCAAAAGCTGCTTCTTTATGGTTTCATTAGTGCTGAGATGAATGGATATTACTTTTTGCAGGAGGCCATTTGAAACACCTGCTCATGATTACATTCCTAGTTCCATTCCTGTACTTAAAATTATTCTGATCCTCACTTTACAGTAATGTTGCCTTTTTAATACCCTTGGAGTCACTTAAGGCATTGTATGACTAGAAATGTTTAAGTGGAAGGGATAAGGAAAAAATAGGTAAATATTCAGTAGGCACAATTTGGAGATCGCTGGCAAAAAAACCGAAGTCTTGTTTTTTGACTGTGGCTGGTTAGTTACAATGGTTACTGTCCTGCCCAGGTTCAGGCTTGACTGTTAGTTTGAAGTCTGTCTGTCAAGAGTTCACAGTTTCAAAAGGTGCTCCAAGTGCAGACCACACCCAGCTCCCATTCCTGCCCTTGGGAAGCCGGTGAGAGCATGTAACACCACACAAATCATCCCCCCACCAAAAAAACCCAACACAAACCAGCAAAAGAGCAACGTGCTAGAAAGGACACCTCTAGGTCATGGAGGTAAGGAACATTACTTTGCAATGTGATGTGGAGGATAGTCTTGAAATAGGAGCCAGGAAACCTAAATTCAACTCTGAGTTTCACCTCTGGCCTTTGTGTGACCTTGGACAAGTCAACTTACCTTTAGGGATCCTTAGTTTCCTTCTTGGTAAAACGAAGGTGATGATCTGTAGGGGGGTAAAAAAAAAATGTGTGCCTTGGGTGGGGGCAGGTCATGTACATAGGGGAAGTGGGCTGGGTGGAGACTGCAGAGGAAGGGCAAGTACATGCTCTGCTGCCCCCAGCCCCAGCCAGTTGTCACCAAGGGGAGTGAGAGCCCAGTGGGGCCAGATGTTCCAGTTTGGCAAGATTTTTGGCAAGAGTTAAAACTCTCCTAATTTTTAACTGTTGGTAACTAATTACAAAATTTTTAAACCCTGAAGGGAGGAGAGAGGGGAAAAAGTCACTTAGAAAGTGACTAACTTTAGTTAGTTAGTCATAGGCTAACACTTTGAGATCTCTGGATCAAAAATGTCTCTAAGCTCCCTCCCAGCTGAAATACTCTCACTTCTAGGTGTACCTAGTAATATTTCATTTGGGATATCATATTATTCTAAGTTTTAAAGACAGCATTTTATTCCTCTGCCCCAGTTTGCCAGTCCACAAGTGGCCATGTTATTATTAGCATATTATTCCAGAAAATGATGACATTTCCGTATTTATTAATGGTTAACCATCACTGAGGATGTGGGTATATCCTATCTCCTTTGGCTAGGGGGCCTCCCTCTTGCTTCACTTCTCTCCAGAAGAATAAAAGAGTAGACACGTTGAAGTTCTTTGAAATGACAGTAACATGGAAATCTGCTTCTCTGCAGAATGAATCAACCAACCACACATAACCACCCACTCATTCAGACACTTTAAGATGATATATAAATATCTACTCAGCAAAGGGTGACTATTGGGCTCTTTCATTGGTGATGTGTGGGAGTGGACGTCGATGCTAATTTATGTTGATTACGGAGTATGGTAATACTTTATCTTGCCATTGAAAAATCGTATTAGAAACTGCCCTGTTTAAGACTTCCAGAATCACATCCTCAGTCCTCTGCCCTTCCACTCCCCCAACCCCACCTCAAACAGCTACTGCACAGTGAGACTGCAGAGTATCGTCACCTCTTAGGTGACCTGTAGGAGCCTTCGTTTTTCCTCATTCTGGGCTTTTTGCCATCTCATTTACAGGTAGCCTGAATTATCTTGAGCTACTCTGCACATCTCTATTTATATCCTGCTTGTCAGACAGTTGGAGGAAAGTTCCCTTTCGTGGCTCATCTTTCTGCATATAAGTAGAAATAGAGACCATGCTTTACATTCATGCAGTCTTCTCTGTGTGACCCCACAGACTCCCAAACCTCTGTGCTCGAATAACTGTGCCTGTATTTCAAGTAGGAGAGTTGACAAAGGCAAATTTATTTCATAGAATCTTGCGTGGTCCAAAGAGGGTGAATCCTGGCACACTGTAGCTCATGGTAATTGCTCTCCCCGCTATTTTTTTCTTCATTCATAAATACTGAGATTTTCTTTGGCTGGATGTTTATGGGAGAGTTTAGGCTAGTGAGGTTTCCTCTCTAAGCAGTAGCTGTATGGAAGGTGCACCGTTGTGGAGAGAGGCAGCCTCAGAAGGTAACTACTCCTAGGGTTCCGATTTTTGAAAAAGCATAGGCTTGGGCCAAAGACGCTAAATTGTCACCACCCAGGGTAACGCACAACTCTGGCTTGCGTGCCCGCCCTGCCTTTACATCACTTGGGCAAATTCCTGAGGACTGTGTGCTGGAGATCTTGATAGGACTCGGGGAGTGTTGATATTGTGCTTGTTCTCCTGAGGTTCAGGTTGTGTTTACTTGAATTTAAGGCCATCTGTGGCATCGTTTTCTCTATTTTTCCCCCCGTGGCAAAATGCGATGCCCTCCCAAAGCTATAGTGCAGGGACCCTGTCAGCTTGCATGCGCTAACACTTTATTATCTAATGATCTAATATGCAACAAGGCAAAGTGCCGGTGCTCATCATTCTGACACAGAATGCCGGGAGAAGTGACTAAATTACTTTATGTACCATTAGCGTGAGCAGCTATGGTGAACTCACCGGCAGCATTTATGCAAATGCCGGTGAATACACTCTAGTGGCTTTGTCAGGAAGCCCTCTGACAAGCAGTTTAAATGCTCATTTTTTTTAGGGGACTTTTTTTTTTTTTTTTTTTTTTTTGGCATGCATGTGATTTTCTCCCTTCCTCCTTTCTTTTCTCCTCTCTCTCCCCTTTTTGGACTATTGGAGCACTTGCCTCCTCCATGATTACTGGGGAGATCCGAGCAGGTCAGAGAGCTCAGTGGGCCATCAGTAGGTGCCCTTTCCAGGAGTGGGATTAAGGCCTCATTCTGGTGTTTTCCAGATTTGGGTTTTTTTTTAATTGTTAGGAATTTGTGCAACCTTCATATTTATTTGAAAAATCAGTAGAACTATTAGTCAAGATGAATATTTTAATGTTCATGAGTTCTGACCTGAGGTCTTGCTTGATTTTGTGACTCAAATATAGATGTTTTAAGCACCTCACTTTTTAAAAATGAAAAACGATTGAAATTTAGCTTTTGTGGGCATCAGATATGAATGAATTGAATTTGCCTTCAAAGTAATTATAAAGATTGAGACGTGAAGTGTAAATGTGTCAGGATCCCAAAATAAAACAAATCAAAATGAAAGTGGGGTTTGGTCAAACTAAAAATACTTTGTAGAATCAGGAGTGGTGATAGAATCACTGGGCCCATCTCCTTGCTGTAATTACACCGTTAGAGAAATAGAATCGGATTTTCGTCACCACCAGTTAGTTCTGACCTTTCCCTTGTAGTGTCCCCTTCCAGCTGTCCCTGACAATATGGTGTTATTCTTGCTCTTTAGCGTTTGACCTTCTTTAATCCTTTTGCTCCAGACGAAAGCAGTTTTTGCTTCTGTTGGTTGCCCCTGGGCATCCAGCCCCATTGACTCCCTGTGTCCTGCTGCACTTAAATTTGTTGTTTTAAGGACATGTGGAGAAAGATGGTTCAGGCTTGGGGAGATTACTCCAAATTGAGAGACAGTGTGGAGCTTCCAATAGAAAGGAGAGGCCCCCTCCTCGCCTCTCTGTGTAATGAGGCCCTACAAAGTGGCTAGTAAATATCAGTTGGATCTGATAGAAGGAGGCTCGGGCTGTCTGATGGAGAGCTGGATTTGGTCCTGACTCTGCCATTAACTAGCTGTGTGACTCTGGGAAGGTCACTTTGCTTCTGTGGCCTCGGTTTTGCATGTGATCAATGAGAGCTAGGTTTGGTCATCTCTAGACCTCCTTTTAGCCTGCGCTGTTCTTTAGTGCTCTGAACTGAAGCCCTTGACACATGCCTTCCCTTGTCTGGCACCTCCTTCAGGAGTTACCCTTGGAGAAACAGGGCTTTAGGAGAACAGAGAAATCCACTGGCTGTTTCTAGGATAGCCCTTTCTTTGGATCTCCAGCCAAGGAATAAGGTCAGTAAGGTGGACTTCAGATCATTCCTTCCTCCATTCATTCATACTAAGCATCTACTACATGCCAGACACTAAGCTAGGTGCAGTGGCACAAGGCAGATCCAGTCCCTGTCTTCACAGAATTTATGATGTAAATAGAGAAGAAAGATATTAAACAAAATTTACAACTAACTCATAAGAGTTGTGCATAAAAGGGGGACCATAAAAGGAGTGGAGAGGAGTAAGGTGTCAGGGAAGCCTTCTTTGAGGAAATCACATTTATGCCAAAACCTAAGAGATGATAAGTTTTCACCAGGCAACGGGAACAGAAACAAATTTCCAGGCAGAGAGGACAGCTTGTGCAAAGGCTGTTTTGCTTAGGTGGGTTTAAGGAACCAAAAGGAGACTGGGATGGCTCCTGTTGCTCCCAGCAGCTGAGAGGGTGGCAGGAGATGAGACTGGGGTGGCTGCAGAGGGCCAGATCATGCAGGCCCACGTGGGATGCCCAGGCCGTGGTCAGTGGCTATTGTGAAATTGTGTGGAGGGCCAAGCAGGGCTTTGATGAACTCAGTGTCAATTATAGGGACTCCTAGCGTGTCATGAAAGCCCCGGGCAAGGTGGCTCTGAGTTGCTTATAACTTTACTCTTCCCTGCTGGCCTTGGGAAGCTCACCAGGGAGTAGGCTGTGCCTCGGAGCTGTCCCCCTGATCACTCCTCTTTCTAGCAATAGTGCGTGTGTTCAAAATAGGAAGAAAGTCAAATATTTTGAGAGTTCTTTTTCCAGATGGTTTTGGCTTATTGATACACTTTTTTCATAAGTACCTTAGAAAGAGTTTACCTATTGACTTCTTTTTGAGTTTGTAGAGACTTACCTTTTTAAGACCTTCAGACTGGAGGGCTGCTGCTTTATTTGACCTAGGAAACGTATATTGCTTGTCTAACTCCAACTGAAAAACCTAACGTTGGGTGAGTGAAAATACAATAAACAACAGAGAGAAATCTACCCTCCAAATTTATTTTTTCCCTCTCACCATGGGCAATGTCTGAGTCACAGCTCAGGCTGAGTGAAGAGCCATTGAAGGACAGAAGGTCATCTAGTACACCTCCTCATTTTCCAGAGAAGGAAACTGAGACCTGGAGAGGGGATTTAACCTCACCCTCACATAGCTAGTTTTCAAAATCCATTTAGTGTTCTTTGCACTTGCACGTGGTATACTGGCTGGCATGTGTGAATTTTAGGATTTGCACAGCTTTATGGTCTCTGGATAACACAAGATGTTGGAGGACTTGGGGTCCACCCTTGATGCCTTTACAATTCAGGTTCACTGAGGCTTGCAGGGGTCTCTCTGGGACTCTCAGGATCATGAGAAGAATGTCTGTAAAATCTCTCCAGCTTCCTAATAGAAAGCACATTCAAAACACAAGGGCAGAGGATGAACGACACAGAGCTTTACACTTAGACAACGGCCCTTCATGTAACTGGTTTTGGTGTAGAACTCCAGCCAGGCCGGCTTAGGCAAGAACGATGAAGGGTCCGAGTTAAGTAGAAAAATATCGGCATCATCTTGTGTTACTGATGGTGGCATATTACGTCTTATCAATTGATTTTCCTACTTGAAAAAGGAAGACAGATGCAAGAACAGAACATTAGGGTTAAGAATATCCAGATGTGTCATACAACAGAGCACAGAGGCCTTGGATTTTTCAAGCATCAAATCAGGCCTTTTTCTTTGAGCAGTGAGTAAGATGTCCTTTGTCTTCCCTTGCAATAGAAAGGATGTGGTAAGGAGGCAAGATAATCAACAAGCATGTAAGTAAAGACTGGTTTTCAGCGTATCCTCTGAGTAATCCATAAAGCAGATAACACCAAAAATTTTAACACTGGGGACTTGGTAGCCAGCAAGCTCTCAGCATCAGGCAAATTGAAGAGTTCATGAGCCACAGGTCACTGCTAAGCAGGTGATCTTTGTTATCCTTATTTGAATATGACACTACCAACAGCATTGCTGACAAAGGAGAGATAGTTCAGGACTTTGCTGGCCTGCTTAATGGTGACCAGGCCAGGTAGTAATATGTACTATTATTATTATTATTATTGCTATTGTAGTTATGTTTGATCTATTATCAGCTAACATTTACGGAACATTTACTCTGTGCCAGCACTGTGGTAATCATTTTACTTATCAAATCCTCCAATAAACCTGATGCGCTATGACAATTATTATCCACATTTTACAGATGAGAAAATTGGGATTTAGAGAGGGTCAGTAACTTACCCAAAGCCACAAAACATATGAGAATTGGACCTGGGACTCCACCCCAGGTCTACCTAACCACATGGCTCTGTGTAATGGTAGTACTAAGAATAATGAAAATAAACACTCTTTGAGTCCCTACTGTGCTGCGCACGTAGTGCTGTAGGCACCTCATTGTAAAGATGAGGAAACCAAGGCTAGAGAGAGGTTAAGTAACTTGCTCAGAGTTGCACAGCAAAGAAGTGGCAGATCAGGGTTCAAACCCAAAGATCCTGACTTTGGAGGCTGTGCTCTCAACTACTTGCTTTCTACATCCTACTAAAATTCTTTCCATCTCTTTTCCTACTGTTCTTATTTTTTCTCAGTAAAAGCAAGGGAATTATACTGGTATCTTAAATAGACCTTTCAAAAGTTAGCCCAGAGCACATCTTTTTGAAAAAAAAAATGAGCATACTCTGTATGTTTACCTTATAGTTCATTTTCCTTCAATAACTTATTTTTTCCCTGCCTATATCACATTCTGCTAGTCAAAGAAAATACTGATTTTATTTGATGACTGATATATTTTCTATGGAGCTGGCAAGAGAAGAAGGAGGCTGGTAATATTTTATTTATTTGCAAGGATGTTGTAACTCATGTCTGCGGAAATCATTTGTTGATCATATGGGCTCCCTGGCACGTGTACAAGGTAGAGAAGAAGGAGACCATGAGACAACTGTGAGATTGTGACTTAGCGACTACTAGGATGCTCACAGTCTCCTTGTCAGGGCACTTAAGGGTTACTAAACCTCATGCTCCCAATAATGTGGAAAACTGATACGGATTTGGGGAGGCTGTTTTCTTACATGGATTTCTTGACAAACCTGTCAACTGTGGGAAGCTTCCAGTATTTGGTATTTTGTGTGACCTAATAAATGAGGGAACCACACCTAACTCATTTTAATAAGCCCACAAATGTGTGTGTATGTTGTGGGTGGGCGGGGGGGGGGGGGCTGCGGAGCAGATGGGGAGAGTGGTGCTTTCTGCTTTTATTTTAGACAGAAATGACAGGAGTTTTTTGTCATATATTTTTTAATATATATATTTTAATTTTTTAACTTATATTCAGTTATAAAAGCATCATAATCCAATTGTGTTTATTTGCATAGTTGGTCGTTCCAAACCAAGGGCCTCTTTCTACTTACTTGCCACAGGAGCTTCCCTCACTTGAGAATTTCAGAGGATTCAAGGGATGCAAATGTGCAAAGAAAGCTTCTATGTACTGGTCATAAACCTTCTTAAGATGAGATATTTTGGGGGCAGTGGCCAGGAGTGGGTTTCAAACATTTTTACTTGAACATTTTCAGTTATGCAAGCAGAAATAAATAAAAACAGAGCACTGACACCTTTGCTACATGACCTCGAGTGTGTACTTTGATTTCTTTGATTTTCTCAGTTTCCTCATCTATTGGGTAGGGGAGGGGGGCTTGGTAGAGTCCTGTGTGTCCTGATGATTTGTTGTTTGAACCCAGCTGATTCTGTGAGAAGTCCCCTGTCTCCTGAGGTGCTACACATACCCTGCCTTCGTGAGTGGCCACCAAAATGCCAAGGTGATGGTCACTGCACAGGACAGATCTAAGGCCAGCTTCCTTCACCTTGGGCATTTCTGCAGGAGGTTAACAGTGGGTTCCAGGAATCCTGGCAAAGTCACAAAGTGTGGCATACGCATCCACTCGTGCCTTAGGTAGCTCTCACCCTACGTTCGTCTCTTTGAATTCCTTCAGCTGAGATGGTGTAGTGTAGTGTTGAATCCACTTGATGGTTAGCAGTAAGCTTTTAGACTAGGTTTCTCATGCAGTATGCGAGATGGTTTTAGGTGACGGGGAAAAACATTAAATTTTTTTTTTAAATAGTTATATGTCTATCTTAATGCATAAGCAAAAAATACAAAGCACTCCAATGTTGTGATCTCACAGCTGTTCTTGCTTAGGGCAAGACTGAATTTAAAGAAAAAGTAAGTCGATCTAAACAAAAATAGCAACTAAATAATATTAAGTCAGTCATAGCATAAGTGGTACAGGGATGGAACAAAGTCAGGACTGAAGTTTGGGAAACTGTTTTAGAGGGCTTAAGGGTTGAGGGAAGTAATAATTCTTTCAAGTCACCAGGAAACAGTGTAGGACCCTGGGAAACATTTTTTTTTTAAAGAGTCAAATATTGTTTTTTAGAAGAAAACCTTTTTAGCTCAGTTTGCCATTAGAATAGACTTAATGTCCTCATAGGATTTAAGAAATCAAAACTTCTCCTAAGCTGTTAACTCTGTTTTTATTTTTAAACAAGTAGTGTCTGCATGTCAGAGAGCAGAAATTAGTGTGGAAAGGAGGATTTGAGTCAGGGGAGAGAATCAGCCCGGGTCCACCCAGGCAGCACATTATGATAATATATATGGAACCAGCTGGACACTGAGCAAAGCTGACATTGTGTTGTCAGGGGCAGAATTGCCCGTCAATTTCTGAGATAGGATTTGAGTTCAAATGACAGAAAGAGCAGCAACTGTGTTGAAACTGATGCGTGGGGGAGGGGCAGGGCAGGCAGGAACCAGCCAGGCCTAAAGACAGGAAGCACTGGTACCTCCGGAAGGGGGTGGCTCTGTTTTCTCATCTGGCTGCTACCCTTCCTTCTAACCTTAACATCTGTCAGCAAGATCCACCTGGGCCCTTGCATGATTAGAGCCCACTACAGGGGGAGCTTACTGGTGCTAATTTTAACCCCCAAGAGAATGGGGTGCCTGCTGCTGGAATGGGGACCAGATCAGCCTAGGAAACCGGATTCCACGGAGCCACTGCTTATCCACTTAGGAAGCCCCGTGTGGGTGTAGTGGATTGTTAATGACCACTGGAAGGCTTCTCAACTTCTAGGCTACTCTGTTTAGTTCTTTAATATCTTAACAACTCTGCTGATTCTTCTTTAGTTCGTTTGCTTATCCATTCAGCCATTCCATCATTCATTTATTTAACATATATTTGTTGATTGATTGTCTATTGTATTAGACAATAGGGATTCAGAAGTGAACAAGGCAGGGACAGCTGTTGACATTATGAGGTATATAGTCATGCTTGTGTGCATATTTATGTGTTGATATTAAGCAAATAATTGCACATAGAATTACTTAAATTACATTGATGGTGAGCACCGTAAAGGAGCAATACAGACTGCTCAGAGAGCTTTAAACAAGGGGTGTCAGCCAAGTCTGAAGATTCAGGGACACTTTTAAAATTTAAAATAAGAATTACTAGCATTTCATCAAGCAAAGAGAAAAGAACATTTTAGGCAGAGAGGAAAGCATGTTCAAAATTCCACATGGGGACAAAATAGAAGTTTGGAGGAAGGCTAGTAAGGAAGGTGGGTTAGTTCTGAGATTTAAGAAATAAATTTGGAAATTTCCCACAAGTTGCTTTCTCTTTGACTTGGAGATTTGGATCCAGTGTATTTTCTTAGTCACAGGCTAACAGAACTCTGCCCAGTAAAGGGCTAGCTTTTAGACCAATGTTTTTTGAGTGATGACGATTTTGCTGTTATGATAGCAGCCTTTGAGCATTTACTACCCATCAGGTTCAGGCTAAGCACTTTGTATCAACTCTTTTAATGCTCCTAACACCATAGGAGGGCACTACTATCATTCTCCCCATTTAGCAAATGAGGGAAACTGAGGTCATCCTTCAAAAATTTGGTTGTGGCCAAACAGAAAAAGAGTTTTTCATAACTGCAGCATTTGGACCTCTAACAGCTGAGCCCCGGCGACCATCACCACTGTTCTTTCCCCCTGTTTAGTCAGTACTGATCCCCTCACATTGGACTTCAGAGGTGGAGAGAAATTCTCCTGCTATTTGATCACGTAATATAATTCCTGCTTCAATTGAAGCAAATTGACGACGTTACTCAAAGGCAAATTGAAAAGCCAGATCTGTGCTAAATCCCCAGGGTGCGTTAGTTGGCATGTGCGGTGATATATGGGAAGGTGCTTTTCTGGGTTAAGATAAAAAATCCTGGTATCACGTCACACTATCGGGCACCCCATCTCAATCTCCCTGTGCCAGCCCTGCAACTTGAAATACTCAGTGGACAGAAAAGAAACTTTATAGAAATTAGGTGATCATCATCCTTATCAGATGAATATGATGCCATCTGTATGATTTTAGCATCCTCAGAAAAAAGGAGATTTACCTGGAGAGGAGCAAGAGAAAATCTGAGGCATGGATTTTAGGACTTTTCTGCCAGCCTGCCTTGGGCAAGTTGACTGGGAGATGACCTAGTAATTAAGATCCTGCTTAAATGTATGTTGCTGGTCAGTCATAACAGAGGCACCGACATGGGAAGCCAGACGGTAACCAGAGAAGGAAAGGAAAAGTGAAACACAAAAGTAACACTCTCTAGCCCACAGGGCGCAGAAATAGATTTTAATTGGCTAAATACTTATCTGACCACTAAGCATGAAAGCGGAACCCAGGTACTAGTATATTTTTATCCCAATCTGTGAAATTAATCAATATTTTTTATGTGAACATATGCTCCTGTGTTGCTGGCTTATTTAATTGACAGTTGCAATCAGCAGGACACCAGTTGTTCAAACCCACATTCTTCCCATAGTTCTAGGGAGACATGCAGCAGGAGATCATGAAGCTAGAGGCACAGACAATGTCAGATTTGGGGCCTCTTCTCAACACGTAAGTTTCTTTCATTGACCTTGGGGCAAAGTAATAAAAACTTTAAGAGATAAGCACATGTAAAATACATAGAAATAGCAGTAGACTTTGGCAGTTATTTAGAAGAATGATTAAAATTAACATGGTTGGTACACATCAAGAACTTTCTTTAATTTTTTATTGTTCTTTGTCTACCTCTCTTTTGGGCACAGTTGGGAAGCCAGCAGATACTGAACAGCTGCTGTATGCTGGGCCTGAGGCAGATGCTTTTAGGTGTCTTACGTGTGGGATGGTGGAGGGGAAGATGTCCCAGCAGTTCCAATGTATTTTATCATTTCTTAATGGAGGAGGAAAACATAGTTTTGGTCATTCTTTGCTAAAATCTTCTGGCTGAATCATCAAACTAGCTTTGCTTTTCCAGTTACTATTACCTGCAACAAATCTATAAAGTCAGACCTCAGATTCCTCTACCTTTCAACTTTGACAGAATCCTAAAAACTCGTCTTGATTTGGTTAGCTAAAGCCTGTGGAATCCAATCTTTGTTGCTCTAAAGAAAAAAAAAAAAAACAAAACAACAAGATGGGGAAAATGTAATTAGGGTATTATTTTAGGATAACCTATTTAATCAGTCAACTTTTATTATTTTCTTTATATGTGCAAAATTCTGTAATGAACACCACTGAGAAGGATAATGTCCAGCCTGAAAATGAAAGTTAGGGGAAGCTGCCCTCCACTTCAGAAATGGAGGTTCCCATAGTGCTGCTTTCACTTGTCTCAGATGGTCAGACCCTGACTGTGTGGTTAGCAGCCCAACTTGTAACAATAGAAAAGCTTCTGAGCTTGGAAGTCTGGCAGTATTTTCAATGTTCCTGTGTTTAAATTGGCACCTGTGGTATTATATTAGGATGCCATTTTTTCAACTTGGAAATAGAAGAAGGTAGAAAGAGATTTTGCTATAATTCATATGTGGGGCTGAGTCTTAGGGGGAAAATAACTTTACTTGGAAATAGAGTAGTAATATTCAGTAAAGTTAATAAATATCCACCCTCTATCTTGGGAATAAGGAATTGCACAACCATGATTTTATGGGACTTTTGCTGTACTTACATGATTAAAGTGAATATTTTAGCCAAACTGAGCAGAAATTTTAGATAAATACCAAAATTAAAGGGTAGTTTGGGTGTTTTAAATATTTGACTTTATCAACCAATGTGGACTCTCCAAGTCTCAAGTTTAAGTGAGTCTCTGAGATTCAGTTACCTCATTTGTAAAGAGGAATTTAGAATAACATCCGTTTGCCTACTACTCAGGGTTGATTTTAAAAATAATTGAGGGGCTGGCCCAGTGGCATAGTGGTTAAGTTCACGCGCTCGGCTTCGGTGGCCTGGGGTTCGCCAGTTGGGATCCTGGCCACAGACCTATATACTGCTCATCAAGCCATGCTGAGGTGGCATCCCACATAGAGCAAATAGAAGGATGTACAACTATGACATACAACTATCTACTGGGGCTTTGGAGAGAAAAAACAAAAAAGGAGGAAGGTTGGCAACATATGTTAGCTCAGGGCCAATCTTCCTCAAAAAAAAAAAAAGAAGAATTGAAATAATGTATGGGCAAGCCCTTTAAAAACTTCACAATGCTAGTTAATTCTCAGCTATTGATTAAGTGCAGAGTACTGTCTATCCAGTTTGTGAATGAATGAGGTCCCTGCCTGCAAGGGATGTGTTGACAGTTGGCTTGATTTGTGTACATATATACATGCCCAGTTATACACATACACACACACATATATCAAGATAAAAGTTCAAGGAGAAGTGCAGTAAGTGACAAATGAGTGGGAAAGACATGGAGGAGGTCACTGAAGTGTTAGTGTCCTGTAGACTGGGATAGATAGAAACAGCTTCATGCAAAAGACCAGTCTTTTTGTCAAAGTACTGTTTGACTGGGTGGAAGTGAGTGGTATAACCTTCCTGAAAAAGAAATGGTGGAAATGTGCAAAGCATGTTTGAAGACAGTAGCTTTGTAGAGCCTGTCATCATCATCATCTTCATTATCTTCCTCTTCCTTCTCCTGCAACTCCTCCTCCTCTTCATTCTGTCTCCCATTTATTCATGGCTTACTCTGTGCTGAGCTCTGTACATGTAGATTAACTCATGTAAACCTCACAACAACCTCATGAGGTGGGTTCTCTTATAATTATTATTCCCAATTAAAGTGGTAGAAACTGAGGCTTAAGAAAAGTAATTTGCCCAAGCTGGTAAGTGGTGAAGCTGGAATGTGAGCTGAGGCTTCCCTAAGCCAGAGCCAGTGGTCTTTACTGCCGCCAAGTCCTGCCTTCAGTTTGGGAGAGGGGGGAGTGAGGTTGCAAGGACGAATCAGCTAGACTCGTGGGGGTGGACTTAATCCTGTAGGCTAAGGGGAAAGGATAGAAAGCTTTTGAGCAGGGTAGTAACATTTTGAAAGCTGGCATCTGAGGAAGGTTATCTGGGTTTTGATATGTAGATGGATTTAGCACATAATTAATAATCCGATAGTAGAAATGAATTACAAACAAGCAAGTGTGTGTTCGCTCTTTGCAATCCAGATAGAACAGCCCGGACCCCAAAGAGTAATTTTTGAGGAAGCTGAGTCAGTCCAACATGGAGTTTAAATGGAAGTGGAGTTCCCACTCTTCTTTGCTCCTCTATCTGGATAAATTTGATGATACACATTCTGGTGCTTGTGATGTCACTGATCATCACCACGGAAACATCTGTGCTATAACAAACACTGGAGTGCAGTGTCACTGGATGTGTCAGGGAGGAGAGGAAACTGGCTCAAAATGATAAGGCTCTCAATAATAAAAGTTCACTCAAATACATTAGCAGTAGCAGCCTTGGTGGTGGAGAGAATTATAAGCATTACTATTCTGAAAAGCACAGAGCAGGACTTGTGCATTACTAAAGGTTGGGCAAGGTTGATTTTGAGATGATACTCACATTCAAAACCCAGTTTCCTTAAAAAGTCACTATCTATGCTGTCTTGCATGATGACAATAGAAATCCTTCAGGAGCAGGGAGCTCGTCACCCAAACTGCTTATTGAAAATCTACACGGCAGAGGAAGGCTAGCTGGGGACTTCTGTGTTGTTCTGGGAGAGAACAATCAGAAACAGACTTGGCAGTGGTTGTTGTTTTGTGTTTATTGTTTGATGAGTCAGTGGCAGTATTAGTTGTGTAGTTGCAGAAATTAATAACTAAAAGATGATTCTTGGCCCTTCAAGGATTTATGGAAGTGGCACACTAGTGGAACAGATCATGGACTGAATCCAGCTCTAAGCCGCATTTAGGTTTGGTTTACATGGTGCTTTAAGAAATGATATATTTCTTGCTTCACAATTTAAAAAAAGATTTAATATGAAAATCTGGATTTGCAGATTCTCTTTATATTCAGAACAGCTGATAGTTCTGGACCCACAATCTCAAATGGCAACAATTAGGTCAAACGGAGAAGTTGTGTCCCTTTTGGGTGGCCATATACCCTATAGTTAGCCACAGTCCCCATCTCTCCCATTATGTTGCCTGTAGCCCATTTTATTTACTTACCTTTCTCTCTGGCCCTGTGAGCATTTGATTTTGTGATCATTGTTGGAAGGATTAGAGATTAATTATTCCTAGCACAGTTCCTGGCATATGGAGGGCACCCCGTAAATGGTAGCTGATTATACTTTGTCAATTGCAAGGTCAGTTATTTAAAGTTGATCCTTAGATCAGTATCCAGTAGAACTTCCTGTCATGATGGAAATGTTCTATCTCTGTGCCATCCACTAAGATAGTCACTACGCACATGTAGCTGTTGACCACTTGAAATGTGGCTAGTGTGACTAAGAAAATAATTTTATTTTTATTTAATTTTAGTTAATTAAAAATTAAATTTCATTAGCCACATATGGCTATTGGCTACCATATTGGGCAAAGCAGATTTAAGTTATGAGATTGAACATCCAGTCAGGTGTCCTTGTTTAGAATAAAATGTGGAGAACAGACATTGGGGCCGTGTGTGTGAGTGTGTTCATTTTACAAGAGATTGTTTATAGTGGGCTTCATCACTTAGGATCACCTACTTCCAGAAGGAGAACCACCCTTATCACCCGACTAGAATTCTTGTCAATTTAAGAAGCCAAAGACATATGTTTTACAAGATGTTTTATGTACATTCGTACCAATAAGCATAAATCATCTTCAACTCGAATGGAAAGTTTTGCTGTTCTCTGCCCCCTGACTGTCCAGTTAAGGGAACCACATAAATATAATAACTAGACCTGTGTGTGGTAAAACCTAAATCTTTTGATGAGCAGCTTGCCCCTGCCATTCATGATAGCATTGAGCCAAGAGCCAGCATTACCAAGAGGACTATGGAAAGTTGACGGAGGCCTGATAGACTGCTAGAGGGATACTGTGTTCCTAGGGCCAAGGCTCCACGGGCTGCCGTCTCTTGTGGTTTCCATTACCAACATTACATGGAGCACATCTAGTGATCACATTGCCGTAAACCAGCCACAGAGTAGGATTCTAAAAGATCCCTCTTCTAGGCAACTTATTCATTCATTTGCACATTGTTTGCCTGGGAAGTTTCTGACACTGAGCTGCTTTGCTGAGCCCAGCAGTCAGAGCCCTCCCTTCCTTCCTTTGTCACGGGGTTGGAAACCCCAGAACCATCTACTATCATCTATTGGTAACTTACTAGCCCCTGTCCTGAAACTTGCCCTAACCCAACTTTTCCAGCTGATAAATAAGTAACTTCACTGCTTCTGGGGATATATGCTCAGGAGGGCAAAACAAATGTCAGCCTGTTTCATTCAAGATGAAGCTCTGAATTACAACCCCCCTCAAAAAAGCTTCCTGAAAAACATAGAAAATCTAATTTTATCAAATGATGAGTAATACCAATCCTCTTGTCATGGAAAAAAAGAATGAAACACACACGAATATATTCTGCTTGGATCATTCATCCAATCGGAATTATATATCATCATCTGTCTTATAGTCAGATTCTGCAGAAAGGATGCTACGTCTTCCTTTTCTATCTTTGTGGGCAAACATCACTGTAAACCCCTATTATGACAGTGAATTGAATGAGTCATAGAATTCAATAGGAGGAGAAAGACAAAACCCTCTAACAAAAAAAGTAGATTCTATAAACTTTTAAAATTCTTTGCAGAAATTTTCCAGAAAAGACCAAGCTGGTATCAGCTGAGACTAACTAATGAAATGTTAAATTATCCGCATGCATCTATGTTTTTAATGCTGAATTTAGTCCAGCTCCCAGACACTAGGAGGCTAAAAATTCATATTCAGATAAGGAAAGGCAAACCTTGGCGAACAGATGGAGCAGAGTTCAGCGTAAGGTTTAATCCTATCAGGCCGATTCCTGTATGACCATCTGGATAATCCGGCACACACATTCAAGGCCTGTTAAAAATACGACTCCAGCCAAGATTAACGTCACAGATTTTCCACTAGACTTGCTCATATTTGACTTTATGATTTTCCAGGCCCAGGAAGATTGGTTGCGAATAAAGACTTGAGTATTCCTTGAAGAAGCAGTTACATGTTTTTTTTAACCTGAAAAGTGTTTCCTCTTTTCACAATATTGGATGTCCATTTTTGGAAAGTTATTTTCATTTCTTTTTCTTCCCTGGCTTTCATATCTAGAACTTTTCCTACAACAGGATAATAAGGAGAATTGGGCTAAAAATAATTTTGTGCATGAAAGTTCTCCTTGTCAGGAAGAAAAGAGTTGTTTACTTATTGTATAATCAGAAGCAAGTGAATTTACTATTGTTGCAACAAATATTACAATTGGATCCATGAATAATTCATTTTGAGGATTCTCCCACCCTCCATGATAATTTTTTCCCATTGCTTTGCAATGGAGTGGCTGACAGTCATAGAACAAGAGAAAAAAAAAAGGAAAAGAAATAAAGCTGATGGTAATATTTGCCATTAGCTGCTCAAAGATTAATATTTTGTACATTTTAATTTTGGGTTTGGTAGATCAAATATGAGGTGGAAAACTACATTCTCACTTCCTTGAGTTATAAAATTCTGAGATTCCGAAGTGTTTATAACAAACAATTTTTGCATATTATGAAACAATGCTGTGTTGCGTGTCATTAAATCAAAAAGCCTACAAGTCTTTCAAGTGCAATTTAGAAGTTACAGGTACATCAAAATGTCAAGATTTTTCACTGCTAAATTGTTAAATAACCCTGAGTAGTGAACCTGAACAGAGTTCTGGATCTCAGATAGACAAACTCAGAAATGCAGAAGGGCTTGCCCTGGAATGTTTGGATTACAATTGTTGCACCAGGAATTCTGTCCTTCCCTTGCTCAGATGCTGTGTCCACTGATTGTTGAGGAATTTTGCTAATTTGGAATAGAATAAGAAAGCTGCAAAATAAACAGGAAGTAGATACAATTTGGGCTTGGTCTATATTTAGCAAATGGCATAGTTTGGAATTTAACTATTGCACTAAGTTTAGATACACCTAGATATCCCCACCAGGTTAACTCTGCCTTAATGTCAATGGATGTTGGATCTACGTTTCCATCTAGTGACCAGGATTTTTCCTTTTCTCTTTTTCTATAAGAGCCGTTAATGTTGTCAAAGCGAAGGGTTTTCTTGCCAAATGAAGTCACTTTGGACTAAAGGATGAAAAACGCTTGAAATTCTCAATCTCCTCATTTAATATTTAATAGATTTAATTGCATCTGGTGTTGAGAAATCTCTGTATCATGGGTTACATTTCTCTTCAAAGTGACAAACACATCATCTCACACACACACAGAGGGTCTTTTGCATATATAACATATGATTATTTGCCAAGTAATATCTAAATATGCTAGTGGATGGAGCAATAAATGCAGACCAAGAACAAAACAAAACAAAATAAAAACCCTAATAAACAATAAAATGCTTAACTGCATAAAGCAATTACTGAAAAAAATAAAGGAAGACAGAGATAAATCTGGTAACTCAAGTTAAAGCAAGAGCATAAGTGTTACAAAGACTGCTACACCTTGAGGGAAGAAACTGTCAAATGTGTTCGTTCGTTTGTTTCTTAGCTGACTAGGAGTCTGTGGTAAGGTCAGAGTTCTGAAAGTGAAGTTTGCGCCGGCTGGTGCTGGGGTTCAGGTCAGGCATTCTAACCGCTGCGGATTTCTGAGGCATCCAGTTGGAGGGTGGATGAACCCAGAATAGATTTGCCTCCTGTACATGGTGAAAATATAGAGGGCCAGTCTTCCCACTAGGGCAAACCCTCTGTTTGTCTTTCCTGGCCAGTAGCTGCCAGTTGTCAGGATCAAAGAACACAGGTGTTGGTGCTACTGAGCTGTGAGCTGTCAGGAAAATCATCATTTCACTAAAAAAAAAACCCAGCAAAAAAATTGTTCCCATGTACCGGGAAGAGCAGATATTTGTGTGCTGAGTCCAAGTGGGGGTACTTTGTGTCCTCATCAGTCTCTAGAACGGCCTGCTCCCAAGCACAGCCTCACCAAAATCAAGTGGCTAGAAGGGAGAAAGGCCTGAGATTTTATGAGGTCACAAATGTCCCGTAGAAATGAGCTGAGCTCATGGGTTTCGCAACATTTTCTGCCAAGTCTCAAAAATTTGGGACAATAACGTTAAAGTCAGTTCCTCATTTCTGAAAAGACTGCCATTAATATTCATTCCAAGTGAATGAGAGCCTTAAAAAAACATTCTACTTTGGAAGGACTGGTACCAAATCCACCTCCTCAGTAAATTTAGCTGGCCATGTTAGCAAGTTGCTGGATTGGAAGTTCCTAGGAAAGTTTTACAACAAACTACATACTCTGGAATGATGAGACTGTAGGATATTCTAGTAAATAAACAAACTCTGGTTAATCGAGAACTGATGATAACAGTAGTTATTATAGCAACAACTAGCATACTGTGCGCCTGGCACATAGTAAAACAAAACACAGTAGGCACTTTTTGCATTTTGCTAGAAGTCTATGAAGTGGACATCCATTTGGAAACTGCTGCTTCGAGTAAATGCCTTAGACAGGGTACGTGACTGCTTCAAAGTTGCACTGAATGGTAGATGTGGCATTTGAACACCTGGAGGTTTTGCCTATTTTCAAATACTATTATACCCTGAATATTAAAATCAACTTACGTAATTGCATCTTTCTATCTTTACTTAGAAGCCAGTAAGGGCTCGTGCTGGCATCTTTACCTCCCAGTAAGCATCAGTTATCTGCTCTGTAGAAATGCTCATTAATAAAGAGTTCTGGTTAATAGAATGCTGGAAAAGGAGAGTTTACATCTTTTTGTATACCATACACAATAGAAATGGAAAATAACCTTATATCCACTTCAGTGGAATTTCATCTTGAGATTTACAATGGGATTAGAACATTTCTAAATTTGTGCATTTTACCAACTGATAGAGTGTTGTTACTGCAGCATATTTGAACACAGGAATGGAGAAAAAAGCCAAGCAAGGCATCTCTAATGAGGCTTCCATAACGGGACATCAACTGTCGCAGAAGCCTCATTTTGGGGATCAGAGATGTTAAATGCTGAACCTGGCTCATCTATACAGCTACCCCAAACAAGTGAGGTATTGATCACAGCACAAAGAGATTTCAGAGGCAAAAGTAAGAGCAGCCCCAGGACCCTGCTGATAGCTGTACACACCACTAATTCACCTCCATGGGCAGGCACCTCTGAGCTCAATTAACCCTTATTCCCAAGGCCGCCCATAAACCCCGAGGTAAACATGACTCTCCTGGCCCTTGCTTTCTATCAATGAAATAGATGATTTCTATTGGAGGCTGAGGTGCAATTCCAGCTTATAAATTCACCTTGCTAATAAAGAGCCTGATGCTTCCAATGCGAGTGAGCAGGCACTCGAATCTTGTAACATTGATTCTGTAAATCAGAAAATTTTAAACTGCTGAGGGCATCTGTGATTTCTCCTGCCTTCTGTGGCTATTGGAAGGAAATATAAATGCTCTGGAGGTAGAGCAGGTGATAGCAAATGTCCCCTGGTGCAATTGTCTGCACACAGAACATTAGTTGTTAAATATGTACTGGAGGCTGAACGATTTCTTTCTTTCTTTTTTTTTCCCCCTCAATTCTTCCCTCTCTTTTCCTTCTCACCATGACCATTGTTCGGAAGCAAATTGGAAATCTGGTAATTAGGCCCTGACTCACGGTGTAGTATTAGAGTCTTGAGCCAAAGTTCAACACCCTGAAATGAAATTTAAACCAATTAATCTGTTAGATTTTTATCGCTTGTCCGTGTTTTCTCAGCAATTCCCCCAGCACGTGGCCTTTGATCAACTCTCATACAAACGCTAAAATGTGTGCCTGCTGCTAGCAAGATGGGAATGACATTAACATGGTACTCATAAAACAATCAGAGCGGAGAAGCCCTCAGACACGCAGGGCAGAGTAATATTTAATAAAAGCGCACACATAATCTTCAGAATTAGCATTTTGTGCCTTGCAGTACCTTTGGGAGAAGAGCTTTTATTTGTGGAGTGATCATTATTATAACAAAGAAGAGCTACCTAATAATTTCCACTTTAACTCTGCAATGTGCCATGAGCGTTTCAGAGCCATTATGCTAAACTGTGGTGGGGTAATCATGTTATTGTCATAGTTTGAAGGAAGGAAAATCTCCTCTATTTTGGTGGCTGTTGGGGATAGGGGGAGAGGTAAAAAAAAAAAAAGCAAAAAAACCCCCTTAAAATCCCAAACTTTTATTTTTAAGGAGATTTAGAACCAGGAATTGGCTTGGTGTGCTTGTGAATACCTAGAGTGTGAAAATTCATTGGTAAGGAAGAAAGAATCTTTTATTAATTAAATGAAGATTTGGCTGGTGAAAGTGGTTTTGTATTCAAATCCTCTCCCCCTCCCCATTCCATAATATTTTCTTGGAGAAAGAATTGTATTGATGATTACACTCCTGGGCTGGATTGAAGTCTTTTATAAATCTTTTCACCTTCAAATTCCACTGAATACATCCACTGTGACTATTAACAACTCGCACTCCTTGTCTTTGCTCTGTGTCTCTGGATATCCTGAGTGAAAGAAAAACAAGTCCTTGCCTGCTTCAGCTGTTCTCCGAGCTTTCTCAGAGAAAACTTACCCAAAAAGAAGAGAGAAGGAGAGGCTCAGGATCTGTTAGTCAGCACAGCTGGGCTTTTTTTTTTTTTTTTTACTTAGTATCAATTTGCTTTAAAAAGTACAACTTTTATCTTTCACAGAATTCAATGGTCTACTGTTACTTAATTTTTTTCATTATAGCGTATTACCTTAATATGTGCTCCTTGAAAAAAATTCAAACCATACAGATATCTATGGAGTAAAATTTAATAGTCTCCCTTCTCTGTCAGCCCCACTCTAGTCACATTGTTTTTTCATATGGACCCACTGGGAACCGTTGGTGTACATCCTTCCAGACCTTTGTCTATCGTACCTGTTCACACATAACTACACACACATGCACACACACACTCATGCACAGACAGGCTCATACATATCACTTTTTAAGTAAACAGGATAACATTATTCATTAGAGTACAAATTGCTTTTTTTACTTAGTAACATATTTTGACATCTTTCCATGTCAGTTTATAAAAATTTTTTTCATCCATTCTAATGACACTTTTAATATTCTCTAGTACAAATGTACCATAATTTATTTAACCACTCCCTTATTGGGGGCACCTAGACTCTTGGATATTTTACCATCAACACTGCTGTGAACATTTGGGTACCTGTAGTTTTGGGCATATTTGCAAGTATTTCCTGAGCTGCTTTTAATCTGGCAAGTTTGTTTGTGACTGGGATAAAAATGTAAAATGGTACTCTATGAATTAAATCTAGCCCATAAACATTTTGTTTAGCCTACGCATTTTAAAAAAATATTGAATTAGTTGCCAACATTTAAAGATTAGGAAATTTCACATAAAAATCTGGGTTCTCATCTTCTTTCAAAAGATCTGAAGACCAGACCACACTGGGCCTGTGTTTGTGTGGAGTTACCAAAGGCTGGAGCTGACTAGCGGCTACTTCCTTTAGATGGGGCAGGTATTCTGTAATTGATCAGCGTCCCTGCCATTTCCTATTGCCTCCCCAATTCTGAGTGTCAGTGGCTATCCATCTCATGCTTGTTCTGAAACTCTGAGTTGCGTTATTCATTTGTGTTTCTTGGCTTGGCCTCTGTGGATCTGTAAGTTCTTAACAATTGCTTCTGGGCCTGATCACAGTGTTTTCCACCTTGCAGTATTGGCATTGTCGGTGTTTTCCACCTTGCACTATTGACATTTTAGAGTTCTTCATTTTGGGGGACTGTCTCATGTATTGTTAGATAGTTGGCATCCTTGACCTCCAGGTACTAAATGCCAGTAACATCCCTTCCCCACTCCTCTCTCTCAGTGGCACAACCCATGATTCGTTTACATATTTTCCAAACTTCCCAGTGGGGAAGTACCACAGAGCTTCCTCTCAAGACTACTATGATGTACAGATGGACAGGAGCATCTCTGGAATCCTTTGAGGTCTAAACTCAGAAAGGGCTACATGACTTACCTGTTCTAAGAATGGCATCTAGTATCTAAGCAGGAATAGTGGATGGTGTTGAGTATAGAAGTAGAATGGATCGAAGGGTGTGTTACTCTTCCTGGAGTACTTCCTTCAAAGCTTTTTTCTCCAAAAAAAATGAGAAGATAGTATCATATATTATCTCCTCACAGGTTATCTCTGGAAGCTTGATGATCTTTTTTTCTCTGACTTGTTGCCATGTAGCTTTGTTTCTGCACAAAGTTGCTCACAGAATTTGAAAACATTATCCCTTTCCTCAGGAAAAAATGTTTGAAAGCACATACACATACACACATATATATGTACTTACATGCCTTCTCTATCCTACAAATAACAAATAGAAAGAAGAGGGATGGGGTCAAGTCTTGGCCAGCAGGTCTTGGCTGTGCTATTGTAACATATTGAGGAGAGTCAAAGATACACCAACACACCCTTCTGCCTCCTTCTGGGCAATGATGAGAAAGCCTGAAGGAGACCATATCTAAAGAAATATACTTGTGTGATTAAAAGAATAAAATTTAAAAAATTAAAAGAAATCTCAAAGCTAATACAGATATAAACACCAAGGCTATTTTGCAGTTTAGGAGGGTAATCACTGAGTCAGCATTTAATGATACCACTAGATTCCACACTTTGCCATCAGGCAGGTCTCCTTCAGGACCAGTTCAGCTAAACCATATCCTATTCTTCTTAGAAGTATCCAGGGTTTTAGCAACAACCTTTCTGCTCCACTCTAGCAACTAAGTAAACTGAGTTAGAAATTAAGAATTAAGATTTTGAGACATTAACTAGGATGTTTCCAAACTGCTTTTATTTTAAGGATTTTACATAGTTGTTAAATGTAGTTTTTTTCTCCTATAAATTGCTTGAAATCATACATCATATTCTACCATTGGTTTGGGAGTACTCAATCACGCATTTAAACATTTTACTTTTAAAGAAAAATTTTAAGAAAAAGTCCCATGCCCGTGGAACATTGATCACAACCCTTATATGTGTTAAAAATTGGACAAGAATGGTCAAGTCATGAATCGTTTACATTTTCTTGATTAATGATTTTGTTTTTGGGAGAAAGTGGAGGAGAGAAAAGGCATCTGAACTGCACAGTTTTAGTTGTAAATGCATTGCTCTGAGTTCAGCCAACATGAAATGTTTAGTTTGGATATTTCCTAATTTCTGTGTGCAATTTTATAACATTAATTTGAGTCAAAATCAAACCCATTCTACTTGTTTGTGTGGTGGCACGTGAGCAATGGTCCCTCCGGGCTGGGCTTAATATTTTCTTTTCTTCTTGCAAAAGTTAAAGCATTACATTTTGCCAAATTTGACAAAGTCCAATAACTTTTGCCAGTTTTTTCCCGTTAAAATTAACTGGTGCTCTCATTGGCTTCAATACTTGGAAAGTCAGTCTTGGATACTTAATAAACATTTTGTTAAAGAGGAGGGTCTTGTTTTCTCTCCTTGTGCAATATCTCCTCTGCTTTAGGATTTTGCTTTGTTCCTGTTTATAAAAGTATCATGAGAATAGCAGCATGGCATTGTGAAGTTAAAAATCCGTGGTGTCACGAAGGTGCCCTCTGAGAGATTTCAAAGATATAATTCTACAATTATATTTACGGCCGGTAATTCTGTTGAAAATATGCCATGCTTATCAGGCAAACCACCTCCGGTCTGTTTGGAATCACAGTATTTGCAAATTATTTCCCATCTCCAAGGGCCCTTTATAGTGGAAAGAGAAGAGATATGCAATTTTGAAAAAGTCCATTCTAGAGTTTTATGTCTGGGAATGACAGCAAAGCCAAGGTCATGGGATTGTCTGTGGTTCAGCCCTGACTCAGCTACTTGGTTACATAATTCACCCTGAGTGACCTGCATACTTTGCATCTGTAAAATGGGATCCATGACATGTGTTGAAAAAAATCTTAGTGATTTTTAATGAGGAATGTTGCTATGTTAATGTTACAGATAGAAGGCCTGGAGCACGAATAATTTCCAGATCCAGCCTCCTCTCTTGCTTTCCATTGGACAGAAATGTTTATCTAAAAATCTATGGATTTTCTTTTCAGGAGATATATTTAATAATGAAACAATTCATAAGGTTTCCAATATATTCCCCAAAGTCATCTATTTCTTTTTAATCTTTAGCATTTCATAAATTAAAGTTTGCTTGTTTTATTTCATGAGATTTCTGGTTTGAAAATCATTTGGGTAAAATATATGTATCTCAGTAGAAACAATGAAAAGAATGCTTTTAAAAACTGAAATTGCACCCTTAGGTTTCAGGTCCTCATATGGCTAGGAAATGCTGAGATCTTGAGGGACTTTCTGTTAGTGAAAAGATAAAAGATTTTTTTTCTTTTTCTCAAGTCTCCCATCATTAAAGTTTGGTTCTAACAGCAGACTCCTTCTCTTTTTCATGTGTGTTGAAAAGCAGCTACTCCCTGTATCAAAGCCATCAGCCCCAGTGAAGGATGGACGACGGGAGGCGCGACTGTGATCATCATAGGGGACAATTTCTTTGATGGGTTACAGGTCATATTCGGTACCATGCTGGTCTGGAGTGAGGTAGGTGTTGTCTGAACATTAATATCTAATAGTTTGGTCTAGTTGAGGATACTGTCTACACTTGAATTTCTAATAGAGTGTGTAGAATTTAGTGGTGCCACTCTGGGTGGGCCAGCTCCAGTCTACAGAACTCTGGGAAACTAGGAAAGATAGGTTGGGTTTACCAGGAGGCAACACTTTCTCCTGGAATGACTTCCATCCTCTGGCCCATAACCACCCGGAGAGCTTTTGTTTTGTCATTTGATCCGTTGGGCTTGCCATGGTATGGAGGTCCTAGTGTATATTGGGAGTTGGAAAGGAGATGTGAAGTCACAAAACATGTAGGAAAAGCCCCATGCAAACTTGAGCAAGGTAGTAATCTGTGAATATTTGTAGATGGAGTCTATCATAGGCCCGTCTTCAAGGAACACCATTCAAATGACAGTAATAAGCCAGGTGTAGGTGGTTCTTGACTTATTCGGTGACTCTTCATCAGAGAGTGAATGATTTTCTGGGGAAACCTACAAGAACCCAGGGCTTCTTTCAGCCCTAGGAATTTACAGCTCTTAGTCATCTCAGTGTGTAACTGCAACCATGTGAAAATGACTATGTACTATTGTGCAGTGCTTTCCAGCACTGTGATCATTATTTTAACCTGCCAGTTGACTTGTCTGGCAATAATCAACATTAGCTCAAGATTACAAAACAGAAACATCACTTTTATATAGATGCCATGGCAAACTTGCCTTTGCTTTCCAAATTCTGAACCTAAATTTCTTAGCCAGAATGTCCAGAGGCCCTTCTCGTTTGTCTCACCAAAGTTTAGAATCAAAACCGGGTTAGGGCTACAAGGTACCATAGAGCTCATTCATCCCACTTGCTTAGTAAGTAGTCATATGAATTGCTAAACTTTATTGAGACTTACTGTATGCTAAGCACTGTGCTGAGCTCTTGACAGAGATCATCTCCATCTTCTCTCTACACCATGAGATAAATACTCTTAGCATGTTTCTTTTCTTGATAAGGATACTGAAGCTTAGAGATCTATGGTTACATAACCTGAAAGCAGCCACCTAGAGCCCACAGAGTCTAAGTGTTATGTACGTGGCCACACAAAGAAGTCAGTAGCAGAACTAGAGCTAGAACTCAGATTTTCTATTTCCATTTCTAGTTGTCCTCCCATGACACCACTGCTTAGCCCACTTAGGTATTTTATTTGTGTTTTCTCTTAAAGGGGCCATAGAGATAAGCAGAGTTAAGACTATGATAGTTGAGTATGTTTATCTTTCCAGAGCAGAGCCTGTCCTTCTTTCTAAGCCTTCTATGTGCACTGCGCACTGCCAGTAACCCACTCAGGCAAGCCCTGTGCCAGCCCATGCTCCCACTGCCTTTATATTTCCCACACAGCCAACAAGCAGTATGCACTTGGCCAGAGAATCAGACCTCTCGTAACAGTGAATCAGAGATGGGCTTCTCAGTCCACTAAACTAATTGTTGTCCAAGTTGGAACACCCCAGACGTGAAAGGTGGACTGAGCTTCCCCTGCCAGCTGCACCCCCTTCTTCGTTGGAACCATGGGGTTGTAAAATTAGAAGCATCACATACATGGCATATTTTGCTGTCAGGCTCGTGTCTTCATTCCTGCTGGAGACAGCAGTCCTCACAAGGACAGTCTCTCCCAGGTTTTGTGGGCTGTGTCTTCATCCATTTCTCTCCCTCATTCTGTTGCTTATTATAGAAACTGGGGGAGGGGAAGAATAAATAGAATATGGACTTCTTGCTCCATGTCATTGTAGTCATAGTAAGGTCTGAGAAGTGGGGCTCAGAACTGGCAGTAAGTCTTATTGACCCTTTGAGAATAAGATGGGTTAGTCTAAAGCTTCCTTTAAAACCGTGTGCCTGTCTTAGCCCAAGTACACTATATTGGATGTGGAATAAGGACTTTGACACATCAGGAAATTATTAATATGTACCTCCACCTTGTTCCTAGTCACGGTCCTCCGGTTTTCTCTTGGTTCCTCCACTTCGTTGCCCTCTTTTAGGAATAGGTAAGGGAGGTTAAATTCTAGAGTACCTAGATTTATCCAAATTGCTTTAAAGGACTTGTTTTCATAAAACAAAATCAATGCAGGTCATGAAAAGGAAAACCAATTAAGGCAATACTTTCGTCCTTTTCCCTCCTCTGTCCTTCCGCTGTCACGGCCTTGCATGTACCAGAAGCTCCTCACAGTGGATCTGGGTGGGTCTACCTAGGAGGTGAGGGTGGGGGACACATGCTCCTTCTTTGCCCACCCCCTCCTCCCAAACTGCTCTCATTTGTGGCTGTGTCATAAATCAACTATGATCCTTTCCTGTTGGAAATCTACCACGTCGTCTCCCAAAATGTTTGAGCTGATATTCTTTTAAAATAAATAAATCCCCTGCAGCATTAGCAGTTGGGTGTCTGGATGGAGGATTTTAATTTGGACTGTTACCATCATGATAGTCCTGACATTCAGAAAAATGAGGCTTGTAGAGATGAACTTTTTGGTTAATATTCTAAAGTATTTATATATTTAGATTTTCATACAAGCTATTTGACAAATATGATGTTCTCTCTTTTTTAGTGCAGGAAGAGAGTTTGGTATTGCTCCCAATCCAAAAATCCATTACAATGGTGAGAAATTGAGCAATAGCTCAAAGTTACAAAGGGTTTATCATGTATAGGCACTTTATGAGTATTATTTTATTTATTATTTTATTTAGTCTTCATGATAGCCCTGTGTTAGATACTCTTGTCATTCCCATTTTGTATATAAGTAACTGAGTGTCAGAGGGGTTAAGAAACCTGACCAGCATCACACAGCCAGACAGTGCTAGAGATGGGATTTGATCTACAGTGTATATTTTTACAAAGGAAATAAAAGCCCAAGTTAATGAGAGAGCAAATGGAATCTTGAGAGAGGAAAGAGACAGAAAGAGGAGAGAGAAAAAAGATGTGGAGTAATCCAGGTGGTACAGTAGTAGAAGTAGTAGTAAGAGCAATAATAGTAGTAATTGTAGTGGTTGTTTTTAATCAAATACAATTATATAAGTGCCTTTTATTTTGGTGGGGGAAAAAATTATCAACCCATTTTGGGACCATTTCTTAGGCTTCCATTGGAAAGAATCAGAACTTGATACTGTGAATATTTAAGAGAAAATATTTATGAAAAAGCTATAGAAAAATGCAGAGTGTGACTTGTGTTAGCTAATGTTCATTGGACACTGAGTTCCTGCCAGGTACTATGCTAAGTATTTGGTATAGCTCTCATGCGAGCGTCATAGTATGCCATGCTGTTCTCATTTTACTGATGAGGAAATTGAGGCTTGGGGACGTTAAATAAGCTGTTCAGTTATCAAATGCTGAAGATGGGTTTTTTTTTTTTAATTATTTATTTATTTTTCCCCCAAAGCCCCAGTAGATAGCTGTGTGTCATAGCTGCACATCCTTCTAGTTGCTGTATGTGGGACGCGGCCTCAGCATGGCCGGAGAAGCGGTGCGGCAGTGCGCACCCGGGATCCAAACCCAGGCCACCAGCAGCGGAGTGGGTGCACTTAACCGCTAAGCCACAGGGCCGGCCCTGAGGATGGGGTTTGAACTCAGACAGTTAAGAAGGCTCACCTTCTTAACCATCCATGATTTAGCCAATGCCAAAATTTTTACCCTAGGGTTTACCTGATCAGACCAGGGTGTAATGCCTACCACTGCCATTGATGCTTGTGCTGGGGGTATCTTAACAGTTACTGTCACCTTCTAAGGTAGGGTAGACTTGGCGTGTAGAGAATCAGAGGGGTAAGAACGATTCCTCCATTTTCTAGTTGTTTATGTTTGTGGTTGGAGCCACTGGCTTCTTTATCCTTACGAAGGATACATGTCTGGGTTAGGGGCAGAAGAAAATCTCTTTTGTCTACATAAATGACCTTAGGCAAGACGGCTAACCTATTTGGGCCTCATCACTAGGGTAAGACCCTGATCTATCCAAGGTCTTTGTCCCCCGGCCACAAGATCTCTTGAGGTTATGCCACCTCTAAAATTTAGTATTTCTAATTTTAAATAAACTTTTCTCTCTTCTCCATTTCCTCACTCTATAGCCCAAAGCACTCAGGAAGCAGGCTGGTGGGCCAGGACAAGCAGATAATATTTTAGATTAGCAGCTGATGCTATTATTTGGAGTCTTTTTTTAGGTAAAGAATTTTAAAAACGAGCCAGAGAAAATGGGGCTGGCTTAATTTACCCTCATCTGTGCTCTTCCCCTACCAACCCAATCTTTTGCAAATGAGTAGTTCAGTTTAGCTCACTGATTGCCCCCTGAGGGCTGATGGAAAGAAAGGTGGCACTCCATTGTTCCTAACTCTGGGCTGCCTTCTGCCAGCTCCCAAGTTTGGGGTGAGCTGCGTGGCTTTCTTGTTTATTTGGTTCACCATATTTGTTACTCTTCATTGTTTCTCGCCCTTTCTCCTTTCTCTCTTTTTGGAAAGCAAATTATTTTATTGATACTCTTGTGCTTATCCTGCCTTACCCCAAGAGACTTAAAAAAAAATCTCTTGGGGGCTGGCCCGGTGCCATACTGGTTAAGTTCACATGCTCTGCTTAAGCGGCCCAGGGTTCACAGGTTTGGATCCCAGGTGCGGACCTACACACCACTCATCAAGCCACGCTGTGGCAGCATCCCACACACAAAATAGAGGAAGATTGGCAACAGATGTTAGCTCAGGGCCAATCTTCCTCACCAAAAAAAAAAAAAATCTTGGTAGAGTTTTATATAAAAACTTAGGAAAACCCACGGGGTTAATGTGTGCTAGTATTTAATGTGAGCTGAGTTTTTTCTTGACCAGAGATGTACTTGGTTGTTTTCGCTTTTCCACCAACATGTGATTTGGAGGAGGGAGGGGCTCCTGCTACTGGTTTGTAGAGCTAATCATTGTTTTAATGTCTCCTTCTGAATTCCTCTAATTTCTAAACATTGAATACTGGTTGGCTTGCCTGCTGGGTGTCTAGCACTGGGAGAGGTACAATGGATGATTAAAGTTAGGCTTTTTGGGATCTGGTGTTTTATTTGGAAAGACAACTTGCTCCCAGAAGCAAATTAGAGAGTTGTATAATATATTTATATAAGCCAGTGTTAAATTTGTGGTTTAAAATTCAAGGCAAGGTTTTAGAAGGCAGAGAGAGTGGTGTAGTCAGAAGTAGACTGTTCGAATAAGCAGTCAAGCTCCTATTATGTACAGATGGATCTCTGTGCTAGGCATTTTAGGCTCTCACAATCCTTTTATTTAATCACTGTAATCTCTGAGAGAATTTATGCAGCTTAAGGTATTTAAGCTGGATGTAAAGAAAGTACAGTGGTGGGGCTGGTGAGGAGCTGAGGGTGGTGGGAGCTGCAGACGGTCATCCAAGCAGAGGTTTAGATTGCATGGCATAGCGTGGGCAAGGAGCCAGTCAGGAGCCCTGGATGTTCATTGCAGCCCTTCCGTTGCCCAGTGAGAGGATCTAGATTTTAGTCAATGTTGGTTGCCTCAGTTTCCCCATCTGAAAATGAGGGGCTTAGACTAAATCCTCTTTGAAATCAGCTACAATCTAGTAATTCTTTTTATCTAGAGTTTACTCTCTTGAGAATCCCCCCAAAGTAAGAAGGGAGGAGTGATGATGGACTGGAAGTAGCTTCTTTTCTTCCACCACTGTTCTTTACCTTTAGAACACACTTGCATTATACAAATAGTATGTTTATTTGCAAAAAGATTCTTTGAACTTCATCAAAACCACTTAATTAGCCACAAAATTGGATCTCCCTATTGGTATGTCTTTAGTCAATATTTTTACTCTCTACACCTCAGATTTTGGTATCTGATATAAACCTGAGACTTATACCACAATGTTGCTCTAATTCATCTTCCAGATAGTTCTATGGAATATATCAGTTCTTTGGGATATCAGTAGGTACCCCATGGGCGATATGAGGGAGGGAGGTTTTTCCTGGTAAGTTTGGGAAATGTTGAGTCGGATAAATTCAACTGGTCCTTATTCTAGGACTTGGCAGAGCTTCTGAAGTACTAACATGCACTTTGACTATCTAAGACGTAGTATGTAGCATGTACCAAACTTTTGTGACCACAGAACCCTTGTTTTCAGGGATCACCTTACAGGAGAATGTATTGGCAATGGCTGAAGTGCATTTGGATTTCATGTTAATGAAGTAAAGTCATGAAATTCTATCATGAAGTGATTGGGAGGGGGTAGATGTGAGAAAATGTCTGAAGTATCTGCAGAGTATTATTCAGATTAGACATGGAATGCTTAGAGCCATTATTCTTTAGTGCTGCAAGGCTCTGAACAGAATTTCTCTCATATTTTGCATCTGGTTTTAGTCAGTGCACACTTGGCATTAGATGCCATGTGATTTTGTAGGACAGCTATATTTAAAGATTGCCGGGACCACTCAGCTCAGATGGGTGAAGCCCGAGTTTCATCAGTGTATGAACCAATTAGCCTCACACGGTGGGGTACACACTGTTTTTTTCATCCTGAATGTTTTCTTCAGCTGCATTCCTAGAGATAAGGAGAAGTCAAAAGAAGCTGCCGAGCAGGGAGACCTTAGGGTGAACGTAGTTGGGTAAATGGCGGTTTGGGAGCTGAAAAGCAGTTTTGCTGCTTGAATCCAAAAAGTTGGTAAACAAGGTTTTAATGCAGTCCTTGATTGCTTTCCTTCTTCTTATCCATCTCTACTTTCCATTCTCATTAATACACATAGCTCAGAGGAAGGATGGTAAATAAAAAATAGTATTTGCTTCTTGGTGACATTAAAAAATGAATGGCTACAACTCATACAGGTTCCCACTGGAAGTTTCCCAGGCCTTTTTGTCCAACCTTGATTTTTACTGAACCACTTGTAGAGTCACAACATGCTGAGGGCTTTGAGGAACCTTTTGAGTCATCAAGTGCAGCTGTTTTATTTTGGACGTGAGGAAGAAGAGGCTCCAGAGCCATTCAGTGACTTGTCCCGGGAACACGTTAGCTACTTAGTGCTGGGATTGTAGCCCAGTTCTCCTGACACCGACCTCCCCTCATTCAGCTTTCTCTTGTACCAGGTTTTCTTATGATATTTCCATAGTCTTTTAACATACGTCCTTATATTACCAAACCCTCCCATATTTTATATGCGATGACATTGGCACTCTAAGACTGTTATACCACATTTATATGAGATGCAATTCCACTAAAATCAAAAAGAAAATTGAGAAAGGTGGAGAAAGACATTATCTCAAATATCATCTCTTTCAAAATCTCGTAATGTTAATACGGTACAATGTAAATAACTGTGTCATATACTGAGGCTTATATGTATAAATTTAATTCAAAGTTGATTAAATGCATGGTTTAAAATAATTCGTAGTTGCCTGCTTTTTCCTAAATATATAAGTTGCCAAGTCTGTATTCAACCTGTACTTATTGATCACCTATTAAGTGGGAGATGCTTAAGGCAAAATTATAAACTTTATTTGTAAAGAATAAAAAGAGCAATCTGAATCAGTTGCATTGAACTTTGAATGTGATTTTGAAGAACATCTTTGAAACCCAAGTTTTTTTATGGGGAATCATTTCTAAATGAGCCAGCATATTAAAAAAACAGATTAAAAATAGTCTAATGGTGGGGCTGGTTCAGTGGCGTAGTGGTTAAGCTCACATGCTTCACTTTGGCGGCCTGGGGTTCACAGGTTCAGATGCCGGGTGTGAACCTATGCACTGCTTATCAAGCCATGCTGTGGCAGGCATCCCACATATAAAGTAGAGGAAGATGGGCACGGATGTTAGCCCAGGGCCAATCTTCCTCAGCAAAAAGAGGAGGATTGGCAACAGATGTTAGCTCAGGGCTAATCTTCCTCACCAAAAAAAAAAAAAAAAATCTAATTGCCTTTTTAATATAGTTACATAGTTACAACCATGCTCACCTTTTCCCCTTTAGTCTATTATTTTTATTTTTAATGACTAAGGCAGTTGAAATCTATCCCCTATGTTGATAATTATGGGATAGTTAAAAATGACTTTAAGATGACATTTTCAGCTAGTTGCTTTCGGTACATTCAGGAGGTACACATATGTGCCTGTAACTAGAAAATGGAAACCAAAGAAGTGTGATGCATTTCTAATTTTAACATGAATTGAAGACAGAATTCACACCTGGCTGCAGTCATTTGACTTTATGAAGAGAATGGATATCTATATAGTGTTGTGTTCATTTCATACATGTGCTCCATGCTGATTGCTGGATGGCTCCCTGATGCTCTAAACTAAAGCCTTCCTCCTTATACAGCCTTACCTACTTTCTCTTTCCTAAAGCCACACCTCCTTAGTTTGGGATTCAAGCCTGCCCATTTAAGGTTCTGATCTTCCTTTTTTTTCCCAGTTATTTTATTAAGGTCATAATGGTTTATAACATTTGTGTAATTTCAGGTGTACATTACTGTTTGTCAGTTTCTGTGTAGACTGCATTGTGCTCATCACCGATAGTCTAGTTTTTATCCGTCACCATATATACGTGCCCCTTTACCCGTTTCACCCACCCCTCAACCCTTTCCCCTCTAGTAAGCACTAATCTGTTCTCTTTATCCATGTGTTTGTTTATCTTCCACATATGAGTGAAATCATGCAGTGTTTGTCTTTCTCTGTCTGCCTTATTTCGCTTAACACCCTCGAGGTCTGTCCATGTTGTTGCAAATGGGACGATTTTGTCTTTTTTTATGGCTGAGTAGTAGTCCATTATATGTATATACTATATCTTCTTTATCCATTCATCAGTTGATGGGCACTTGGGTTGCTTCCATGTCTTGGCTGTTGTGAATAATGCTGCAATGAATATAGGGGTGCATAAGTCTCTTTGAATTGTTGATTTCAAGTTCTTTGGATAAATACTGGGTAGTGGGATAGCTGGATCGTATGGTATTTCTATTTTTAATTTTTTGAGAAATCTCCACACTGTTCTCCATAGTGGCTGCACCAGTTTGCATTCCCACCGGCAGTGTATGAGGGTTCTCTTTTCTCCACATCCTCTCCAACATTTGTTATTTTTTGTCTTGGTGATTATAGCCATTCTAACAGGTGTAAGGTGATATCTCATTGTAGTTTTGATTTGCATTTCCCTAATAATTAGTGATGTTGAACATCTTTTTATTTGCCTGTTGGCCATCTTTATATCCTCTGCCCACTTTTTGATCGGGTTGTTTGTCTTTTTGTTGTTGAGTTGTGTGAGTTCTTTATGTATTTTGGAAATTAACCCCTTCTTGGATGTATGATTTGCAAATATTTTCTCCCAGTTGGTGGGGTGTCTTTTTGTTTTGTTCCTGATTTCCTTTGCCTTGCAGAAGCTCTTTAGTCTGATGTAGTTTCATTTTCTTTTCAGCATCCTTGCCCACTAATTATCTTAACTTATGCTCCAGACACATCAAGTTGTTAGCTGCTCCTTAGGCCCCTAATGATTTTTCAACAGGGCACGCTTGTCTTGCATATGTCATTCCTCCTTCCACCATGCTTTTCTTCTCCTCTCTGTGCCCGAATCCTTCTGCCCTTTAAGATCCAGTAAATTACCACATTTGTCTGTGAAATCTTCCCTTGCAGCTCCAGGTATTGAATATTTTCTCTTCTTTCTAAATTCCTATGTGGCCTTATCTGACCCGTGTTATGTTCCTTATAACTTTATATCTTTAATTATTGTGATTTAAGGGCATGCTCTCGCCTTTGGAGGTAGGATTCATGCTAAATTCAGCTGAGTCTCCTACAGTGTCTAGCACAGAACCTTGCACACTGGAGGCATTAATTTATACAAAATGGTGTTGAATGACACTACTTCTTCTTTCATTCATTCATTCAAACAAATCCTCCTTATTAGCAATTGTTGTATTCAATGACGTTTCAAAGTGTCAGTACCAGATAGATTGCAGTTTAGTTTTCGTTAATACATGTGTGATTAGGTAGTTTATATTTAGACATATTTATTGTGCAATAAGGATGCACATAAATACCTTAGTGTAAATCTGTTGGTTATGGTAAGGATTAAGTAGTAATAAAATTAACACTTTTTTAAATTATTGATATAAATGAGGCCTTCTCCTAAACTCATTATAGGCATTATATCAATTAATCCTTATAATAACACTAATTAGATAGCTAGCCCTCTCCTCTTGTCCCACTCCCTTCCCAGATAATGAAACTCAAGGCCAGAGAGGTTGAATCACTTTCCAAAGGTCCCACAGCTGATAATTTGCAAAGTTTGGACTTGAACCAAAATTCATCTGACTCCAGAGCCATCTCTTAACCATCTAATAAGAATGTAGTGAAACCTCATTTATCCAGAGAAGAGTCTCAAAATAAACTTAACTGTCCAAAATTCAGCATGAAACCAGAAGTAAGCGAAAAAAGTAAATATATAAAATAAAAGACTTTGGGGTAACCAGAACAGTTATTTTTAACAAACTGTGTTATCTGTTTTCCGAGGTCATAGCAAATTAGAAGGAGCAAACTAGAGGCGGGTTGTTAGAAGCAGGCTCAGTGACAGTGGAAGTGACAGCTTAATGTCAAGGGCAGAAATGGAAAACCTAAAAAGCAGACGCAGAACTATATTACTGTGCAGCCATTAATGACTGTTCATAATGACAGTGACCCTGAGTCATCAAGAAAGAGATGACGATTATATTCAATATATTCTCTCTAAAACAGCGAGATATGTGTAATGCATTCTCGAAAGACTTCCAGTGAAAGCAGTTGTAGTGGCACAGAATTAAAAGGGGTTTGCCTTGGGTTTTCTGTAGACTCACTTCTTGAAGAGACGTGTTAACTGAGGAATTGCTGAATATATGGGCAAGTATCAATGTATACAGTATGCAATGTGAGCTATAGCACAAAAAATGTTAGGATGAGTCTCTGTTTAGTATCTTATAGCTTTGATATCCTTTTATTAGAACTTTAAAAGACCCTAAAAGTCTTTTGTTGAAAGGTGAGTTTTTATTCCCTGCCACCCCATCTATCGGTCTTTTGGCTTGTATATTTTTCTTTCCTAATTCCATAAGCAAAGATTCTGCCCTGCAAACCACCGATTTTGATGACATTCAGCCTCTTCCATAAATGTATCTGGCTTTTGCTTTTTCTCTTATATTTTAATTTTCAAACAAGCAAGCAGCAACCTAGGACCCTAAGCCAGGCCTGAGTAGGGAATGATGTTCCTTCTTGACTGAATTTAGGAAAACAAGCCTTGAGAAAGAGCTCATTGTGCAGTTTCAAACCACAGGGGCTGGCATTACTGGTGTCCAGTCCTCTCCTTCTGGAATACTCTGGGCCTCAGGAACTCATCAGCGCTTTTCCAGCTCCCAGATGGTCAGGATGGGATCCAGTCTTTAATGGGGCCCAATTGGCACAAGATTTACATCCTGGGAAGAGAGCTGGAGAAAGTTTATTTAAAAAATAAGTTACCGAAAAATAAATAAATAAATCTACCCACAAAACCAAAGGTAGTTGAAATATAATGTATTTATTTTAGCCTTTTTCTCCCAAATTTGTTATTTTGAAAGATGATCTTGTTGCTGTTTTGTTTTGTACAGTTAACTGCATTGATTTAGGGCCCTAGTTAGTTTCTTGGTCAGAAGAATTGGGTAATATATTTTTGTGAATGCTTAATGAGAATACCAGGAAGTTTGTAGGGGCAAAGTGAAAAGATTTTTTTTTGAATGGGTTTGATTTTTGAATGGGGTGGTATTGATTATTTCTTTTTTTGTAGATTTATAAGGAACTTTATTGAATCTTTGTCCTAATTATTAGTGGTGGTTAATGGCATCATGGCATTTATTCATTCAGTGTTCAACAAGTGTTTATTGAGTGCCTACTAGTTTCCAGGCACTGTTAAAACTGTATTAGTAAATAGAAGTGAAAACAAGAAAGACAAAGCTCATATCCTTATGGGGCTTATAATCTAGTTGGGGGACGCAGACAACAAATAGGAAAATATGTCTACATCTCTCTACTACGTATCTGTGTCTATGGCCATATCTATATGAGAGAAATTTCAGACAGTGTTAAGAAATACTGCTGATTATTCAAAAGCTAGGCTTTAAATCACCCATTTAACTCAATTCCTGAGACTTTAGTTTTAAAAGTCTCCTCTGACATTCATACATAAAGTTTATCTTTGGGAATTCATGTGACCCAACATATTTTGCTAAACATTGGTTTAAAGTTATTTTCTTGAAAGGACAAAAGGAAACCAGAATGTTTGTGAAACAGTAAATGTCTCCACTGGCTTTCTCTCACGTTCCCTGAGAAATCATATACTGCCTTTAGACAAGCAATTCTTGGGAATGAAAAAAATCTGTGTTACGAAACCGGCAAACTCTGATTAGGGAACAAACCAGAATACACTGAGGAACTCTGGAGAAGCACTGGCATCCCCTGATTTATGTTGTATCCACTTCAGGGGAATAGAGATATAATATGGAGGTTCAGCCAGTGCAGTCGCCAAGAATATACACTTTTCATATTTCAGCGTCCTTTAGGAACTCCTGAAAATAATATTTTTAAATGCCGTGTTTAACTTCAGAAAGATGAATGTTCTAGAGTGGAAGGAAAATAAGTTTGCTTGTGTGGTCACTACCACTTTGGTGTCTTTTAAAAAATCCTTCGTCGATTTTGTTTCAAAGCTTTAATTATGCTTTTATGTTACCATTTCCTTATTTAAGTGTCTGCTTTATGTCCATCACTCAGCACCCCCTGCCTATCTCAAAAGAGATGTGTATTATTATACTAATTGGGGAGGAGGGAGAATGCTGTGAGAATTATTAATACATAAATTAAAAAATTAATCTGGAAAGTGCTTTAGGGTCCCCAGAGAAGCTCTACCCAAACACAAAGCATATTTAACATTATTATTATAAGTACTCCCGCAGAGCAGATAGGCCAGTGCAGTATGAGACGAGTAAACTGAGGCACAGAGGGTGACAATGGACAAATGGGTCAGTGTACCTTAGAACACCCAGCGCCTTGGATGTGGAAACACCAAAAAGCCACTGTACCAGTGCCCACTTTAGGCTTTTTCTGGTCATAAGTGTAATTATTTTTCCAGAGAAGAAACTTTTCCTTCCTTTAATTCCTTCTCTTTATAAAAGTCTTTGTTTGTTTTGGACTTTTTTTTTTTTTTTTTTACGTTTTAGTGTTGAAAGTGATTAAGGCTAAATATTAAATCCTAAAGCTAGTAATGAAAAATCACTTTTGTGCTTTCTAGTAATCCCAGTTATTTTTTTGGCTTTGTGGCTTGGAACTTCAAATTGCATTTATTTCATATACTCCCATTGGTTGGAAAACATGCATAAAGGCTTATCTTGGAATTGCTTTTTTGTTTTGCTGAGAAATAATTCTCAGCTAGCCTCTCACCAATAAGCAAGGTTATTTTGAGTACCTACTGTGTTCTTGGAACCTTTGAGGTTGTAGGAGAAACTGAGGACCCAGTCCACCCTGTCAACAGCAGAGGTAGGGTGAAAAGTACAAGTACCAGGAATGATGGAAAAACAATAAACAGTAGTAGGGAGGGACAGCCATGGTTCTGTAATGGCTGTCATCAGTCAGGCAGACTGGCCACTTCTAATTGGTTCCTCGATCACATTTCTTAACTTTCTTGAAACTCATTTTCTGCGTCTGTGAACTAGCTAATACCCATATCTGCCCCTAATACTACAAGACAGAAATCACTGAAGGAACTTTGCATGGTACTTGGCATGTAGTTAGAAGACAATGAAAAGTCATTGCTGCTGAAATCACCATCAAGGTCATCACCATCCTCCATTTAGTGTGAGCTGAGTGATACTGATACTAAGTGCTATTGGCTCTCAAAGAAGAACATAATTCCTAAGACTTGCCCTTTTGCTCCATAATTCTACATGTTTCCATTAATGTTTTTAAATACTAGGTACTCTCATTTACCTAACATGTGAGTCATACTTTTGATACTGCAAGAGGCTTTTAGAAAAACCATTGGGAGAATTGTCCTTTCCCATGACCCTCTTCTGGGCTTCCATACTTTGCAGACTACCTCTTTGGAATTTTGCCTCCACCTCTGTGCATCCTCCACAATCCTCCGTGCGTCCACTGAGGTGTTCCTCTCTCCTAGTTCTTGCACTTCTGCAGAGGACAGGTGCCATCCACCACCCTCATGTCTGTGCTCCATCTCTCTCGTAGGCACAGCAGCTTCACTTTGCACCCAGGGGCCACAGCGAGCGTGCCTCACCTGGCCGAGCACCACAGGACTATTCTGCTCCTGTGCTCTGAGTCTAGAGAGGAGAAAATACTCATACAAGCGACTCGGAGGGAGCATAATTACTGCTACCCACATGTCCTCGGTGTGCTGGCAACCTCTCCTGGGTCCTTGCAGAGACCATGTATGTTTCTTTTACTGTAATGCCACATTTAAAAATTATTTTTTCTGGGGCCAGTCCTGTGGCCAAGTGGTTAAAGTTCCGCACGCTCTGCTTCGGCAGCCTGGGTTCATGAGTTTGGATCCCAGGCATGGACCTACACCACTTGTCAAGCCATGCTGTGGCAGCGACCCACATACAAAGTAGAGGAAGATTGGCACAGATGTTAGCTCAGATCTAATCTTCCTCAAGCCAAAAAAAAAGGAAAAAGAAAGGGGAAGATTGGCAATGGATGTTAGCTCAGGGTCAATCTTCCTCAGCAAAAAAATTAAATAAATAAATAAAATTATTTCTTCTGATTATAAGATTAATGCATTCTTACTGTTGAGAAGTTAGAGAGGTATGCAGAGGAAAATAAAATTACCCATAACTTTACCATCTAGTTGTAACTTCTCTTGACACTTTCATGATTTTCCTTTTAGTGTTTCTTCCATGCAATTATATGTCTAAGTTTTATAAAATCACATGCAATACATATTGCACAAAACTGATATTATTCTACTTTTGATCTTTAGTAATATTTTTCTCATAATAAAAGCACTTGAAAATATACAAATTAATTTATTTGGGAATTATTTACATAATTATTTCCCGTGCAAGTGCACACACATACACAAACACACAAATACAACACACATATGAGGAGTAAAGGACAGAGAAGATGAATCACATCTAATGTCATCAGTCCAGAAATAAACACTGTTAACATTTAACATTGATCTTTTGTGGGCTACTTCTTAGTACTATTTTACTATTACTTTCTTAACCTTTTTTTTTCTTTATTTCGTCTAGTTCCTCCCCTCTCACTAGAGTCATAGACCTTTAGACATCCTCTTCTTTTTTTACCATTTAGATGAAATCTAAGCAGTAGTCTCATGTAGGGACCTGAGTGCTGGGTCAATTGGATAATTAATTTTAAGAGCAGCTTAGCTAGGGAATGAGAGTTTAATATTATCAGGTTAAGAACAGGGACCCTTATGGATAGGGATTACTATGCCTAATGGAGTCAAACATCTAATTTACGTTTGGCCTAATTTATGTAAGTATTTTTTCCAGAAATATTTTGGAAATATCCTGTATGTGAGGCATTAAGTTAAATACTTTAGAGGATACAAATATGAATTAGACCCTGTCGCTGATCTCGAGGACTGTGTAATGGGAGAAAGATGGGTAGGAAAATCTTTATGGCACAAAGCGAAATAGGATGCTGAGTGTTATAGTATAAATACCATAATGATATAAATTCTTACAAAGGTGCGGGTAACTCTGACTCTTAGCATCAGGTAAAACCTATTGGAAGAGAGAGCATATGGTCAAGGTCTTAAAGAACAAGTAGAATATCAGTAGGGAAATGTTTAAGCAAGGAATGGCATGAACAAGGCAAAGATGTTGGGCAAGGCTGTGTTGTTTTCATGTCTCCACGTGCCCTACTTTCTAGAATGTGGAAAGGCAAAGTGGGAAGTATGGCTAGAAAGGATGATTTGGTATCAGGCCTTGGAGCACCCTAAAAATTATGCTGAGGAGTTTGGACTATATTGTATACAGAGGGAACAGTTGAGGGTTGGAGTCAGGGAATGACATGATGAGGTTGTCATCATGATAATTGAAGAAGATATCTTGAAGATAATCTTGATGGACAAAGTAGAGGTAGAGAGAGACCATTTAGAAGGCAATTATAATATTGTAATAGTCTGAGTAAGAAATAGTGACAACCTGAACAGGAGAAAGTGAAGAAGCAAAGAGCCAGTGGAATTCAGTGGGGGAAAAATCAACATGACTAAAAGAAAAATTGAAGGGAGAACAAATAAAGATGATCCCAATTTTTCTATTGTGGGTGACTTAAAAGATAGCGTTCCCTTAGCTGAGAGAGGGAACACAGGAGCAAGAAATACATTTATAGGTAGTGAGATGATAAATTTCGCTTGGGTCATGTTGAGATTGAGGTGGCAATAAGACATGTTTGGGGAGATTCTGTTCCTCTGTTGCTCATAAAAGCTGGTGCTTGGCCGAGATCAAAGCTACAGTTGTAGATTTGTAAGTCAGTTTAACTGAGGTTATTCAGCCATTGGGTGAATTCAAGAAATGTTAGGCAAGTAAAAAGAGAAGGAAATGTAGAACAAAACTTGTGAAATTTCTGCAGTTAACAAGTTGACAGAAAGGAAAATTTGGCAAATGAGGAAAACAGGAACCAATGAGTAAGAGAAGAGCTTTGGAAAACACTTATTTACAGGCATAAGAGAATGGTTTTCTTCCTAGTGTTTCAAATAATATTAGTTAACATGCCCGACCCTCAACTTTTCTCATCTGGAATATGTATTCGACAAGGATGGGTTTTAAAAGACAGTAAATGTGGAAGTGCTTTGGTAAACCGTCAGGTACTTTGCAAATCTTAGGTCTTATAATTAGTGTCACAGAAGTGAAGAAAGTGGAGACTTCCAAGAAGGGAGAAAGTAGTGTCAGATGCTGCAGAGTTTCAGAAGAATATTTATTTTTAGCTCAACTCGTTTGGTTTGTGATTTAAGGAAGTTAAGTCAAAAGAGTGAATCAGTTCTCTAATCACTTAGAACAGTATTTCCCAAAGTATGGGGCGTGTGTCCCTGGTAGCGCAGGAGACCGTTTTCGGTTTGACGTAGACCTTAGGTAGAACTGAATCACATAGTGAGAAAGTTATTCTCCTTTTGTTTCTCTTTTAATCCCTCTGATTTACGTTAAATAAAGGAGGAAGACTCAGTTGGGGCTAATAAGTCTATAACAGCTAACACTAGCTAATCTCCTTTTTCAATAAACTGCTTCAGGTTGTCAGCATTATCTAGCTAGAATTTAACAACATCATGTTAACTTTAAGATTACCATCTACAATACCTTCTTATTTTGGCAGGGGATACCAGTTTTCCAGTTGCAGTAGTGATATAAAGTTTCCTTTTAAAATAAGTTATTTTAAGCAAAAAGGTAATACATTTTTAAAATATTAAGTACATAATTATATAGGTAGTATGTCATATAGATATGACAAACTGAGAAAGTGGCACTCCAGTGATGGAAGTTTGGACAATTTAGACTTACTAGAACCCTTCCTCCTTCTGTTGCTTACAGTGGCTTGCCCTCGTTCAACCAGATTAGAACAATGTGGGAATTTTATCCTGAGATGGGGGCTGGGGGTCTTGGGTTCTAGATTTCCGGATCTAGACCCTGTCCTTCCCCTAAGAAGTTGGGTCAATTTTTGAAGCCACTAGACTTTTCTGTCCTTTAATTTGTGTTAAAATAAGAGTATTAGTTTTAAATGATTACTAACGTTCCTTCCAGCAACAAATTCTTTGGTTCTTTGAGTGATCAGTAAATAAGCCTATGCTTTTAAATTGATAGAAGTCAGATAAAATGTTTTTCGTCTGTAGGCCATCAGTATCACGTGTCAATGCCAGAGACTGTTCCCAGACTAACATCTGCAGCAAGGAAAACATCAACACATTCATTCTCTAATGATGATTCATATTCTACCTCATTTGTGAAGGATAGTTATTTCAAGAAGGAATCTCTGCTTTAGTTAGGGCAATTGATTAAAATTGAAAATGAAAATTTGTTTCAATTTCCTGAGCCTAATGCTTTATGCCAACACCCCACTCTCAAGTCAGTAGTTTCATTGCAGTCATATCTAATCAATTTATAAAGCCTGTGAATTTTGTTTCTCAGTGTAGTAACTCATAGGTAGTAAATTCTCATACTTAAAAAGATATCTCCATTCATCTATTTACTAATGTCTTTACATCTTTTAAAATTTATTTCCCTTGAGAAAAGGGAAGGCAGGTGAAGTATTTTCCTACTGGCTGAAAGTTCTCTTAAGTATTATTGTGAATTAATGTTACTCTACATTCCAAGTAACTCTTAAAAATAGAAGCATACCATCTATTTGGAATATAACAATATGGTGACTTCCACTAGCAAAAACACAGCCAAGGATCAGGCGGTAAATGAAAAATGAATATAGCATGAGGATAGAAAAAACCACACACACAATCTTTGCATCTGAAAAACTTGAGTTTGTTACTACCTTTAAAATTTTTCCTTATGAATGATTTCTTCTCTATGATTTGATAGAAAGTGTTTGTCCCTGTCATTTTTGCACTGCATCCGTGTCACTTTTTGCTCTAACTTGCTCTACCGAGGGTGTTCTTGTGCAAGCAACTTAACCATTTTAAGATTCTGTTTTCACATCTGAAAAAAATGGGATAATAATACAAGCCATTGTTCTGGCCAAATTCATGTTTGTACGTAAAATCATTGGCAACATGGTAGATACCTCCTAGGTACTCAACAAGTGTTAATACCCGATGTTACAAAAACACTTATCTGAACAGTTGAAATTAAATATGAACTTGATTTTGGAAGATCGTCTTTTACTGCCCTTCAAAGCTTCTTTCCTTCTCCTATCCTCTATACGATAGTAGACTTGATTTCCTGATTTTGATGCTTACAAATTAGAACAGCAGATTAGAAGATGCAAAGGACACCAGGAGGAAAAAGACAAGGGAACTGAATAATATAGAAATAATTTAAAAGTCATAGCTATTCGGTGCCATTTAGTATAGGGGAAAATGGCCCCTTATACCTCAGTAGTCACTTAGGGCTTTTCCGTATTACATCAAGATATAATAAGGGGTATTCCAAATGACGTTCTTGATTTATTGAGGCTAAATTAACTTATATATACTTTGTGTATGTCAGAAAACATACAATGCATTTTGGAGGAAATTCAGCATGAAAAGGACTAAATTTTAAGTAAATATTTTTTTATGTTTTTGCTGGTAAACCCTTAGCCAGCCGAAACACTCAGCCACGGCGATGAACTCAGCCTTTAGGAGTTACACATAAGCATGGTCTTACGGAAATATCTTTTGTATGTCTCCAGCCAATAAGCTAAGGCTCCACATATTCTATGGAAGAGGATAGACATTTCTATCTATATCTAGTTAAAATGATTTTTATGCAGATGGATTTTTCTTTACATTTCAAGAAAGAGCATTTGACAGAAATTACTCATGGACTTTAGCAGTAGCAACTTTCTTACATTCTTTTCCCCATGACATGGTTTTAAGACAGTTTACCCAGATGGGTGCCTGAGGCTGGCATTCCTGGGTGTCACCTTGATTCTCATGGTCACCTGTGGTTCTCTCATGGTGCCACCTGTGATTCTCTGGGCAAAACATTTGAATTGGGCCTGATATGCACATTAAAACAAATGCCCTTTCTAAGTTATAACCGTTAAGAACAGCACAAACACAAGTCAGTACAAATTCAAGTGATAACCCACCGTATACTGACTCAGTATTGCAAATATTGTGCTAAATGAATCTGAAAGGAGTCAAGCAGTGGGCAATTGTAGACATCATAGAGAAAGAACATGTAGAATCCAGCATCATCAGAGGTCAACCAGTCAAATACCAGGGCTGGATTTTTCAAAGAACCAGATAATGCCAGTTTTATGGCCATTAATAACATTTTAGTTATATAAACAAAGATAAGAGTAATAAAAAATAAGTTCTGCTTTGCAGTGTAATCTGATTGCCAAGAGGGTTCAGAAAGGAAGTTTCTCATTGTGCACGTGGCGTTGTATAACAGACCAGTGATCATTCTGCAGACCCTTCCCCAACCTTTCATTTCCCTTTTATGGACAGTCCTTAGTTCTGCCAGATCCTATTCCAGGGAGGCAGATTCTTTGGTTTCCCCTTTAAAGCTCTTTGATTGTGCCTCTGGTAGTTAATGCACCAAATGGTCTTCAGGGCTATTTCATACGTGTGCTCTGCAGCTAATCAGAGTGCCTTGGCCCACTGATTTCCTACCTCTGTGTTTTCCACATGTTTAAGGGCTCAGTTCAAACACTAGGCCCACCAACTTCTGGACAGGCATGGCAGAGCTCAGCACTGATTTGGATGTCTGCTTCAAACAGAGATTTTCCAAAGGATATCCTGTAGTAGATAAATCATTTCATTAGACCAGGTTCACTTTTCAAACCAGGAAGCAGAGTGCCTGCTATGTAGGAAAACTCAGATAAAGTTGTTATGGCTGTGCTTAGAGCACTTGTAAATATTGTTGTCAATGTCTTTTATACAGGTTCCATTAAGATTGTATTTAAACATTGACAGGTTAATTATGTGTTTTAAAGCTTTGTTTATTGGGAGCTGATAGGAGAGCTGCAAGATGAGTCCTTTACATATTGCAGTGACAATTTTTTTCCCTAAATGTCTCCTCCAGTTGATTACTCCTCATGCCATCCGTGTGCAGACCCCTCCTCGGCACATCCCTGGTGTTGTAGAAGTCACATTGTCCTACAAATCCAAGCAGTTCTGCAAAGGGACACCGGGAAGGTTCATTTACACAGGTAAGAACCACTGCCGTGGTGAATGCAGAGCTGCCTTGGTCTTGTGGATCTTTTACCTCATCTTGTATGTATCAGTGTGTATTTTATTTTTAAGTCTAGTTTCTGTTGAGACTTGCTTTCTTTCTCCATTTCACCATATGTATGACCAAATGAGTTGCTTTTAATATTATTATTTAAGAATTCATCTAGCTGTTGAATGACAGGATGCTGAGTGACAGGAACAGTTGAAATAATTGGTTGGATACCTAAAGAAGCAGCATGAGAAGTAAGGGAAGGGGAAGGAAGTGCAGGACAATCCTGAGTCTCTCTCTGGATCTTAAGCCATCTCTGTTGGGTTTGTTTGCTGTTTGGAGTAGGAGTGCACTTTACTGAACAGTACAAATTTCTTCTGACCCAATCATAGCATTTGTATTAAAGACAATTGGTAGTTTTCATATTTAATTCTGGGTTGGTTCTTTCTTCCTCTGTAAGCTGCATTTTGCCCTTCCAAAACGGCCTTGGCACTTGGACCCACCCTGCGGTAAGAAGCTAGGGTTACAGGGTGAATGTGAATTCCCTCCCATCAGACGGAGAGAACCAGGCAGGTTCTCTGTGGAAATACCTTGAGTACACAGTCCCAGTCTGCAATGTGTGCTTTAGGAGACTCTCAGATGGTAATGTGCAAACCAAACACCCAGGGGTCTTTTTACAATTCAGATTCTGATTCAGGAGCTCTGGGTGGGACCTGAGACTTTGCATTTCTAACAAGCTCCTAGATGAGGCTGATGCTGCTGGTCCAAGGACCACCTGGGAGTAGTGACATTCTAGGCCCTCTGCTCAGTAGCAGTCAGCCAGGAAGGGTCTCCAGGAATTGGCCCCACATTTCCTTCTTCATTCAATAAAGAACCACAAGGCCAGATCAAGGACAGAGTGAAAGCTGTTTTCACACACAGAGACTTCAGAGCAGTGAAGGGATAACTCTGCTAACATATCCTAATTATAACCGTACAATTAAATGGACAGATTGTATTTTGCTGTGACGTTTTACCTCAAAGCCTCTTTCCTTTTGTATTTTAATACCAGGAACAAAACCATCCATGCTTCCTAGTGTTCTCTCCTTCTCTCTCTCTCTCTCAAAATTATAAAAACAATTAATGCATCCTGACCCTTGGAAATGCCTCCCAGCCTTTTAAACAAAATGCAGGTTTGGTGCCTGCCTGACGATTAGTTTTAGTTAATTGAAAATTATAGGATTGACCCAAGAGGAAAATTTTGTTTGCACTCCAATCACTTTTACAAATTAAGGAAAATTACCACAATTTTGTTTAGCTAAGGTTTCACACTGAGTTCAAGAAATTAGCTCAGCCATCCCAACAAAGTCAGCACTTTGTAAGTGAGCACTTGAAAAAATAATAGTCTATCTGGAGTTTTGTGGTGTATACAAACGAAGCATAGAGAAAGCTATGACGCTTTATAGAAGTAGGCCAAGTGTTTTTAATTAGGCTCATTGGTTCAGCGTAAGTTTTGAAGAACAATCAAACTAGCAGATTAGCTGTTTCTTTTAAAGCTAGGATTTCTTGCCATTCATTTTTCCCATGAGAACTTCCACATAGCACTATTTTTTTTTTTTTTTACAAGCCTCATTATGGGCCTGCAGGAAAAGGACCAATTGAAATTTCTGATACTGTAACATTCCCCACCATCATTCCGATGGATGGGAGTTTTTCACAATGTTCCTCACTGAACTCGGTGTTCTGGAACATATTACAAAACCACAGAGGCCAAATGTTTTCTCTGAGGAGTTCGAACTCTGTTTTTGGCCGAAAACATTTAGGCCTCGCTGGCTGCTTATTTACTCTGCTGTTAAGAACAAGAAAAGGAGAAGAAAAAGAAGAAGAAGAAAATGCTTGTGTGGTGGGAGGTACAAGAGGCAACCAGGCGTGATTCCGCTTTGGTGACAACGTCCCTGCCCATTAATGGTTCCATTTTGTGGTCAGGTCTCATTTAGAAGAAATTATTTTTAATCAGTCTTCAACAAAATATCCCCTTGAGCCACCTGGCCATAAAAGTTAAAAAAAAAATCATCTCCATTAAATTACTTAAGTTCTCAAAAGAAAATAGCTAGGGACCCATCATTATTTGGAATATTTTTAACTGTTAAAAAAAATTGCCATCAATTTAAGAAGTCACATCTTAGAAAACTTATATGATACAGGAATTAAGATCAAAGATAAAAGCGGCAGATTTGCAAGTCTCTCAAAGTAGTGAAGGGTAAGAGAGAGAAATCCTTGGTGTGCGTGCACGTGTGTGAGTATGCGGGAAATTTAAAGTATGAGCACATGCTTCTGCTGATGTTGCCTCAAACTGTGGGCAATAGAAAAGAAGACTTAACTTTTAAGTATTCTAGGAGAGAGTCTAACCTCTCCCCATGTTAGAAAAATAAAATTTTAAAGAAATTGGCAGAAAAACTTCCCCACTGATGTAGTTGGCTCTTAATAGTCGCTGTGACATTACATCAATTCTAACAAAAGGGAATCTCTGTTAATTAGAGAACTACATATGGGCCTCTTGATCATTAGCCTTAAATGCCCCTACCAAGTGTCCCCTGTAGTCCGGCTAGTGCTGCCGGCCTCTGTGATTTACTCAGTTTACCTCTCTGCTTGTCACCACTTACTAGCAAATGCATAGAGATGGGTCATAAAACCTCTCTGTTGTTTATATCTGAACAACTGCTCAGGTCATTGTAAATGTGCAGCCCACCTCTTCTGTCCACCCACAGAAGCTCACACTTCGTTTTCTTTAACATCCACATCATTTCAAGATGTGAGGCTTGGTTTTCTGGGTGAGGTGAGCCAACCCTTTTGTTTCTTAGTGGAATGTTCTTTGGAATTTTTCCCTTTAAAAAAAAAAAGAAATATCCTGGGATTGAAAAATAACAACCCAAACTAAGGCACTAAAAGTTGCTGTTTTCAGAGTGTGTGTGAGAGAGTTTGGGTGTGTGTACGTGGAAGTCTCTAAAAATCCATAATCATTTAAAAAAAAAAAAAAACTGAGACAGGAACAGCATGGCCTAATCTATGCAAATAAAAGCAGACTTTTTGGGGAGGGAGTAAGGAATTTGACTAAACACAGATTGCCGGCAAGCTGGCTCCATTTGTGAGGACTGTGAGCGCGGCTCTCCATCATTGGTTCTCGAGACTAGGGACACATGAGGGATTCTTAGTTGCTGGACATGTAGTTCCCCTGTATTTGCCCAGTCAGAGTGAGGAAGCAAAGTAAATCCCAATTCGATCAGAATAAAAAAGCTCAATAGCGCTCCCCAGGTCTTATTTATTGTGGCCAGTTATTCTCACATAAATGCAGGGCAAGGCTGACTTTAAATTTTAAGTAATATTTTCTAATAGAAGGAAACAAAAACCCTTTCTAAAGGCAAGACTGTTTTCAAAGCCCTCCAATCATGTGTCTGGTCAGTCAGTCCAATGGGAAATAAATCCCCTTAAACCTCCACTGCCATGGAAGGGGATCTCCCCAATACCTTTGTTGTTCTCGCAGCTTGCTTTTCTGCAGTTGTTACATCTTTAAGTGACTTGGATCTTTTAGAATTGTAATCTCTCAGCTAAGCTTTAAGTAACCTTGGGAGCTGATATAAGACTCTTAGGAGCCTTTAACTGCCTCTTCAAAGTTCTTAGAATTGGTTTTCCTCATACGAAGTGGCCAAGTCCAAATGTAGTTTTTACCTTCATTCCAGCTGTTTCTCCATTGGAGAGGCTGCTATCTTTGGGGAAAATGTGACTGGACAAATGGGCCACCAGGACGATGTCTGACCAGCTTTAGTACACCCAAGAGCCGTTAACTGCCTGCTCCCCCAAAAGCTGGTGAAAGCCCCCAATGAATGTTCGTGTAACAGCTCAGATGTTTGGTTAGGTCACATCTCAGATCCTTTCTACTGCTGGGTTCTCCTGTGCTAAACATTTTCCACCAAACTCCTTGCCCCGTGGAAGGACTAAACCAAATCTCTGTATATTAGTCTCAGAATTAACTTCGAAATAAAAATTCTTCCTGGAAATACTTACCGTTTGTACCTCGTGCCCAAAATAACTTTGCCTGTAGAAGGGGCCATTTTGGCTGAATATGCTCTGTGCAACTTGATGAAATGCACCACCATGTCTTTAAAGTTTTCCTTTTTTCTCCCCATTCTTCTTATATTCTCCCTCTTCCCCCTCCCTCTCTTCTTCCTCCTTCCTTTCTCCCTCTTTTCTTTCCTCCCCCCATTCTTTGCTCCTGAACTCCCAAGGAGACAATATAGCGTAGTGATTGAGTCGTTGGGTTCAAGAGACAATGGGTGTAGATTGGACTCTCAGCTCTACCACTTAATAGAGAGGTTATTTTGGGGACATTGTATGATGGCCCTGAACCACAGTAGCCTCATCTTTACAAGGGAATAATTCTTTGCTGGGGTTGTTTTTAGTATCAGGAAAATGGATGTAAAGTGCTAGTGAGCACCTAGCCAGATAGTAGTAGTTTCCGTTAATAACTGATGGCTCTTATTATTATTCACTCATTCATTTGTTGCTGAGTCCCTATCATGGTATATATATTTTACATGTAGTATTGTTTATCTTCTCATCATTTTCCTAGAGGTCTAAGAAATGTCCTTTAGGGTTTTTATTAACAAAATTGTAGGTATCAGTAAATTAAAGAAACAACCAACACCAATCAACCACAAATAAAAAGAGCAAAGTATAAGGTAGCAAGAAAAAGAGATTTATCAATGTGAATATAACAATTTTGATATAATAAATATTTCCTTGGAATGGCCTCAAACAATAAATATTTTAATAAGGCAGCCCTGATTTATAAAGTTCTCTGGTGTTGATTTTTCAGGAACAACACATGCCTGTTCTCTTACTTCCGTCTCAAACTTCAACCTCTCCTCTGGAGGCCATAGTAACATGGGTACAGTCTATCACCAGCCCCCTTCAAAGATGTTTAGGTTATAATCAGCTTCAACTCCAGGTTCAAGAGGTTTCAGGCCAGAAAGCTCTGTTTTTAGTTCTTAGAAACCTCTTCCACAAATGAAGGCGGCCACCCTGGGGATAAACAAAGTCATCAGTTTTAGGGGAGAAGTGGAGAGTTTGCACCTAATGAATCTCGTAGTCTTCTTACACTAATTCATTGCCAGATAAAGCTTCTGAAATGCCACTTTCTTAACATTACCCTGCAGAGAAACCTTCCCTATTTGCTCACTATATGTAAGATGTAGCCCAAACTCCTAGGTTTGGTGTTCACAGCTCACTGTGCTCTGGGCCCAGTGCTTTCTCAGCTCCCCTCAAACCAGTCTCCTCACTATGCCTCAAGCTCACTTCATATTTAGCAACTTTGGACATGGTAATTCCCTTATAAGATCCAGTTCAAACTCTATTTCCCCTCTGAAGTGTTCTCTGGCCACTGTAGTATACTGGACAGAGCACTGGGCTGAGAACAAGGAGGTCTGTGTTCTAGCCCCAGCTCTGCTGCTAACTGGCTATGAGACATAGTACAAGTTGCTCACATGCTCCAGACTCCAGGTTCTTCATTATAAAATGAGCCAATTGGACTAGGTGACTTCAATGTTCTCTATGGCTCATTGGATCTTTTGTCGCTTGTGCTTGGACCACTCATTCATCATTCACTTCCTTATGCCCTTAGCTCTTTTGTTCTGTTCTTAGATAGACACATCACGAAAAGTCCATAAGCTCCATAAGGAAAGAGCTACCCTTCCCTGATCTTATACTGTTTTGCACACTGTGTTGAAGCATCTTGACTCAGCATCTTACTTGCAATAGGTATTCTCTAATAATTGATTGACATATTGCCTGGGATCAATGGGTTCTCATTGATTTTTGTGCCCTGGATGACACAGAATGTAAATAAGAGCTGTTAATTAAGAATCTATCCCTTTTTGCTTGAATTTTTACATGTAGAGAACATAGTAGTTGGGGTTTCTGTTAAAGAAAAGATAGAATTGGATCTATATTATAAATATTCTTCATTTTTTCATCTGTAAAATGAAGATATTTTAACAGTACCTGCATCTATGGAGTAAATAGGTCAGTGTATGTAATGCACTCTTGATAGCACCTGGTACAGGATGAGTGCTCCCTAAAAGTAAACTCAAAAAGAGAGAAGCAGACAGTGGGACTGTTTCTCCTGAAAATCCAAAGAATTGGTCACTAGAACACATTTTGCTTGTGTTGTATCATTAGAACACATTATATATGAGCTAGCTTTCATCTGATTAAAGAAATTAATTCTTTCTAAGCATTAGAGTAGGAATCCAAAGACTTGGGTTCTAATTCTGATTTTACTACTTGCTTTTGTTACTTCATTCACTCATGACACAAATATTTGTGGACTGCCTTTTCTATTCTAGGCAATGTTCTAAACCAGTTCTAGGCAATGTTCTAAAACAGTGTTGAATAAAATCAGACACAGTCTCTGTTCTTACAGTCTTAGGGAAAACATGGATGTCCATAATTTTACTGTTTCAAACCTGGTAAGTGCCCAGAAAAACAGGAACAGAGTTTCAGACAAGCATATAACAAAGCAACCCCAACTGGTCAGTTAGAGATATTTTCTCTCAGGTAAAGACACATGAGCTGAGGTTTGAAGGATGGTTAAGAGTTAACCTGGCAATTGGTGAAGGGCAGGGTGGAGTTGGGGAAAGAGAATCAGTGTTCCAGCAGAGAGAAGCATGTAGGAAGGCACTGAATGGAAGGAAATGTGGCATCTTGGAAAGCTGTAAAAATTCCAGTGAGGCTGAAAAATCAAGAGAAAGGAAGAGAATGGTGAGAGAGAAGGCTAGAGAAGTGGGTGGCGACAAGCCTATGTAAAGACTTGTAAGCCATGGGGAAGAGTTTATTTGTCATCTTAAGAATAATGGACAGTCCTTAAAGTGTCAGAAATGACAGGTAAATGTGACTAGATTTTCATTTTGGGGGAAAAAAAAAACTTTGGCCAGACGGAGCATAGGAAACCAGAATGAATGTTGGAAAACCTATTGGGAGGCCATTGCATTAGTCTGGGAAAGAGATTTGGTGACTTTGATTTGGGTGGTAATGGGTGGAGATGGAATAAAGTGAGAGGATTCAAGGGGTATTTTAAGAGGAAGAATGGACAAAATCTGGAGATGGATTAGATGTGGGGGTGAAGGGGAGACAGGGCTTAGGCTACCAGGTTTTTGGCTTCTTTAGCTTGATGGATGGTGGGGCCATTCCTCCTCTGGGCGTCCAAGGGTCTTGTGAGTATCAATGAAAGAATGGGCATAAAAATGTTTTGGAAAGGGTAATATTCTAGACATATGTTAATTATTATAAAGACAGGCCTAAGCAAACTCAGGAAGAATTGGGGAAAGGAAGTCAAGAATGTGTTTTCTTTTATATCAGATTGTTTTCACTTAAGATTCAGCTGAAAGAGGGCTGTGTAATGAACACTTGACTAGCAGTTTTGCCTTAGCGGTGTCCTAATTGGAAAAGACCCAAGAAGAAAGAAAAATTAACAGGCTGCTCCTGTCCACATGTCTTGAATATTACTCCAAATGAGCCATTTACACACAAAGAAAAGAATTCAAGGCGGAGGGAATGTTTATTCTTTTTGCTTTTGCGATCCAAATGGTAGGTCCCAAGCCTCTTCTTTGCTGAAGGGAATCTTTTCACAAAATAGGATTGCTCCTGATCTGATGTATGTTGATATGATTGGTGATCCTGAACCCACTGGCGTTTGTAAAGTGAAACACTGTTGGTGCCATAATGGGGACAACGGCAACAAGAATCACTAAAAGTACCCATTGTACTTCTGTGACATCTATAAAATGAAAGCCATTTCTGCAAAGAATAAAGCTGGTCTCAAGGAAGCATATTATTTTGCATATTTTATGTACATACTTTCCAAGAATTATGACCTTTATTTCCTATTTGGAGGGGAGTGTAATCAGGACTTGAGTAGCTAGTGTAACAGGATCATTAAAAGGGATATTTTCACTGACATTAGAGGTCTAAATGGCCACTAGGCCTTATATACAGCCTTGGCTTTTTCCTGTCTACCCAGAGTTAATAAGTGATAAGGCCAGGAGAGAGATAAATCACAGAAATCCCTGTCCAAAGAAAACATATTGACTACAGCCAAGCAAATAACAGACCATAACCAACGGTCCCATTCATCATTCATGTAATAGGGATATAAACTATTTCCTACCAATGAAACCGTATAGAAGGAAAGGCAGATAAGCTTCCCCAATCTAAGGCATGTGATTTGGTTATTAAGGGACATGAACTATTTGTCACATGGCTTTAATCTTTAAGATGTGTTGCCATTTCTAAACTATAAATTTCTGCTCAGGGATTAGAAAGCTATTAACAATGAAGGTAGGAACTGAGGTTTATATGTCTTCTTGCCAATGTGATACAATACTATAAAGTCTTGAACCTCTAATCTATTTAGTATGATATAACATGATTTGGTTTTCAAAGCCAATAAACTATTTGGAGGTTTTCAAGGCTTTTGTTTTTGTTTTTTTTAACCCAGCATCATGATAAATTAACCCTTCAGTTTTTAAACTATATATGTTGAAACTTTCTCTAATATCCTGGGAGTGAGAAGTAGGGGGGGTGGGCAGGAGTTGAGAGGGGGAAGGAGACTGAACTAAATTTCTTCCTTTTTTTCCTTTCCTAAGATTTATTCCAAATGTTTGATGGTGGATTATTTTCTGTTTTATTTGTCCATATGAGCAGTGGTTAGTGGTTAGCAGTGTTAGTTAGTGTTAGATGCTACTCTTTCTTTTCATGGTTAACTAAGTGATGTGGCGCCCACTAGAGCATTAAAACCTGTTTTTCTTTCTTTATTGCAAAGTAGTACATACTGATTTCAGATAATTTAGGAAGCACCAAATAGAAAATAATTAAATGAAATCAAAATTGCCCACATTTCTACCAGTTCTTTAAATATAAACACACTACATGTTAGCTGTTAATCTTATTTTTAGTGGCATATATCTTGTCTTTTTCCTATGCATGTATCTGCCTCATTACCAAAATAGGGTGATAACTTACATAATATTAATTTGTTTTTTCACTTAACAATATATCATAAACATCAGGGCGTTATGAATTTAAAACAATTTTTAGTCTTTGATAATCATGTCACGTCTCAGCAGAATCTTATAATGAGATATATCCTTATTTTCTTGTTAAAGCATAGATACTTTAAATTTGGGTTCTCGTCTCTTCTTGTTCCTGAAAAACTTACAGCACAGGGTCATTAGTCCTATACCTACATTGTTTGGTGGCCACATTGGTTGGGATTCATCAGCCATCCCCAACTGACTGAGTGTATGTAGCTCCGAGGGCCTGATGTCTCAGAGATTGGGACCAGCTCCCAGACATATATTCAGCTACAGCTTGGGGCTGTTTGTTTTCAACCAGGACTACCTCTGGGGGTCAAGGAATTCCATAAATTTCCCCTCTGCTATGAGAAGCAGTACTGTACTTTCTATAGGGAAAATGAGAGCTCATCTATAATGCTTAACATATGTGAAACTGAAGTCCAAAATTATAACAATAGGTAGGTGTAAATTGAGGGCTCTCCCTGCCTCACCCTCCCCAGGATAGCAGCATTGCCCACTGGCATTCTGAACTCCTCTTTTCTCTCTTCTCTCTACTGGTTTTCCACTCCAGTGGGCTTCCAGCAGCCTGTCTTGACTTTTATCCTGTGGTTCCTTCCTAATCCACAGTTTTTTTTTGCACAGTATCTCTTTTCTTTCTCAATCGTCTTTCTCTCCGCATTACTGAAATGTAAAGTATTTTTTCCCCTGAGAATCTGTGTAAGGCTGGCTCTATTATTTGCCCATTTTAAAGAAAAGAAAACTTAGGTAAAGTGACTTCCCCAGGGTTATGTAGTTAATAAATGGAAGAGCCAGGATTTGGACCCTGGTCAAGGGCTTCAAGGGTGTTACTTTATCTTATTTATTTTTGGAATTACGTGATTCCCTCAAATTCGATTGTTGGTGATGGGAGAGTGTGGGTATTTCCAGGATATGTGAGGTCTGACAGGAACAGGAGCCTTACATATTTAACCAAATCAAACCGTTATGAGTATAGTGCATACTCATAGAGAAAATTTAAAAAACACAGAAAAGTGTGAAGAGATCCATTATCCCATCCCTCAGAAATAATTGCTGTTAATATTTTTAGGCTTCTAATATTTTTCTTTGTGTACTCTTATGTGTTTTTTATCAGAGTGAATCACAATATGTTTAAATAATTTTGCCTCCTGCTTTGTAATTTAAATTGTAAAATAAGCATTTCCTCTGTTAGTTCAAATTCTTCCTAAATGCATTTTATTGGGTATATAATAGTCCATTTCATGGTTTCACCATGATTTACTTAATCATTCCCCTATTATTGGATAGCCACAACTTTTCTTTCATAGAACTTGTAACATCACATATGCCAGAATAGAGCATGATCTTGAATACAAGGTGTTCCCCCATTTTCCTAATGAAAAGTTTTTAAGTGATAGAACTAAGTTAACCATGTACATATTTATAGATACCAAGGAATTATCAAATATCTACTTAGAATATTTTGCATATTAATTTAGTTACACATACGTATTTAAAATCACATACATAATTTATATTTACAAATTTTTTTTTTCCCACTTTTAGGGTTTACACTTTTATTCAAACTCTCTACAGTTATGTTTGACATCAGTAGTTTGTTTTTATCAAAACCAGAGCCATTTTTAATCCCATCATATTTTCTTCTATCTAAGTTGTTTGAGATACAGCTCTTTTTAAATCTGTGCATGATGCTTTCACTGGAAATTTTATCCTAAGCAGCAAGTAATCATTTGCTATATTTAAATCTCCAAACATAACCACTTTCAGCAGGGTTTTTAAAACTGATCTTTAAAAGGCTTGTTTTGGGGAACGTTTGTAGTGGTGAAAGGCTAGTCTCCTAGGAAAAATTACTAAATTTATTTAATTTTATAGTCCTCCTTTTTGTTTTGACTAACTTCTTCAGGTGACCTGTGTAAGCATCCCCAAACCACCATTGATTAAGGTTTCATGCCCCAAACAGTATGTACTTAGTTTAAAATAATGTCATTGGGAAAGCACCTTGTCATGAGAGATTTTTAAATTATTCAAATGTATAACACAGGAACTATTTTTTGAAAGGAATAGTCTCTCCATATATTTCAGTACATTGATATATCTTTCCTGTTGGTGGGTCATATGCCATATGCGATCCTTGGTATGAACTGAATACTATAGCACATAGTATTTTTGACTTGAATAAAGTGTGCTCACCCTCTTAAGTGGACCTCATATTATTCAGGACACTGAAATTACAGGTGGAAATCATCCCATTAATGTCAGTTTGGAGAATTTCGGCCAAACCTCTCACCGCCGAGGGGTTAGACAGAAGCTGGGCCTCTCTAAGTCATGGGCAGAAACAACAACGGGAGAGCAGACTTCCCCTTATACCCACTGCTCTTCAGCCTCCAAATGTTATTGTTCATCTTTTTCCTGTTATCATCAACTGTGGTTCATTTCTTTACATCATGGGTAGAGGGCCTGACATGCTGGGCAGAGCCACCTGGGATCAGCCTCGTGGTTAGTGTCAGGAAGTCTGAACTCCCAGTTAATATGGAGTTAATTTAGGTCTTTGTTTAATGCCAAAAATATATTCACATTTAAATATCTGCACAGAATAAGGCCTTCCCAGTCATTCTACACATGTGCATCATTTCCTTTTAGTGTTAACTGATTTTTTAAATACTCACCGAGGCCAGGCCAACTATTTGAGGTTATGAGGAGGTTTGGGTGGAGGAAAGTGTCTCTGGAGAATCTGTTTTGAGCCAACTTGTTAGGTCTTGTACTTCTCCAATTTCTTCAATGCTAGAAAAATGAAACATTTGCACTGGTTAGCTCAGAAGACGTAGGAGGATCAGCTAAAAGCTTGGAAATTTTGCTTAATAAAATTATTAGCATCAAAGCTAAGAAGTTATTATGACTTGTCAGAAAGTTATATATCAGGGGACAAAGTACAGGCTTGCCTATTGAGCCTCTGCATGCTCGTCTTTGTCTTATGTCTGTTTAATTAAGTAAATTTCCTCAAATGCAGTCTTGACAGTTGACCAAGCCTTTCCCAATCAATTCTTTTTTGTTAACCTGGGAGATAGTAAGGACAAGAATGGGTTAGCCCCATTTTCAGGTGTGAAAAGTGAGGTTTAGAGAGAGGTGAAGTGGTTCATTTAAAGTCGTTTAGGTCACCTAGTGATGGGTCTGATATCAGATCTATATTACTCAAGTAATTGACTATACTTTTTGATATCTCATATTTTTACATCTACAAAATCGACTTACACTACTTTTACTCCTTTATTTAGTTTTCTGTGGATGTAATTCACTAACTAGATTGGGGGCTTCTAGAGTCTTAGGCTGCCCCCTCATATTGACATTTTGATGACATGTAGTACTTTTATTTTATTCATAGCACTTACCACTAGCTACTATGATCTGGATTATTTCTTTGTTTACTTGTGTGTAGTCTGTGTCTCTCCCTAGGATATAAGCACGGTCCTTGTCTGTCTTGTTCCCCACTGTATTCTCAGTGCCTCGTACAGTGCCTAGCACAGAGTGGGAATGCTCAATAAGTGTTAGTCAAATCAATGAATGAAAGACTGTATGAAGGAATGACTGAAACACTTGGCCATAAATTTATGGAATGTGAGCCTTAAAGATAACCTAGTTACCCAAGTTGTTGACTTCTTTGTAGATGATGAAAACTAGGCTTACAGAGTCTAAAAGATTTGGCTAAAGTCACTCAGCTGGTGGTAGATCTTTATACCAGAGTCCTTTTCTTCAGCCTATCATCTAAGAGCTTGTCTCCACATAGTGTATATTCCCCTTAGACTCGTTTAGTTATAAAGAAACTGCGTGACTATAGATCTCTGAGTCAAGACAGACCCTCATTTGAATCCTGGCTCAATCAATTTCTAGCTAGTTTCTTAACCAATCTGAGACTGCATTTCCTCATCTCTAAAATGGAGATGAGGGCCGGCTCCGTGGCTTAGCGGTTAAGTGCGCGCGCTCTGATGCTGGCGGCCCGGGTTCGGATCCCGGGCGCGCCCCAAGGCACCACTTCTCCAACCAACCCGAGGCCGAGTCCCACGTACAGCAACTAGAAGGATGTGAACCTATGACATACAACTATCTACTGGGACTTTGGGGGGAAAAAGATAAATAAATAAAATCTTTAAAAAAAAAAAAAAGAAAGCTTATAAAATGGAGATGATAATATCTCACAGGATTACTGTGAGGATTAGGTTATATAATGTGTGTGAAAAGCTTTGCTCAGTGCATGGCATCTAGTAAGTGCTCAGTTAATGGTAGATCTTATCAAAAAATGACTCAAGAGAACAGATTCCTGTAAGCCTGAATTCTGGAGATGGAAAGGCCCTCAGAGATAGCCTGGCCAATCTTCCTACTTTGTAAAGGAGGCAACTGAGGCTCAGATAAGAAACAGCCTTTCCCAAACCAGCACATGATTGATTTGCATTCAGAACCAGAACAAATCACATATAAATGAATTTGCTAATTATTTTGTGAATGGACTCTCATATTTACAAATATGTAAAGACATCATATTTTTGCATGTATATGAAAATCATTCAACATCACCACAGTCATCTGGCAGGCTCTTCTTGAATTCATTAATCTGTAATCCATTAATTACATCAATCTTTGAGTAAACTCTGGAAGAAAGGGTGAGATGGTATAGCATCTTTGATTCCTTGGGCCTCCAATGTGTGATCTGCTTAAAAAAAAGTGTCTTGATCATTGTTCTGATCTGTTTACATCTTTGTCGTCCTGTTGACAGAAGAAGAATGAAATTTCCTTCACATCTGACTAAATCAAATTCCGACAGAAAAGTCAAGGGCCATTTTCACCATTGGTGAAGTGGAGTCATGCAAGTTAAGGGCATTTCCTTCGTCCTATCTTTTTGTGAAAGTCCATTGTAAGATCAGGACATCTGTTGGACATCAGGAAGCTGTTGGGAGACCTCAGTGGGACTGGAGGGTCATTTTCCCACGGTCCAGATCAGGGAGGTACTTGGCGGGGTCCACCTGAATATTCTGTCTCCTGCCACACTCTCATGTTTAGTGCCTCTAAGGATACTTATGGGGACATTCCCTCTCAGCCACAGGGCATCTGTAGACCCTCCATTCTGCCTTTAAATCTCAGTTCCTGGAGGTCCTTGAAGAGATAAGATGTGTTAGGCTTTGCTGGTTAGTGATCTTCTTCTTGGTGGGTTTGGATGCAAAATCATCATCACCAGGGTCCATGAGAGAGAAACATTTGCAAGATGATGGTAATTAGGGACAAGATTAAAATCCGCCTGGGATGAGATCTCAGCTGTGTGCCTGGCACAGTGAAGTGTCTGCTGCCTGACCTGCTGATAATGAATGAGTGTGTACATTGTTGTCAGGCTTGTCCTGCAGTTATCCGTGAGGAGGGTATCGCTGTAGCAGTGGCATATCCCAACTCATAAAAAAGAAATCAAGATCATATAAGGGGGTTCTGCTCTAAACCTTACTTGGGACTCGTGTTAGAATTCACATAAAAGAGATTTTTTGGGGGGGCTTTCCTAAAAAGGCACTCAATTGTTTGTGAAAAGCAAAAGAGGGCCAGTTGTCCATTGATGCTAAATGTAATGAGTAGAGTGAAAAGTAAAATATGTTAATTCGACTTTCCTAACTGCAGCTAATTAAGGGTGGCTCATTTAAAAACAGACCTAATTTAATCCGCTAATATAAGTATTCAATTAAAGTAGTTCCCACTGCTTTCTTCTCAGAATACTTTTTCGTATACTTACATATGATGCATTCATGAGGTGCATCCTTGTAAGGGTCCAGGTTGTAATGGAAAAGTGGTTTCAGGACTTCATAATTGCTCAAATTTAGGAATATGTATGTAAATGGAGATTTGAATGTAAATTGTGCACTGCAATGCTATAAGGAATTGAGTCCCTATAGTCTGATACCTTTCAGCCTATCAGAATAAAGTGCTTCCCATTTTATTCTATACTACTTAGAACAGTTTATTGCATTATTAAGTACATGTTACAAGAAGCACATTGTTGTTTAAGACTCATTGATTTAAGCAGAACTATTCTTATAAAGTTTTGTAGGCTTTTACATAAAAAGAGAAGAGCCCATATAAAATTATAAAACCTTAATGTAATATAATAGCCTATAATATAATATTCTTCCATTTTCTAAAGAAGCCACCAAAAAATTTTAATGAGTTTATTAGAACTACTGTTTGTGAATTCTGGGATGTCATGTCTAATTAGACTTAATGGATTTAAGTATTTCTTTAATGAAATCTGTAACTTAACTCACCAGGGTTATATTCCTTGTCCTCCTGCCCTTAAAATGATTTTATTTTTATTTTCGGTGGCATTAAAAAGAAATGAAAGACTATGATTCTGCCTCATTCTCAGATGGATATAGTGAAAAATACAGTGCTTATTATGAAGTTAATGTGAATTACCATGTAATTACCACAGACTGCACTGTAATGATTATTTAGTTACCACTGAGCATTCTCTGCCAAATAACACACATTATTTCATAGGAAGCATAGAATTAACTCAAGTCATCCCGGAACTCATGGAGGGAGTATATTCTCAATGTCTTTCGTTAAGTGTAGGCACTGCTAATGTTAACATCTGAATAATCAAGCTTGGAGCAACCGACAGCAGAACAGAGTATGAGTTTACATCATTTGATTTGCTGATGTTTTAAACACTTAGCAGGAGACAGCTATAGAGGCCAATTAAATCTCTCCAAGGTGCATAGAGTTATCTCCTTTCTGAGAAACAATTTAAGGGAATTGCATTGGCCCTTTAATTGGAGGAGAGAAGAAGCATTAGGAATGAAATTTCAGATGCAAAGTGCTGATCAATCGTGCCTCCTTTTGTGTTTTTCAGCTCCGTGTTATTTGGGCTGCTACTGTTTGAAAGGATTTACTTTTATTTTGCAAGCACAGGGTTATGTTAAACTTTTCTCCATGAAAATGTTCCTTTGGCTATTGATTATGATGTGCCTTTAAACAAGGCATTGTGTCTAAAAGAGTAAAACAAAAACAAAAACAAAAAACACGTCAGTACATCCCGTCCCTTTCAGATACTGCATCTTGTTTAGTGTACCGGAATTCCCAGTTTAAAGTAATCACAAAATTTATGGAGAAACGGATAAAAAAGGTTGTAAAATATCGATTTGGGGAAAATAATAACACAACTCATCTATAATAAGAAGAAAAATGAAGCAATAATTCAGGGGGTATTGAGCGGCTTGCTGCTGGGAGTATTGATCCAGTCCTTTACGGTATAAGATCGCACCTGAGATTGCTCTGAAAGAAAGAACAGCATTCCTCTGCTCATTATTTCTCAGATACTATCGCCTTGTTACATGGGCCCTGCAGAGTTGGGATTGTTGCAGCTGGGAGAGTGGGACCTGCAATAATAATAATAAATAAATAAATAGCTCAGAAATCTATATTGCCTTAAAGCCACTGTGCCTGGTCTTAATGACACACTGGCGCTCATTTTATAAGTTCTTCATTGCCTTATAGTAGCTAATGACAATTCCAATGCTGTGTGGTTCATTTAGGAACCAAATAGATCTTCGTCTTATATAATAGGTTCTCGTGTTTGGAAGAAATTCTTGTCTTGGCTGAAGAAGCACGCATCTGTTGTATTTCTTCTTAAGTCACTAAAGTGAAAACAATACATTTATGCCACTTTGGACTATGAAAACCTTGGCTTTTGCTTGGACATGGTGTTGTGGTATATTCTAAGACAATTTTTGGACTAGGCAAGAATATTATTATTTCTGAGCAAAATCTTTAATATGGCCTGAAACTTTGAAGTTCCTGTTCACAAATCATTAATTAATTTCTAAGAGGTTAAATGACAGATTAACTTGGCAATGTGCTGTCATCACAGTAACTCCTTAAATTGGAGGACTGTATTTCATTGCTGAAGAATTCTAGGTTCTTTCCAGACTTTAAGATTTTTCTATAAGTAGTGTTGAGGAAATATGAATATTTCGCTTTCATATTATTATTTCTTTTGGAGGAGAGGGTGCAATAACATTCAAATTCCAATTTAATAAAAAAAGGTTTGATGCCTTTTATGTTTAGGCATCTTCTAGGCTCTGTGAACCGGAAAGGTGAGTTTCTTGCCCTCAAGACACTTATATTCTAATAAGGGAAGGAAGGCAATACGGAAGTTAAGAAGTAACTAAGATAATTGTCAGATTGGTAAAAGTGTTATGAAAGAAATGAGAGGTGATCTGGTAGAGCATAATGAGGGCAGGAGGGCTCTTTAAATAGTAATTAGTACAATAGAATTATAGGAGTATATAAGTGGACAGCACTTCAAGCCTGCACAGCATCACCCAAGCAAACACGTTTTCATTTCTAAGCATCTGTGGATTTTCCCCAGTGCTAAAGCCATGCTATTATTTGCCCAGAAGCTTTGCTTTCCCTACCCATCCCCCAGCCACTCTATGATCATTATCTAGAAATATGAGCCATACCAGCTGACTATGTTCTCAGCAGATCAAGTCTCCTGAAATTTCAATAAGCATTGATCCATGTCATTGCTCCAGATCCTTGAAATTGTTGTTTCTATAATATCTGTCTCTCCGTTTGTGACTCTAAAAGATAAAAAAAGTTACATGGAACAAGAGGCTGATGCCTGGTGTCAATAAAGGTGGATGGAGAGGGAAGGATGGAGAAGCAGAAAGAATAAAACATCTAACCATCAAGACCAACTCCCAAAATAGCTTTCAATAAACTGCAAAGCATACCCCTCCTTCTTTACCCACCAAGTAAGATTGAAAGTCATCACTGAGCCTTAAACTGTGAATATGGAAATTGCAGGATGTATGGTACATTTAGTGGAGACGTTGGTGAAGTGCAGAAGTCATTTTAACTTTGTCTTTTAATTTTAAAGATTTATTGGCTGCAAGGAAAGAGAATATTTATAAGCGTTCTTAGGTATTCACAAAACATGTAGTTGCCAAACAGTGCAAAGAATGGAAAGAAATCATCATTACGAAGCTGGGTGATTCAGAAAATGTGGTGATAAATATGGGAGTGACAACATATTATCTCAGCCCCTTCTAGCTCCACATTTTTGAGTCATGATTATCAAATGTATCCCTGCAGGGAGTATACTAAGTCAGTTTGGAGCTAGAGGAATTTTAGTTTTAAAAGAATAACCAGGCAATGTTTAGGAAGTACAAATACAATAAATGATGTCAGCTCATCTCAGCTTGAATAAATATATATTGAATAATTTGCTTCTACCCTTTAATTTCTTATAATGAAAGGAAAATGGCAAGCAACAAGAAAGCCATTAATTGCAACAATGATTACTAGCTTCTGTAGTGCCTGAATTAAAAAGAACATTAAGATTACTTTTCTAATAGACTCTTTTTTTTTTTTAATCATTGATGCTTTTAAATGGCAGGTGCATCTGAATTGTTTTAAAACACTATTTTTTCCCTGTTGGCAAACAGATTGTCAAAATGAACTGTTGGTTGTTTTGTGGTGACATTCCAAATTCATGAAGATAAATGTCATATCATAGCAAATTTATTATAATCCTTCTCTGTTGTGTGCTTCTTTTAATTTGAGACAGGCTGATTACTGAAAAACAAACTGTGGCCGCCACTGTGATTTTCTTGTGTGTACTAGTTCTCTCTCACCAGCACAGAGCCTTGAATGCAGCAGTACCCAGTAGATGTTGAATGAAGGAGTGGGCAAGAGCCCTGCTCTCTGGCCCTTTGACAGGTTATTTTACCATTTAAACTTCTATTTTCTTGTCTGAATAATGGAGGAAATAAACATATCTTCCCACTAGTTTGTTATAATGATTAAAATAGAAAATATGATAATAAAGCACTTAGCACATTATAAATGGTGCACATTGAGGACTCAAGAAATGGTAGTTCTTATTATTGATGACCTTAAGTAGTTCTCAATCTGTGAATTGATTTTCTGACAGTCTGTTTCTATTTGGTTCACCAGAATATTTCTGGTGCCTAGTACTATGCCTGGCCCAGAGTAGATGCTCAAAATATGTTTGTTGACTGAATGAATCCCCTGATTCTCATTAATAAATAACAAGGGCTATTGCTGCTAACACTTACAGGGCACTTACTGTTTTAAGCATATGACTTGTTTTTAGACATCTAATCATAAAGAAATACAAACTACTATGAGACGAGTACTGTTATTATCCCCACTTTACACATGAAGAAACTGAGTCAAAGAAGAGTTAAGAATTTGCTCAGGGTCATGCAACTAGAAGGTGGCAGAACCAGGATGTGAGCGTAGGCAGACTGGCTTCAGAGTCCTGAGCATATAGCATTATCTTTAGTGTTTAGGCACAAAGGTAATGTTAAATGCTGCACTGTGCCCTGATCATTCATTCATTCATTCAACAGATATTTATTAATCATCATCCGTATATTAGTTACTGGAGATACCATGTATAAGATAGGTACAGTCCCTGCCCTCATGGAGATTATAGTCTAATGGGTCTGATTTCCTCAAATTTCATTTCATCCTATACTTTTCCCAGTGACTATTGGAGTGAGAGACCCTTTGAGGTCTTACTTGATGCAGTAGAAGGAAGGCTATACATGTGTGCAGAAGTGAGAGGGCAAGGGTAACCTTAAAAAGGAGACAATTAGAGTGGCACTGTAATGATTATTATAGGTTACCCAGCCTACATCCCACCTTTTCTATGGAGAATATAGGATGCATGCCTTCTGAAGCCGTATATGCCACTGAGGCCCCTTCCTGCTTTCAGATTCTTTGAGCAGATGTGTGGCCTTCCATCTATACCATGCCAACCTCTGGGTCAGGGTTGAGCAGAGCATTGTTCCACTCTCGCCATAAGGAGACAAGCCTCTGGCTCGGCCCATGAAGGGTGATAGGGCATCTGGGAAGAGCCCACTTTACCTTCTTTTCTGAGCATCTTGGTCAGAAGTCATATTTTTTACAGAAAACTCCCACCAACTGTTTTTTTTAATGTCCAGTACCTCAACCTCAGGGCCACAGGAATTAGTGGCCAATAAGTGCACCTTTTAGATCTGTGGCAGAATTTCCTAAGAATTGATATGAGCATTCAAACTATGTCACATGCATAAATTTCGCTCTGCTCTGCTTGTTTCTCCTATTTGGACTTGCCCTCTTCCTTACTTAGTTCATTTATTCCTTATTTTCTTTATTTACCAAATATTTACTGAGGAATGAAAAAATACACAGCTGGATAGAGTTTGCATTTTGATTGCCTTAAGCACAATGCCTGGCAGAGAGTAAAAAGTCCAGTAATAGTTGTTGAAGGGATGGATTGATGGCTGGGTGAATAAAAAGAGAATTAGAAAACCATTATGTTTATACTTCAATGGATTATTTTTAATTAGGAATGAGTTCAAGCAAAATATTTGAAATATCTCAAGGAATGAGTAAGTCATTCAATAAAAAGGGGGGGGTGGAATGAGTAAAATCAAATTGAATTTGTCCCAGTAGAATTCAGTGATTTTGACAAAAATCCATTGATCTGGGATCTCCCAGCTTCGTCTGCCTCTGCCTGAGGTCACCAGTCAAGATGACTGATTATCCTGGGAAAGGCTCTATAGCCTACCTCATAAACAGAAAAAAACGATCTCACATTTGGTCAGAAGGCAGCCCAAACACTTCATCTCTAGAGGCTGGGAAAGTTTAGCTGTGGTTGAGATTTGGCCGAAGGGAAGGAGCCTGCCAGAATGAGAGCTTGGATCTGAGAGGCTCACCCACGACTGGACAGTGTGAACCCACCTCGAGGGCACAACGCACTCAGTAAGAGTCCTCTTACTAAAGTTTGCTACAAAGTTTTCTAAGCTGTTAAAGTACCACAGGTATTTTGGCCAGGTTAGAAATTTCAGGAAGAGAGCCTTAAAAAAACCCCACTGATTTCCTGCCTTGCTTTTTTCCATAGGAAAGCCACAAACTGTCTTGATCTACACTTTCATTTAGAATCTTAGGTGATTGTTAGGTGATCTTCCACGGAACTATAGTTTGAATATTTGGGTAGCAGTGTTCACTTCTGCTGGTAGACCCTGTCCCAAACTCCCTTGTCAGTCTTCACAAGATTCTCCTGCCACCCCCTTGACAACTATATTCCACGAAGTTCTTCCCTCTCCCCCTTGCTTCTGTGACCCATGTGTGTGCTCAGCTGATAGATGTGCCCCTGCTTTGTACCACATGCTGTACTAGGTCCCTTATGAGTCTCAGCCTTTTTTTTTTTTTTCAATTCTGGGAGAATTCCAGGTCCATCAAATATCTCAAAATGCCCTCATAATCCCTGTCCTTTCTCTTGCTTTTTGGCTTTCAGCTAACTAATCCCAAGGAGGGCTTAGGAGTTTAAAAATAAAATGAACTTCCTAAAGCAGAAGCAAGTCTCTTGTTCTCTTGAGTTTCATTCTCTGCCTTTTATTGAATGCCAACTATGTGCAAAGTGTGGTGCAAAGTATGAGGGATCCAAACATGAATCAAGAGCACAGCAAAAATGAATAGAGGGCAGGCTGTGTTATGCTAATCAAAGTGATAAAATACTCTGGTAGAAATCTGATTAATGGCTTCAGGGAGGGCAGCCCAGCCTGGGACTCCAAGGAACTCAGGACTGGGGAGCGGTATTGCCTAGGGGACTGAGGGTGTAGGATTCCTTTGAATTCTAGTCTCCTCCTTTCACTCCTTGTTATTAAGCTCTGTCATCTTAAAAAGAGGCAGTCTGCATATGTAAAAATTATATATTATAAGAAACTATGAGAAAAACTCTACCCCACCCATCTATCTCCCTTTATTTTTATCTCTTGGTTAGCATATGTTCTACCATATTCCAGAATCCACATTAAAATAATTTCCCAAGCTCATCATTTGCATCGTTCCTCTCTGCCCTCTTATCTCCCTCACCATTAGAGATATGAGGGTATTGAGGGTATTTTTATTTTATTCATCTTGCTATGGAAAACCCTGAACATTCACTTGAATTCAATTTTGAATAAGAACAGTTACTTGCATTGAAGTGAGTAGAGTTTGGTCCAGCGTCATCCAGATACTTTTTCGTACTGAGAAATAAGGTGTTTATAACAATGAGCCAAATATTTTGTCAGGTAAGGATGACGATTTTAATCTGATGTATAGATTTGGAAACAAGGCTGGGAGTGGGAAGCATAAGTGAGGAGCTTTTATAGATAAATTTTTAAAATAAGAAATGGATGAATGAAGAACACCTCAACCTTGATTTATGAATAAGCCTTCTCATTTGCTTCCCTCTCAAGATGCTCTTCTGTGATTCCCCTCTAGCAAGATTATTGCAGTTTTTGAGCATTTTGCTTTGAAATCCTCCCACTTTACTGCACCATCATTTTGATCAGACTACATCATCAGTTGAACAATTGGGACTGAGATACACGTGAAAACTTGAGGTCAGCCAGGCCTGTGCTCAGTGAAAATCATTGCCCGAGGGTTGCATAACTTGATTGGTACAGGTAGGGAATGGCCTTTTCACCAACACCAAAGATTTATTGACTTGTGGATGGGAAAAGTCAGCTTTTATATTTCAAGAGAGTAAATCACCTCTTGTTAATTGTGATGCCTTCAAAGGACATTTTGGATGGTGAGCTTCTGCTCAAGCTTTATGCAGTAGTATGTAAAATATGCAGTTGACCAGAAGTTTGCAGTTTTGACTAATAGGATTATTAGTCAATGAGTAATAGTTCAAGTTTGCCAAGTCTCAGTTTATAGCTAGACCTTCGTAAGTCAGAACTTCGTGTCCTAACAGTCAGAGGCACTCTATACTTGCAACTTTAACCCCAGATAGAAAAATATTAGCAAATACTACATTTTGGCCAAAACAGAAAACCTGAGGGTACAGCATTATACTGGATACTCGTGTTCACATTTGGTCTGCTTCGTTTGCAGGATATGAATAAAATACAGGTGATCTTTGTGGTTGTTGCAGTATGTCGGAAAGTAAACAATTTTGGAAGTAGAAATTTGAGAAAGCCATGGTGGTGCTATTAAGTAACATGTACCCTGGAGAATTTGATCGATGGAGATTGACAATTTTGATGAAATAGTTTATTATCTGAATAATTTATTTTGCCCAACACGTAGACATAGTCTACATTGTTAATAAGGTGAAAGCACTGGTCAATCTAAGGAATAGAAGAATACATTCAACCCAAAGTTTGGCACAAAGGAGAAAAAACAGCTGGTTGATTGATTTCATTGTTTGCATTCCAGTTGGTGGTTTTGGTGTGGTAGACACACATCGTGGGTTTCCTGTCTTGAACATTCTAGCTGTTGACCACCACCTTGAAAAGAGAAAGCGTGTTGGTCTAACTCTAAGATTATAGCCAGAACCCAGCAGATGGCTGTAATTTCTTTCCACTAAAAATCTCTTTCTTGTCTTTTGTTCTCTTTCTAGGTGTGCATTTCAATGATTTCAATATTAATTGTTTTTAATAGTCCTTCTGTAGGCGGTGGCACTTTTGGAGAGAGTAAGATGGGGATGTGCCCAGCCTTTTCTTATTAAGAGATTTCCTGTTATATAATGCATTAAGGTTGTCAGCTTCTACTCCTCTTTCCTTTCATTCTTTCTTTCTTTCCTTTTTAACTTTAGCTTCATGAGAGGGGGAAAGACTAGCTCAATTGTATTATCCTGTTAGATTGCTTGAACCATGTTTAGATAAAAAATTACTTTATGCTTTTCTTACTCTACTTCATGATTTCCATTTTGTAAGGCATCTTTTCTAAATTTTGTGCTTTATTATTCTTGTGGTGTTGAGCGAGAGAAAACAAACTCTAGTTCATAATTCACTTTAAAGAACATTCCCTTTCTTTCTATTTTCTTGTTAAAACCAAATTGTGTGCAATTTGTAGGAAATTGAAACCACATTTTTCACTTAACTTTCCAAAATTAAAATTTATGGGGAAAAAGAAGCAATAAAACAGTTACAATCTGGTCATCTATAATTATCTGTGTGGTTTGAGCAGTTCCACATTTGAAAAAAGTGACACCGAGAGCTTATCAAGATTTTACAACCATGGGACATTTCACTTCTCTTTTGCTGCTTTGGAGCCAAGACCTCCACAAAATGCTAAAAATTACACTGTGAATTTAGAGATTAGATGTGTGAAGAGTAACTGAAATGCATACAAAACAATGGACAGTATCTAAAAATAGTTGTTTTTCTCTCTCAATAATGAAATTTATTACAGTAAAATTTATCATTATGTAGTGTATTTCAAGCATTGTCTCTGATTTCAGTTGCTTTGACATTTTCTTGTCACACTCTCCCTGGTAGGAGAAAAAGCACAGAACCAGCAAGACACACTATTTCTATTTATTGATGTTGCCATTGCTGTCTTGGTATCTTCACTTCCAATACTCCCTCCATCTTTATGGATTCCCTAGGAAAAGGATGCTTTTCCAGGGCTGAGCTGCAAGCTTTTTCTCACAATAAATAATTTTTTCGTCCTTCTGTTCCTTTGGTAATGCCATCTCATTGTCCCCATATTATAATAGTAAAAACAAGTTTTAGATCCTAAGAAATTTAACACTTCAACTTTTGTTCTTAATATTTCTCTTTGTGGAAATATGTCCATATTTGGACAACTTGATGCAGCCGTGGTGAAGTACTTCATTCATTCATTGTTTTATTCAGTAAACATTCATTGAACATCTATTTAGTTCCAAGTCTTGCTTTAGAGTCTAAGTATAGGGTAGCAAAACAAAACGCTGCAAACAATACTGGCACATAGTAAGTATTCTGTGATGACGCACTTAGCATCATCATCAACATTCTAGAAATGTATGGATGGACAGATCTTTGGCAAGTACAGAAAAACCATTTAAAACCACTGCAATCCTGAGCACTGACTTAAATTCAACAGAAAATTACACTCCTGCCCTAGATGAGCTTATCAAAAAACTTACAAAAGCTCAAATGTTCTACGGGTATTTTGACCATGTCCATTTCTTCATCTGTAACTTTAGTCTGATTAATACAGGTGAAAATTTTATCTTATTTATTTCCTTTAACAAATAATTTAAGTACTTATTATGTATTACACTGTTTGAAGTGTTTTACAAATATTAATGCATTTAACCTCCTAACATCTCTATGAGGTAGGTACTTTATTGTTCTGATTTTACCAATAGAGAACTGAGGCATGGAGTGATTAAGTCATTTGCCAGAGTTACTCAAGTAGAAGTAGAGGAGCCATAGTCAGACCCAGGCAGGCTGGCTCCAGAATCCATCCCCTTGACTGCTCTACTGTGCTGTCTTTAGAAGAACTTCAATATTTACCTATACTAATATTTACATACACCTTATTTAAAAGTGTGATGATCCCCGAGTGTCTGACACCTGGACACATCTGGTAGGACTCTGCAGAAAACTCACCCTTCTTGTAAGTGGGCAGGTTTTCAAAGAGGAGCCAGCACACAAGTCCCTGACATGTGAAGGCTTTCAGATCATTTTGAGCCAGGAGTAAACAAAACATGTGTCAAACCTTCCATCCAATCCAAGTTGTCCATCCGTCTCTCTCTCTATTACTTTTTTAGTAATTATATTGTATGTTTATGTAATTATGGTGATTACATTATCATATACCTTATATAAAAATAATGTATGCTAATTATAGAAAATCTGGAGAAAAATAGGATAGAATAAGAGAAATTAAAATCATCCAGTACCCATCACCCGGAGACAACCACTGCTACCATTTTCATATATTTCTTTTATATGTTTTCTGTATATGACAAATATATATCTAAACATTTTTTTCCTATTTGTGGTTATACTGTGTATGTGTATACAGACACAGTTTTGTATCCTGCTTTTTTCACATAGCCTACTAAGCATTTTCCCATGCATTAAAACTTCTTCATAAACATAATGTTAAAAGGCTGCATAATCTCCCACAGTGTGGATTTACTAAATTTATTTTTTCGTTTATTGCTGGACATTTAAGTTGTTTTATATATACTTTTAAAATGACACACTTCTTGTTCTTTTTTTAACTTTGATGCTTTAAAAACCATTGTCGTTTCTGGCAACTAAATAGTCTAACCCTTTTTGAATATTTTTAAAAATATTCAAAAGTAAACTTTTTGTAGAAGCTAGACTTTAAAAAAATATATTTGAAATGATTTTGTTTTTATTATTTTAGTATTTGCACTATAAAATAATGTTATAAAATAAAGAATACTGGAAATAAAATATGTCCAAGTGTACAAATGAACTCACGATTAGCCTAGGAAATTACATCTAGCCATAAAATGAGCATATTAAGACTCTTGTATATAGTAATACAATCAGCCATACTTTTTAATGTATAAATGTTTAATCTATCAGTGTCCTTTCTCTTTTATGTCACCCAACTGCAAACTGGATTCATTTTGGATAATTACCTTTGATACTAAATGTATATTATTTTCTCAGTTAGGAAAGAGATTGGAGGGAATTCAGAAATCAATAGTAATAAAGTAAACAGAGAGAAAAGAATCTATTTCCTCTCTTAGAATTTATTTGAATCCACTCTACTAAAGGCAGGGACCCTGTCTAATGGACAGAGGACCACAGATAAACCCCACTGGGACCAGTTCTCCTTTAAGAATTGATCTGATATTTCAGTAAATATCCTATTGTTTGAATATGAAAATGTAGGTCTTTAATGACCCCAAGAAAGCTTGGACTTCTGTTGTTTACAGAATTGATTTTAGTTTCTCTTTCAATGTTTATATATCTGCAACTGGGTGTGCTTCCTTTGTGCCCAACCTTTCTCTGGCCTTCATAAAACTATTTTTGACAGAGGATTGATGTTGGATTCCCTGGTGTTATGCTAACCACAATCTCATTGTCCAAAGGGAAATAAAATCCAGTGCCCCATATTGCTGACTATAAAAGAGACTCTCTATAAAGTTTCAATGTTAGTGTCATCATGAGGAAAGATAATTTAATACTCAGATTGGGACAAGTCAATGGCTCCTCTCCTTCAGCACAAACGTGGGAGAGTTAGTTTACCCTGCCCAGATCTCTAAATATTCTGGCAGGCTAATGAAACTCAGAGAATTGGCATGCCCAGCCTCCCTTGTTGACATTCTAAATCCGACAGCCAAGAAAATATTCCTGCCACGTAAAGGAAACTCATAACTGCTGTTATTCAGTGTGTGTTTATCTCCCTCATGTAATACTGTTATTTTGTTTTCTCCAAATCCTAAACTCTATGAGAGTTTATTGGCTTATGTCACAACTAATGGCATTACTAGCAGGTGTACTGGAACTCTACTTTCACACTGTTTCCTACCGAGTGTGGATTTCATTGTAGGGTGGTTGGTCGGGGATTCAAATAACCTGATTTGGTTCCTTCAATACTAAAGCCCAAGGTCAGGGCTGTAGCAAGTCAGGACTCTCTTTTCCGTGTTTATAGACTTATAGTCACAGTTGATTTTAGAATCTTGGCCGGGGAGAACACGGTCAGATTCTGAGTGTATTTTAGATAGCCCGATGTTTCAGGCTATCTAAAAAGATAATGTTGCATATTTTGGGAAATGGATCTTCCTGATGGTTTCTAATAATTTCATGACAATTTTTTTTCTAATTTCAATAGAGCCCAAATAGTTCCTGATACAGTAGGAACTTAAATATGCTTATATCTTTTACAGAGTCTAATTATAAATGTCTTCATCATCAGAGACGTAATCTCACACCCCTCTGACTTGAAGAGGCTGCACGCTCAGTAGGAGGTACAGCTGGCATAATCCTCCTGCAAGAGGCTTGCTGCCCCTGGCATAGAAGGGCAGTCAATCTAGGGTGTCTTCCATAGGGACATGCTGTGCTATGGGGAGCAACCTGACAATAGTCTTTTGGGGACACACTTCAAACCTCTGCTAAGATCTTTCTGCTCTGGAGAGACAGAATAGTGAAACTTTGAAACAGGCCAAATATTTCAGGGGAGAAATGTGCAATTAGTTTTCCCTCCCCCCCTCCTTTTATCATTATACCCTCCGTTTATGTCCATGAGACTCTATTCGCAAGCCTCGTCTTCCCTCAGTAGGCACATTTGAAGCCTGCTTAACTGGTATTCAGAGGGCAGAATGGCATTATTTGTGATTCCTTTGCAATTGCCTCAGAGCGGTGATGGGGGGATGTCAATTTTGCAAGGGCAGCATTACTTGCTCTTCTCGCTGCTCAGCCCCAGAATGCTCGTTTGCTTGTGAAGACAAGCACTTAATGTGCTTCCTTCTCTCTCCTGTCCCCTCCACATTCCTGCTGAATCTCACATTCCTCTAAGCACAGCCCTGAGAGTGCCAGCCTTTCAACAAGCCAGAAAGAAGAGAAGACATTGTGAAAATGGGGCATTAATGGTTTGTGAATCCGAAGATAGTTAACTGATGTGTGCATTCAATTAACATGAGTTTTTCAGTTAAAAGACTCCCCAGGAAGAGAGGCTTTATTCTCATTTCTGGGGTATGAGCAGTTAATGAAGAAAGCATATCAGAATTCCACCTGTGTTAGCTGGAGCTGCCTCAAGATTCCATACAATTTTCAAGTTACTTGATTAAGGAAAACTTGCCAGGTGAGACTAAATAAACTGGAAGGCGATAATGGAGAAGTGTGTCATTTCGCATCTTTCTTATGTGTGACATCACCACCATACACCTCACCGAAAATGATTTGGGGCATAAGTAAAAAGTTTCCGTTTTTAAACTTAGATCTGACTGGAGTCAAGTTTTTATATAGCATATCTGGATATACATTTATATTTTCAAGTCAAAGCCAGATAGTTTTGCTTGAGGCATCTTTTATTATTTATTTGTTTGTTTGTTTATTTATTTATTTATTTATTTCTGAGGCAGATTCGCGCTGAGCTAACATCTGTTGCCAGTCTTCCTCTTTTTTGCTGAGGAAGATTCGTCCTGAGCTAACTTCTGTTGCCAATCTTCCTCTACTTTGTATGTGAGCTGCTGCCACAGCATGGCCACTGACAAGTGGTGTAGGTCTGCACCTGGGAACTGAACCGGGGCTGCCAAAGCAGAGTGCACTGAACTTAACCACTAGGCCACCAGGGCTGGCCCATCTTTTACTGTTTGTTTTCTTCTATGTTGCCCTGAAGGGAAAGATAACATCATCCTTCCAACGTATTAGCTAAATGCTTCCAGAGGGGCAGTCCAGTGTAGAAGGGGATAAGTGGGTGGGCACTGGAGACTGCTTAAGTTTGAATCCTGGTTCTGCTCTTACTGCTGTAAAACTTGGGCAGTTTACTCCGTCACCTCTCTGTCATCCTCAGGGTCTTCTCTTATCTGTAAAAATTGATGATAACAGTACAGACTTCCTAGGGATGGCTAAGAAGTAAAGGTATATAATATGGTGCTGAGCACAGTCTCTGCACATTCCAACTGTGCATCAGTTACTATAGGCTACAATTCTTACCACATTTCCATTACAAGAATTTAGGTAAAGTCAGAGCACGTCGTTTTTAATCCAAGGAGTGTTTGCAAAACAAACTTTAAGAGAGATTGGCAATGGTTTAAAAAAATGCAGACACTTCGTAGACATGCTCCACGATACTTTCAGGATCCTGGGAGCCTTCGTTGATCTTCCTTGCAGTTAGTGTTCATTTTACAAAATGGCAGGGCCATTTGGCTTTGAAATGGCCAACAGTTATAGAAGGTGGATCTTGTAATGAAAACGTCTGAAGGGCAGACTTGATTGTCTTTTTCCATAGGTACAATTTAATCTCACTTCTTTTCATTGCCTACCTGTCTCTCACCCCAGCCTAACAGCCTCAGTTTTCTCATCTGTGAAATAGGAGTACCTACCTCTTGGGATGTTGAAGAAAAAAAAATAAGTTGACAAAAGTAAAATGCCAAGCACCACTTCTCAGTAAACGATTCTTTATATTTTAAATCAGGCTAATGTGGAAGACTGATGCAGGGGACCTGGGCTGGATTGAGTTCCAACATTTGAGTTTTTATTCTCATTCAGCTGTTGGATCTTGCAGTGATCACTTAGTGTCTCTAAGCTTAGTTGTGTTTGCTGTAAAACGAGACTTTGCAGTGATAAAGTTCTGAAGTGGATTGAATGGATGTGCTTTTGCCCCTCTACCTGACCGCAATAAGATCAAGTTATTAATTCCTGAGTTAGAAAGGAGACTTAGAAGAATGTATACTTACCTGAAAGTTGTTTTGGTAGCTTTTGAAAAATGCAATCTCGTATGTTTTATTTTGTTCTTAAAGGGTCACAGTACCTATTGTCCCAATATAATCATAAAAATTTTCCCTCTGGGAATAGGTCGGCAGTTTATCAAGCCTGGTCTCTGCCTCTGCAGATATGTCCCAGCCCCCTGAAAAGCCCAGCAACAATATCTGACACAGTGGCTTCAAGCAAAGTGAATTCCACAAATGGAGTTAAATATGTATTTTCATTTCCTCTAAATTCACCAGCCTCCAGTAGGGCCAGGCAGATTGTAGAGAAAGAATATGGAAGGAAAGTCACTTTTTTTTCCTTGTTCCCATTTATTATTCATTTTAAGTTGCTCCATCATTCCCAGCAGTTTAGAGAAAATTGGAAGATTCAGTTTGGAGAATTTCAGTTTCTACTTTCAGTTTGAAGGAAGAAGAGGGTCCACGAGGTTGGTGCAGGAACAGTGTCTTCTTGAAACACAAGATGGCATTTCTGAAGACTGACAATGCTGGTGTGACTGCCATGGTGCCCACTTGGAAAAATAAACTTGTTAGAAGTGGTTTGTGTGGCCACCAGGCCTACTTTTGGGGATGCCTCTGAACTCAGTGATTTAGTCTCTTGGCTTAGTCTTTCCTCCTCTCCACCCATAGAGAGCCAGTTTGCCCTACAAAAAGCTGTACCCATTTCTAACCAACCATCCGTGTACAGGAGTACTAGTAACTCCGTGCAAGTTGCTGTCATTGAGAATTTAACCTGTCATAAAATCTGTAATTTGTTCATGATGCACACACCTTAGGAAAACCATTTGCAACTCTTAGAAGGGCTAAACAGAGATATTAACTAAATGTCTTCCCAAGAACTGCAAATAACCAAAAGCAGCAATAATAAAAAGTTAGTCATGATCTACTTGAATATGGACTGTTCCATGCCATCCTTAAAAGTTCTCGGCATAACTTTGGCTAAGCCTCCCCCCACCCACTATACCCAGCCACCTGTGGTATTTTATGTGGATCAGAGAAGCCTCTCCAGCAATTGTGATGAGAAGTGAAAGATCACAGCCTGAAAGTGGAGGCTAGTTTGTATCTTGTTTACGTTAGTGGACTACCAGGGTGTTGGCTCACAGATCAGCCACAATAGCCAGTGTTTCCTTCACCTCCTGGACAGTGTTGTCCGTGTTCCAATTAGACCTCCCACTTCCTTCTCTTTCCTTTGCATTTAGAGAACAAATTATTCCAGCATGGTGATTGCTGTCTGATGCAGTTTCTAGATCCCCTTTCTTTGGGGCCTAAATTCAAATGGGAATCTGAAAGCCTTTGGGTCAATAGTTTAGTGACTGGTCCATTCTCTTTAGCTCTTTAGAGTTGACATAGGCATTACTGGGATAAATTCATTAAAGTGCTTTTAAACAGAGACTCTATAAACATATATGACACAAATAGTCTTCTGTGCACCTGGCTTAGGTAGGTGTGTTCAAGCCTTTTCCTTGCTGAAGGTCAGAACCAGTGTCAAATTTACAGCAAACCCACTTATGATGCTTGCTGCTCCCTTTGGTTTATCGTCACAGTAGGTTTAACCTGACCAAGAAGTAATTACACCATTATTTTTTATGTGGTGCTTTATTACTTGCTTTTCAAAATTGGTTTCCAGCATCTCATGAGCTAATAGCAACAAATGTGTGATTGTAATGTTCACTCTGTTAGGGGACGTGGGCTTATTGCGGAAGTGGCCACGTACCCATCGCCCACACAATAACTGTTACTCCAAAACAAGTGAATTGCTTAACTAAACATCTATTGATTGTAAGTCATCAGAGACCAATATTAAGAACACCAACATCCAGAGGAGAAGATGAAATTCTGGTTACATATACAAATGTATTTAGTCTATATTTTGTGGCAAGGAAGCTTAGTCCTCCATGGTTCACAAGTCCAAATATAGCATGGGTAAGAAGCAGTAGAACCTCATTGGGGTGCCTGGAGTGATCAGCTTGGTTCCATCCACTTCTTAAAAGACAAGCATCAAGACTGGGAGCAGGAAAAATCAAGAGCCATGGAAAATCCCCTCATCCTCATCCCTCCTACTACACTAACAGGAATTGACCAAACCTAAAGGTGAACTTGACATCATAGCTTTTGTTTCAAGGCACCCTGAGTTCTACACTTTTCTTTAGGACTAAGGTGACTCCAGTCTGGGACGGAGTGTCCTCTACTCTTCTCTATGCCCCTTGTGACTAGCTAAGCTTCAGTTGGGCAAACAGGTTTGCCAACCCCCCTTACTAACTTGGTATGTTCAGATCTTTGTGTTGGGGATTACTGTGTGGGACAAAAGAAAACCAGAGCCAAGGGGTAAAGCATTCATGACTCTTCGTCTTGGAGTGGTCTACTTTGACAGCTTTCCCTCAGACCTCTCCTGGTTGATTACCCAGCTACACTAGATGGTGTGGACAATTTTAAGCTCCTCATTTGATTTCAGTGGCTTTATTCTCTCCTGGTATTCTTTCTACTGTTTTGACCTGCCTTTGTCTCTTTTATCTCTGAATCTTTAACTATTCCTTAGCTATTAGTGTTCCTCATAGTGCTGTCTGTCCTTGGTTGTCTTCGCACACCAATCGTTTCAGCTGTTACCAATATCTTGACATTACCTATAATATTAATTCCATCCTTGATTTTTTTCCTGAGTTGCAGTCTTTTATTTCCAACTGTCTACTAAATTTTTACGTAGATGTCCTATGGACACCTAAAATCAGCATGTCTGAAGTTGAACTGGTGATTTTTTTCTTCCATAAATAGTTTTCTTCTTGCGTTCTTTATCCTGCTAAATGGTCACTCTACCCACTTAGTCAGATAAATTAGAAATGTCAGAGTCATCCTCCGTTCTTTCTAATCCCTCACATTTAACATGTTACTGAAGTTTTGTAAATTCTATTTTAAAATATCTCTGAAATCGACCTTTTCTCCATGACCACCTCATTAGTTGGTCTTTCATTTTTCATTTGGATTATTGCAATAGTACTGACTTTAAAATCCATCTTTTGTTGGACTCCTATGGTTATGTCTTTAAAAATATATCTGATTATGTCAGATCTATGATATGGAAAACCTTAAATAACTCCTTGTTGCCTACCAGATAAAGTTCTTAGTAAGGCTCTCAAGTCAAATAATGTTACTTGTGGTTACTGTTCAACACCCTACTCCCAATATATAAGCTATGCTCTCCCCAAATTGGAATATCCAACCTTATTTGAACACATCGTGTCCTTTTAAATCTCTGTGCCTTTGCTCATGCTGTTCCTTTTGCTTCAAATGCTTTTCCCACCCTTTTCAGTAGGAAAATCCTATTTATCCCTACACATCCAGCTGAAAATTGACCTCTTTGGTGAATGTTTCCCTGACTCCACTACAGAGAATTATTTTTTCCTTCTTCTGTGCAGTGTATTATTAGTACATTAGTAATGCTACAGTTTGGTGTCTTTTTGATTAGCTGATTATAGGCCTGTCTCTCCACTGGATTAAGCACTCCTCAAGGGTATATCACAGTGCCTAGAAGAGTTTTTCAAAGTGAATCATCTCCACCTGGGGATACACAGGAAACTGGACCTGTATTGTACTTCTCTTTTTTCATCTTCTTAAACTCGTGTCCTTGTATATAGCAAGCATCCAATTTTATTGAATTAATTAAGCAATATAAAACATCCCAAGTCTGAGAAAAAAATCCCGTCTTAATTAGGTGTCTCCTATTTTTGTTCCGATTTGGTCACAAAATTTATATTGTTTTAAAACAATTGTGTCCTATTCCAGATAGAGCTCTATTTCAGGGTAATATTTGAGAATCAGAGGTGGAATTCTTTGAACTGTAATTTCAAATTAGTGTCAGTGGGGGAGGAAAGGCTGAACCTCAAGGACAAGTGAAACATACCTGATGTTCTCCTAGAATACTGCATCCTCGTATTGTATTTATCACATTTCTTTTAGCGTTCTGTTTATGTCTTTCTAACCCTCTAAACTCTGGAGTTTCTTGAGAGTGGGGCATATGTAAATATGTCTAAGTAATCTTGTATTCCCCGCATCTGCCCCTATTTCTAGCACATAGCAGGTATTCTATTATTGGTAATAACAGCTGCCCATTGAGTATTTATTATGTGCTAAGCACTGTGCAAATAGTACCATATCACATCTTCACTTTACAGATAAGGAAGACTTAAAGAATGTGCCTTTTCCGAAAAGCACGTAGCTGGCCATGATGTAGCCTGGATGCAAAGCTGGCTGTGTCTTACTCCAAAAGGGTTGGAACAAAGGGAAAAAGAGTGTGCTGTTAGAGAAATGGAAGTCAACTGAGGCCTGGAGTAGGGGACAAAGGTTTCCACGGGACATAAGTTAAGACAAAGAAAAGGACTAGGACAGATTGCAGATAGAAGGGTATATGGGGAGCCAGAAGAGCGTTAGAGAAGTCCTGTAGACCAAAATTATTAGAGACCTGTTCTGGAGGCCTCTTGGTTGTTTTAACTTGGCTGTTCTATCAAAGAGGTTAAGAGCAGGGCTAGGGAGGCAGACTGCCTGGGTTTGAATCTCTGGCCTTTCACTCATTGCCTCTGTGAATTAAGGCAAGATATTTAACTCCTCTGAGCCTCAGTTTCCTTCTCTGCATAATGGGAATAACAATAGTGCTTCATTTCAGGGTCATGGTAAAGGTTAGAGAGGTTAATTCATGTAAAGTGCTTGACACGTAGGAAGTCCTTAAGAAGTGTTAGCTGTTGCTGCTGTTATTATTATTATTAGAAGAAAAGACGCAGTGAATGACAGCAATGGATCCTTGTAGCATCTGATCATTTAATTAATTCTGTGCTTCCGAGTGGATCCATGTTCTCTAAACTTATACACCGAAGTGCCCTGGCAAACTTACAGGGGTGCTGTGGGGTAGTTTAAATTTGAGGAAAACAAGTGATACTTTAGGTCTGTCAGATACCACACAAACTACTTGTTTGAGGTAGTTCATAGCTCAACATTAGATTGCACTACATTCCTTTTGATGGTGTCATGGCTTTGCAAAGCTGACTTTTCGGCAGTTACTATGGTCAAAAGGAAGTGTCATGTGAAAATCAATGTGGAATAGAAAAGAGGGTGTCGATGTCCAATCTTATACCAAGGTTTGAGAAGTTGTGCAGTGCCCAACAGGAGCACACATCCCATTAATAAGTTACGGTGATTATTTTAGAATGAAATAAAAAAATTATTATGGTTTTATTTTTCTTTCAATTTCTTTATATATTTTTTTCAAATGGCTACTAAGTTGTTAGGATAAAAATATTAAGCTGTTTGGACCTAAGTTGTTAATAAACAGTGTTAGGCTGTAAATATTAAGCTGTTTGGACCTAAGTAGTTAATAAACAGAACTGTTGGGTATTTCTTTTGGCTTAGAGGCACTGTGAGAAGATTGCTGAGACAGCCAAGGTACTGTGAACAGAGAAAGTTTGAGAAGCTCTAGAGTTGACAGTGAATAAAGATTAATCAGAGTGTGTGTTAAGGCTTACAGGAAAGGGTTCCAGATTCAAACGTTCAGGTAGAGGAGACTTTCTGGCTGAGTCTAAGGCTAATGATGCACAGCAATAATAATCACTTAGATTGGGTCAATAACGAAGAAGGCTGACTTCATTTATTTTATATCAAGATGCTATTTAGGTTGGAGTTTAGGCTGATAATAATGTCTGTGCTTATCTGCAAGGCCATTGTAGCTCTCTGCATAGCGTACTTGTTATAAGTTCTCTTTGAGTACATTAAAACATAACCAAATAATCACTTAATCCTCTAATAGCTTCCAGTTACAAATACTTTCTTATCTTATTAGTGGAATTAATGGATTGTTTGGAATCACTTTTATTTTACTTTTCTTGGAATTTTTTTCCCCTCCCAATCTATCTGCAGAGCTCTGCTATAACTTCATTATCCAACTCTTCTGAAACCTGTCCACTGGTTTAAAGGAAATGACTCTGTGAACAGTGGGGGTAGTTTTTTGAGTTGTCTCATAAAACTGTGATATTAGCAATCACATGTAGGACCTTGGTCCAGAACCCTGTGTTTCGTGAGCATGAGGCTCAGAGAAGGGTTTCTCAGCTTTGGAGGCTGACTTGGTGCTGTTCCCTGCTGAGAGCCGTAAGTTGCTGGTAGCTTTTTCTTGGGGAGTAATAAGTATTGTTGTTTAGCAATTGTGTTGTTGAAATTCAGCTCCACTATGTCTGACAGTATTTATCTAAAATACTTTCCCTGGTGCGTGTTCAAGTTCCAGTAAACCGTGTCTTATTGTGCGACCTTTTCATTTTCCAGTGAAAAGGGATCAGCTCGTCAGATAAAAGCTACAAGCCGGAGTACAGGAAAAATGCGTGCTCAGAAAATCCAAGCATGATTGAAAACAAGATGTGTTAAATCAATGCGGTTTATCGCCTGCCTATTCCCGGCAATTGCTGTTCTAAGCTCATTCTGAACACACACCAGATGATAAAAGAAGGATGTCAAGCACCGGCTGGGGTGGGAACCAAGAAAACATGTTTATCAGACAGGCTGGTGATTTTGCCCCCTTGATAAAAGTTATTGTCAAAACTCTTTGGGAAGAAATCTGAAGAACAATTATAGAAGGAATATTACTCTTGTTATATCAGAAGATATGCCAGTAGGAGAGAAAACTATGGATTTATCCTTAAACGTTAAGAAAGACCGAGTGTGTTGGCCTTCAGTACTTAAACACCATCATCCATTACACAGTGAAAATCATCCTCTTCTCGTTCAAATGAGCAAATCTGGCTTTGAAACCTAATCATAAGTGATCCAAATATTTTTTAAAAATCCAAAATGAAAAAGATTGAAAGGCAAAAAAAAAAAAAAAAAATATGAAGATCTTCAAGCTTCTGTATGCTTGAGGGATTTAATTTTAGTTTTAAACTTGCATCAAATTTGGAAATCTTAATTAAGGCTCCTGGAAGGCCAAGCTGTTCAGAGCACGTCGTATGCAATAACAGGGGCAACTTTTCTCATCAACTTTATTACAATTAGAGAGCAGTACAGTTTTCCCTAATTATTGTACATTCACCTACTTCCCTTTTTAGATAGAGTGTAGCCCTCCAGGGCAAGAAAGGGGTCTGTTTATGAAGAGATGCTCCACTTCCGCCAGTGACGTCTCACTAAGGGTCTTTCAGAAAGTACCAACTGTTGGGGTATGAAATAAGTAGGTTTAACGTATCTCAACAGCATTATGTATCTCTTTTTCCCAAAAGACAAATCAACTTTTGAGACCCCAACTCGGACCTATAAGGAGACCCTGATGAGACAGAAAACACAGTTTCTTGATCATTTGTGGGGCAAATTTAAAATAGCAGGGTGGCCTTCCCAAAAGGTTTGTGTTTGTTGACATGGTGAGCTTTAATTAAAGAAATCAGGCCAAGTGACTCGTTCACCTGTATGAAGTCAGGAGTCTGAGCACAAGGATTCCTCCTAGTGCTGGATTTCTGTTTCATAGATATTTAGTAAAAAAGGAGCCCTTTAATAGATTTGTTAGCAGGACTTGTCAATATGCTGCAAATTGAGATTCACTAATATTAAAATAAAATAGTCATCTCGGCATAAGTAAAACACTGAGGCTTTTGTTCTGATTTATGCAGCCAGCTCTTTCTGTGCCTCAGTTTCTCACCTTCGAATTGGGAGTAATAATTTTTGACATTTATGTCAAGGGCATATTGAAGGAATCAATGAGATGGTGTCTGTAAAGCATTTTGATATTACTGGGAAAAGGGTCTTATATGACCTGAGGGTATGTTTAAAATGATACCTCTACAAGTAATCATTGTAATCTTAACATTTATTAAAAATCTTCAGAGGTCCGTATAACTTAGAGAATAATTGAGTTTAGGATGCAAAATCTTAAAAATTAGTTTTTTGCAGATGCCTTTAAAAGTAACCTGTCGAAGTATAATTTGGTATAAATATTTTGAAGGACAGTTAGGGAATATATGTATCAAAAGACTTGAAATGGACATATTCTTTTATCCAAGAATTCCTCCTGAGTGTTGTTCGTTATAGCACTTAAAACAGTGAAAATTTGGGGGAAAAAACATACATCCCCATTACCTAGGGACTTGTTACATAAATTATGTAATACAATATGCTGCAACCATTAAAAAGAATAAGGTGGATATAAATATGTATGTAATCTATATTTATATAAAACAGTATTGTGAAAATGTCTGAAAGCATACATGTTAATATAAATAGTGACTATATATGAATGGGGATATTATGGGGCTTTTTTTACTTTTTTGTGTTTCTTTTGTAATTTTTATACAGTTAAAATGTATTCTTTTCAGATTTAGAAAAACAGTAAAGCTCTTTGCATTTTGAAAAACAAAGGCAAGTCACTCTTAATTCTTTCTTCCTGCTCTTGATTGCTTTTGCTTCTGGAAGAGTTATTAATTTCCAAACATACGCAAGTTCTTTGCATTCCAAGCGACAGTCCTCGGGGTCTTCCATCTCTTTGTCCAAGAGCCCCTGCGTTTCATCATCCTGGGCTCTGATCCCCTTTCTATCTCGCTTTCTCCCCTAGTCTTTACTTTGCTTGCTTCCCTGGATCCACTCTTTGTAAAGAAGACTTAGCCACAAAAGCCAATACCTCTAATTGTACCTTTGGTAGAGAGGTAGTGTTACTTCCTTTGCTTGATTTTTGAATCTCAAAGTTGCCACACATCAAGAGGTTTGAAGACAACAAATAAGTCAGGGCAGGTTTAAAGCCAGTTTGGAAATTTTCCTTTGGCTCCTATATTGGTAAATTCTGCCCATGTTGGCTTCATCCTTCTGGTTCAGTTACAGCTTTCTGCAGTTCAGTGAGCCTCTTCCCGAAGCTCTCCTGAACCTCACTGGCTCTTGAGGCAGGGCGCCAGGCTGTAAAAGCATTTCACACTGAAAGCAGGGGCTCGGCTTGCAAGGGGATGGGTTTTAGGTTTCTTTGGGAGTGTATCCCTTCTGTGGAAGAGACGACCCGGAATACCATTCGTGCACTAAACATCTAGGCAGGTAATGAAATATCCAAATGGCTGGAAATGTAACAAATTTCTTCATTAACCATATTTCTGGCTCTTGTTTAGGTTTCTGGTTGATTTTTTGGTTTCTATATTTTAAAGTCATTCTTAAACATAGGTTTGTGAAGATAACTTGCTGTTTTATTGTTTACCTCTGGTTGTTAATTTAGTGACTGAGGGAAAAATGGGGCCATTATGGAACAAAAAGGCTCTGCCTAACACATATGTAATAACTCTTATGCCCAGAATGGATCTGCCTTGAAGGGAAATGCTCTGCTGTTACTCCTTTAGTTCAAATATAGAGTAGTCACCAGGGAAGCTGGGAGACCCAGGTGCTGGTTTTATCATTGCCTCTGCTATGAGGTTTTATTTATTACTTGGCATAGAGTCTAGATATTTGTTTGGACATTAAATGGCAATAGAATATAAATATTACCTTCCTAATATCTGCATTTCTTTTTATTTCCAGTCAAAATAACATCATGTCACACAACCATTAAAAAAAGGAAATTAAAACCCCAGAAATATGTTAAAGCACTGCAGTGAGTTGCTAAGCTGTAAAAGCAGGGGAACTCTGCGCGCTAACGTTGGAATGGCACCCAAATCTCTTTTCCCCTGATGTTTGGGAACACAACTCTCCAGCTTCTCATTTCCATTGTTTCCAGGAATAAGTATTCAAGAAGTTAAGGAGGATGGAGGAGTGATTTCTCTAAAAGAAAACTCTGAAAAGAGAAAAATCAATTTTCATAACTGAGAGTGCATTCATCTTAACTACATGATTTTAATTTGCAAATAAATCCCCTTAAAGAAAATTTTCTTTATTGATGTGTTTGTGAAGTGGATTAAAGAAAAAAAAAAAGACTAAAGGTGTGAAAAGGCCACAATTTGCATGTATATTTGGTTAGGATTACTCATTACCAGATGTTTTGAGTGGATTTTGCAATTTTGTCATTAGTATTAGTGCATAAAATCTAGTTGTATTATTGTAAATTTTCTTTGCATATAGCATTTCATGCTGTATCAACATTTGGACACTGTAAACAGTAGCTTTGTATAACCAAAGCTGTTCTGTCTTGACCAGAACCTCAGGTGAAGCCCAAAGGAGAAGGGGTCTGTGTAGACTGGTTCTGCATAGAAAGTCCCTGGTTTCCTTTGGGGGAGTCTGAGATTGTGAGATTGGGACGGAACCCAAAGTCATTTATAAGCAGTCTGAACACAAAGCCAGATGAAGTGGTTTGATTTTTTTTTTAACCCTTTAATTAACTCTTACTTTTTGAAAAGTAATGACTTTATTGCAGCTGAAATGCCAGTCCCACGCATATATCCCTTGTTTCCTACCAGTATCCATTCTCCAGTATCATATCATAGCTGTGAGGGAGAGGACACTTCTGAAATCTCAGCTGATACATCTGCCCTGCAAGCTTGCTGTCCTGTGTCGAAGCATTTGACCTTGCTTTTTATGCATTTATATGACAGTTTCAGACTTACTGTAGTATATGTACTCAGCTCCATAAGGTCCTACTAAGCTTATTCAGCTAATATGTATCTACCTCCAAGTTTGAACCAGACACTGGAAGACAGCTTGAATTCAAATGTTTGTGGCTCCTCAGTAGCCTGATCACTCTTGAAATCCATGTGTCCCTGTTAAGTGTAGTGTGACCCTAGTGAAGGCTATGTCAGAACCAGGAGCAGAGGTGGTGACCTACCATTTGACTGTCAGGGAGGCAAGAGAGTAGATTCCTGAAGCCTGGCCATGAGAGTCGGAGCTGTGTTCCAACTCTACAATCAAGGTAGTTCATCTGTCTTTTTGGGCTAGATTACATATGCCTTTCAGAAAGTTTATTTTTAAGAGCTTATGGTGTTGTGACACAAAACACACACAAAAAAGATGGCCTACAAATGCAGTCTGAACACATGGTAGGCACTGAAAATGATTACTGAATCAATGGAGAATTTACTATCTTGTAGAATTTTTTTAAATGCCCGCATTGGTTCCACTTTGTTGATTTAAAAATTGAGGCTTTTCTTATTTGGGATTATGAATTTTTCTAAACCTCTGAGCCTCCCTTATTCTGTTACCATCCCTACCTGGTTTAGGATGACACCCTCTCAAACCCTATTCAGAGATGTGGACTAGGTGTTTGGAAGCAGGGCCACATAAGCTGCTCTCATCATTGCATTCCTTTGCAGTTTATGGCTTCATCTGTTTTTTCTTTTCTCAACCTAAGATGCTCATGCTTCTTTATTTGTGGTTAATTATGTCCAATTAAGTTTTTTTTTTCTCTACTAGGTTCTCGGAATTGTCTCAAGTTTTAGGGGAAAAAAATTGATTAGTCCCATTTCTGCTGGTGCTCCCTAAGCCCTGTGCTTGACTACAATGAGGTCACTTTGTTGAAGGATTAACTTTATATTACATTCTTGCAGAGTAGATGTATGTCCCTAAGGTACGACTACCCCCACTGAGGAAATAAATATACCATTCTTTATGATTCCTCCCCGTTACTCTCTCTGTTGATTTTCAGAAAGTTTATGAATAGTCACATATTTATACAACTGGCCAAAAGTATACTACTTATTTTTCTTATGGTCTGTAATAACCTATGCAAGGTTATTAAAGAGTATACAGACCCCTTTTAAGGCATAGTTTCTTATGTCATTACTTTATACAGGCAGGTCAAATTCCATCTCAACAACAATCTCTTGCTCTTAACCTTTTTCTCTGATTATAAAAGTAATATATATATATGTTCATTGTGGAAAATTTAGACAATGCACAGCACAAAGAGGAGGAAGAAAAGCGCTTTAAGACTCAGTTCTTAGAAATAATTACTGTTAGGCAGTTTATACCCAGAAACATTTTCTTTATTCTCTGTATGTTCATTTAGAAAAAAAAAGTAACCATATTGTACATATGCTCCTGTAATCTAATTTGTAACCTAGCAATATGCCAGTAAATATTTTTTTTCCTGTTGCATTGCTTTTGAGGACTGCATCATATTCCATTCCCTGAGTGTGCCATAATTTCACCATCCTCCTCCCTAGACATTTAATCTTTCAGGTTGTTATTTTTTTAACAGGCTTTATCTTATGGCCCCTCTCACTCAGTAATTGGCTTAATTTTTTTCTCTAGTCAGTGCAATCAGACAAATGATCAGGCATCTTCAAATTTAGTACCACAAGCTTTGTCTTGCATATCTTTAGTGTTATCTTTGTCTACAGCACTGGACAATGCCATTGTAATATTCAGTACCTAAATAGAGGGCAGGTTGATATATTTAATAATATGAGCATAGAGCATATTGTAAAGGCATGGGAAATAAATTAAAATATTTTGTCTTTTTCTTACTATCTGAAATATTTCCTCCCACATAGTGTACTTCCATAGAGTAGATGCTTATTTTTCTTTGAATAATGAGTTTACTATAGCTAATTCAATTATTCTTTGTGGCAACAGAATGACTTCTCCTCAGCTCTTTAGCTATTAGTTCCGTAGGATATTTGAATCACTTCTTTTAATTGCAGATATTAAGTGTCATTCTGCTCTGAGTTGTTGTACGGCCAGAGAAACACGTCCTCCCCCCAATACATCAGACAGTCATTCAATTAACAATCTCGAATTTCTTGACACAGTAGGAATTAATTCATTATGCAAACAAGCGAAAGGGTGGGTCAACAATTCAAGTTTATTTGGTGGCTTAGACTGAAAAATAAAACCAAGAATTAGAATGTTCAGGATGCTGAATTATGTCTTCAGATATTAAAATGATACATTTAATTGTCTAAAGCTATTTTTATGGTTAAACATCTTTGTTGGCAATTAGTATTATGGGTGGGAGATGAATGTGATATGTAACGTAAACCTAGGTGCTCATTCCTGTTGCTCTCATGCATTTCTTGATTAAATACCATGGATTTTACGAGTAACAGCTTCCCTGCATAAAGGGTTCTATGGCTTTTTCTCTACAAGTCTAATCTGGAAAAAGGATTCTTCTCAAGGGTTTAGAAAGTAATTCATAAAATGAGAGAAATAATAAATATTATGCCTTAACTCATATACTAGTATATAGAGAGAGATATTTGCTACACCTGGGTATAATTTTAGTTAATTTCCACGAGAGACAGGTTAAAAGTTTACTGTTTGGAAGGGTGGGTAGGGAGGGAGATGGCTAAATCTCATATTTGCAAAGATGATTACATTATCTTAAATGAAAATGCTACTCTATTAACAACTTCAATAAGCATTGCATTTGGGGAAAAAATCTTTTTAATAAAAAGTTACCTGAAGTTCACTCCAACTTAAAACATACAAGTGAGGAAAAAGTACTTACTCTGATTTATGTGTCTTTTGGAGGTGTAATTATTGGCTTTTTACTCACCTATGTAAAACAATGTACTTTTGTAAATGGATTTCTGGCCACTTTATGCAGCCTTTTTTTTTTTTTTCCTTTCTTTCTTACATAAAAAGTAAGCACTGTCAATCAAGGAATTTTAAGGTTTATTTCCTCTTTAGAAATGATTGATAGCCTTTTAGATTTACAAGTTGACAAGTTAAAGGGTTCTATTGGTATAATTATGTACTAAATTCACAGTCTTTCAATTTAAATGTCCTTTTAAAACCACAAGATTATCATACCTGTATTTTGAAAAGTGGGCCAGTCAGTTTGGGTTGGTATACAAATTGCTTCCATTAGCCTTGGGACCTATTTGAATTTAATACAGTTTTTTAAAGTTAGTAGTAGTGTGAATCTTACTTTTAGAATTTAGGTTAATGGAAATGCATTTTAAGTAAAGCATGTGGCAACTTGTTTTCTAATGTATAGCTAAATGTCAGAACTACAAAGACTGTCTTTTTATTCAGTATGGGAGAGAATATGTGATTGAATACTTTGGTTACACTAAAAAAGGAAAGAAAAGAAGAACAAAATCCACTCACCCACCCATTTCTTGGATGATATGGGGGATATGCGTAGAGGATGGAGCTGCCATCTTTTCCTAGTCAGGTGAGGAAGGCTGAAGCTATTTCATACCTTAGGAAGGAATTTTGAAAATGATAAACCAGTCCATTTTGTATCGTGTTTAATTAAAGGATGCTTTGAAGAGGATGTAGACAATATGGGTACAACAAGGCCCACTGTCTCCAAATATTATTACAGGTTTGCTCTTCTTTTAGACTTTTTAAGAATTCTTCCTGGAGACCCAGCTGCTCTAAGCTAGTACTCCACAGAGGCTGGTCTTTTTCCTGAAATAATGTTGATGGTGGTGAATCAGTCTGTCATTTCAGATGTGAGGGTGTTGTCTCAAGGGCATTTTCAGTACCCATCTCCTTGCAGACTCTGTCAAGGGCAGAATAAGATTTCTATTCCGAGAAGATCCAGTCTCCTCTGCCCCTCACCACACTCTTGCAGGCTTAATGGCCGCACAAGGCACTGAGATATCGTATCTGCTGAGGTTCATTAGCGATTTTTCAGTTAAGCAAGTACTGTTAATTCTCCTGCTGTTTATAATCTGTAGATACCCTCAGACAAGCCCCTGAGCATTTTGCCCTGAGCTTCTGACTAAAGTGAATCCTAAAACCTCACATCAAATACCATTTTATTTTCTATTTCCAATAATGTAAAGAATATAGAATTTGACCAGAAGAGCAGAGTTCAAGACCTGCTACTAATGTTCTTTTGAGCAAGTCACTCCCCACTATGGTAAATAGCATAAGGAGATGGTGGAAATGTTCAGCAAAGGGAGCATTCGTCAGATTATTTTATGCTCTAATTCAAAAGCATCAATTAAACGTTGGACTTCCCAATTATTTCCACACTATCGGTGTTGCAAATCATGTTCTATTTTATTTCCTGAAATTGTTCTAATTGTGTGCCTTCTTCATTGCAGCGCTCAACGAGCCCACCATCGATTATGGTTTCCAGAGGTTACAGAAGGTCATTCCCCGGCACCCTGGCGACCCTGAGCGTTTGCCAAAGGTCAGGATACCTCCTTTTTGGGTTATGGTCTCTGGAAACTGGGGCCTCGGTGATTGGTAGAAAACTTTGCCACGGATAAAAATTAGTTCATAGATAAGCAACTTAATATTTTTGTGCTTTGTATGTTTGGGCCTGTAAGGTAAGCAATAATAAAAGGAGCAAGCACTGATGTGTGCCAAGTGATGCTGTACTTATTTTTACATATATTAGGTCGTTTCTTCCTCTCAAAAACCCTTTGAGGTTGGTATTATTACCACCATTTTAGAGAAGAAAATAATCAAGCAAAGAGAGCTTAAATCATTTGCCCACGGTCACACAGCATGTAAATTGCTAAACTGAGCTTCAAGCCTATATAGCCTGGCTCCAAAGTCCAGGTTGTTAATCACTACATCATACCAATTCTCAAGAGGAAAAAGAACACTGCTTTTCTACCTACATGAGGATCTATACTTCTCCCTGGTGAAGCTAGAGCGCAAAAGGAACACTGGTAAATCTTGCAACTGGGCAAATAAGACAGAACCTTTCACCTCCAGATGCATCCCACGTAATTAGGAAATAAGGCACAGATGTGAGAAATTAAACAAAAATTTAAGACAGAGTAATATATGTCATGCAGCAATACGCCATTAATTGCCAATGCAGAAAGAAGGAAATTCACATTTATTGACTTCTATTCTGTACTTGTTGTCAATGTTGGGAGTATTCCTATCTCTGAACCTGAGGAACTTGGGCCCTGTGTGGGAGAGATCACCTTACACAACAGAGACAACTAATCATGAGAGAAAGTAATGGGTACATTTAACAAAAGTGCAACCCAAGTTCTGTGAGGACTCAGAGGAGAGAACAGTTAAATGCTAAAGAGGTTCAAAGTACAGAATTAGTAGAACGACCATTCACTGTACTGACAGCAAAATGGAATTTTATTTACTACACAAGTGAAAACTATTATAAATTAGGTGAGTAGGTGAGAGGGCCTCTTCTTGCTACAGTAAGTCTAGAGATACGTCATTTCTAGGTCTGTTTTGCTAGGAGAAACAGACCTAGAAAACACTTCTAAAAGTGAAGTTGGCATCCTTCCTAGCTCAGTGAACTTCTTTGGGGATCAGTTCATCCTCAATCTTACCTGTGTACCTGGCTGCAGTGGGAGGCAGAGCCACCTGTCAGAATAGGCCTTGTCCAGGAGAAAGCTACCCCACAAACTCATGTACAGATGTGGGGGCTGGCAGGACGGGGGAGGCGGTGCTACCAGCTCCAAGAGAGGAAGAACTGTGGCAAGCAAAAGCATCCATCCTCTACCTAGTCCTTGGAGGAAGAACCACACAGCCTTCAGTCTCAACCTTCAGCTTCCCAGAACAGCTTTACTTCCACCAAATTTTATTCACCATGGTAAAAACTTCTTGAAAACATTTCACCTGAGGAGGAAATCACATAATGTGTCCATATCCTTGTCTTTGAAAGGAGCCTCCATCTTACACATCCTTCCCTTTCACCCTAACTTATTCTTGGTGAGCAATAAATGATCTAATAATAATGGGGAGGGAATGGCAGTCTCCTTCCATTGCATAGACGTGCCGTGGAGAGATGTATCTTTAGGTTCCTCTGTCTACAAGAACCTAGCTCCCATGCATTTCCTATGGTCAATAATTGGTAATTTTATAGCACCATGGTATAAATAATGTGTGTCCACCCAATGGTCAGGGCCTTAGATGTCTCAGTGGTAGAAAGAAGGCGTGGGTGCAATGCCAGATTCTCCCCATGGTTTCCATATTGGGACCGTCTTCGCTTTGCATTGGCATCGGAAGCCTCCAGAATCTGCTGAAGGGACTGGAGAGTCAGATTGGGTGGAGTGGAACTCAGAGCAAGGGCACCTACTTACTCTGCAATCGGAGTCAAAGGTTTTTCTCTGCCCCACCCCCCAAATTCTTTACCTGTCTGTGCCTCAACTTCCTTCTCTATCAGATGGAGATGGCAGTATTTCCTACTTTTTCAGATTGTTATTTTAATGACTTATTTAGCACTAAGCAAAAGGTAGCTATGACTATTGCCAATTGAGACCGAGTGGGACCCTTGCTTCTGAGAGCTCTTCCATTAAATCTCTGCAGAGCAGGAAATCCTAATCCTGGTGAGCAGTTGAGTGTATGATTTATCTTCTGTGCCTCAGTTTCTTCATCTATAATGGGGATAATAATCCTGCTGACTTCATAGGGATCTCGTAAGGATAATAAGAGGTAATCCCGTGGGTGCCCTTGGCGCAGTATCTGGCGCACAGTTGCCACTCTATAAATATTTAATGAAAAATGGAAGAGAAATTCTGGTTTAATGGTTGAGGTCTATAGAAGCCAGGCAGTACTTTTCTTAATCATAAAGAAAGGAGAGAAATAGAAATATAGGGTTGAGTTTTGTGCACTTACTTTTAAAAACATTTTTATGGTTGCATATCACGTTCAGAAATGTTGAACAAATAGCACAGGCACGTGTCACTTCATCCCCAGTGACCTGATGGTGAAATTCCCAGCCCCTTTTTCCTGGGTTTGGGAAGAGTAATCAAGGACACAATGGATTTGTGTGTTAAGGAAACACTCCACAGCTTGCATCTAGCCACTTGACCGTGCAAGGAGTTTGGCCGGAGCCCACCCCAGGAAGCCCTCTGTGTGACTCAGATCAGAGTGGCTGTCCTCTTGGCTCTGAATGTTAAGGTGGAGTGAGAGTTCAAGAGCAGGGTCAGGAAGTGGCGGATGGAGCCAGCACGAAGTATTCCTGTGGACTCGGAGATTTATACTCCTGCTATCCATTGTTAGGGGGATAAAAATGGGCTCCGCCTTTCTTAGAATCATGGTCAGTGTTTGTCAAACAGGAGTGTTTCAGTGAGCCGTGGACCACACACCTTAAAAAACAAACTGCGCTTTATTAAACCCATGTGTTTGTGAATAGACAAAGCTAGATTCATACAACCACCCACATATTCTGTCAAATGAAACTGCTCCAAAGACCAAGCAGACAGCCTTCCATAATAATATGCCTTTGTATACTGGCTTGTGCTTTTTCAAAGAACTGGTACATGCTTTGTTTTATTGGAGCCCTGCTTGTGAGAGAAGTCGGGAGAGCAGACATCATCCCCATTTACCAACAGAGAAAACAGGAGCAAGCTGAAGCCTTCTCTGTAAATTATTTTGTCTCTGAAAGTCACCATTAGTGATAGTTGCTGTATACAAATTTAAAATACTATAATTATGCTAACCCAGATGTTTTTTGGCTTCCTTTTTCATATGCACATGGAGAAGGGCAGGCTAAAGTTTTTAAATCGCAGCATTCTGTTCTGTTTCATACAGACTTTCCTTCCTCTCTGGATTCTGGGAAGGAGAGGAACATGTGACTGACATTGGGGTGAAGGTTGACTTTTCTTATAATGTAGAGGTGAGGGGGTTGGGACCTGTGGTCAGTCAGAAACTCTGAGATGCTAAAATGCATAGTGAAATCCAGAATCACTGAGCAAGGAGCTGTCTCTGTTTTGAAGGCCAGATGTGTCTCCACCCCCTTCAGTTTGTTGGTTGTCTTCCTGAGTGGTCAGTGAGTGTTAGTGCAAGGGCAGTGCGAGCCGACCATGAGCTTAGCCCTCATTCCGTGTGTTAGCTGTGAATCCCAGGAAGCAGGTAACATATACTTCATGCCCACTGTGTGCCTGGCACTGCTTTATCAAGGTTTTTGAAGAGCATAGAGGCCAAGAGAGTGGGCTTTCACGGCAAACACACAAATTTTGAAAACCAGACCTACTGCTCAGTGCAGTGACTCAACCTTCCCAGCCTCAGTTTTCTCCTTCGTGATACGGCTTGCACTGCTGTGTTGCTGTTGGGCGTTAATGAGATCATTTATGCAAAGAGGTCTCTGGCACATAGCAAGACTTCAGTAAATGGGGGCTACTAATCCCTGCAAGGTGGTACTCCCCATGTCACAGGAGTGAGAGTTCTCAGAGGACTGTGACATGCTACAACTTCTCAGCTAGCAAGTGAGAAAATTAAGATTTGAACGCAGCTCCTCTGGTTCCAAAACCTCACTGTTACCACTGCATCGAGTTCTCACTTTTCCCCCAGATCCGGAAACCCAAATAATTCTGTCTGGAGGTGATTAGCTTCTCTCTTCTGTCCCTCGCCTATACCTCACCTCCGTCTTACTTAACTCATCAGCTTTCTCTCTTTCCTCACTGAGAACGGTTGGCATAGGGACCTCCACAGGGCAAACAGGTTTTTTTCCTCCAAGAGCCAGTCCCTCTTTTAGAGAAAATAAAGCAGTTTGAGAAAAGTAACAAAGGCGGCATTTGTGTATTTTGCTTTATGGAGCTGAAAATATCTGGTAAATTGATCCAGTGGGAGTAATAAATACACATTACTTTATCTTGTTCTTCATGTCCTATACCCCTGAGCCCTGATAGAACAATACCACTTAATAGACTTAAAAAAGAGTAATTATACTCATTGGTTGTGTGATTTTTCAGCCCTCCCAGCCCTGCCTGACCTTCTAATTTAGCTCACCGTGTCTAACTAATGCATTTATATTCATCTTTTATGAAGCATGTATAGTACAGAATTGACTTTAGAGCCTTTTTCAAGCTGTCCTCCCAGGTTTCCAATCTGGTTAGTAGCGAGGAGAGTGGGAGCTCTCTATCCACCTCTATACGTTCGCATGTGTAGGTAACGCGTATACATGGCTCCTGGCATTTTTTTATCTTTTATGAAACATAATAAAAAGTATTTATTACATTTTTACTTTAAAGCTTTTATACATTGTAGCATTATTTACAACTAAACATGCAGGCAAAAGATGCGAGTGTTTTTAAAATGATTACTGTTAATGTTTCTGCTTGTCAGAAGTGCTTAAATTTCCCTGCACTTTGTCTAAAAACTTAGTACTGTTGCCTTTTAAGCACAACACATTTAAAAGATCTTGCGAGTCAGATTTGCAAACACTGCTGACAGTTTGTGATGAATGATATTGCAAAATTTGCAAGATGTTTGTCATTTCACACGGCCGACATATTAAGGAATGGATTAAGAAATGCGAAACCCCTATGGAAAACAACCATCCCAAACAAAAACCAAAACAAAACTCAACCAAACCTTGGACCCAGAGAGCATACACACCAGAATCTCTCACCCCGGTTTTCACTCCCAACTTCCCACTCAGCCAGTGGAACCCAATTGTTCTCAGTGCATTTTCTCTCACCATATGGTCTCCTCATTACCATACACTAAGAGTCCATATGGGAAACTTGTGAAATGAACTGTATTCATTTTAACTGCCAGATGAGCAGCCTTTTGCTTCGCAAGCTTAGCTTAAGTCATCTGCTGTCTTCTTGTTGTTATGGCAACACGGCACCAATAAAAAATTCTAATCTACTGTAAGTGATCACACTATTTTAAGTGCTTGCCTATAACTGCCCTCAAAGGGGAGGAGGGGGCTGGGGTTATATTTGTCCAAGGAGCAAAGGGTTGTTCTTCATTCCAGCAGGTGTCAGTAAAGAGGCTGGTGAGATGGAAGTGAGGTGCCAGGGTGGCTGTGTAGTAGGTATGGATTGTAAGGGAGGTGGATTGCAGAGGGATGGATGGTAACGAGGATGGATTATAGACCTTTTGTGTGGGTCTAGAAAAAACATTGAATGTCAAAAACCATAGTGCTTCCAGCAGACACATTACTGTGCTGGTGCAGTGCAGCCTGCCATGAATAAAAGTCAAGGTTCTGAACTACACAGAGAGAAAATCCTAATGGTAGCTTCTCCTTCATTGGCATGCGAAAAAATCTCAGCCTCCATGAGCCTGCTCTTCCTGTACATGAGAATTAGTCATTTCCAACACCATGCTAATTAAGAGTACCTTAAAGTAATGGAAGTAGGCAGCAACATCCTTAAATATAAATCATTTTCACCTCTGCGGGCCATATGATATGTTGCATCTCTGTCGCTCTATCTGTATTGAAAGTGAATGTTTATAGTCTCAGTTCATCAGTTCACATTAGCCTCATGCTGAATATTTAAACACAGAACAATTTGAACACACCATGAAGGAAGACAGTGGCTGCACTTTCATTTGGAACAGCAAGGGCTCATCTAATAATAATTTAGTAAATCAGCCATTTAGTGGCTCGGTTGTACACTGCATTGTGCCAAATATTATTCAGTTCAACTGTACACTTGCAGAATTGAAATTCAGACTCTAGTCACAGCACTGTTTTTGCTCAATGGAGAGACGAGATCCAAAACCACCGTCTCTAACGAGTGTTGGTGCTTAGTGATTTATCACAAATACAGAGCTGGGGCAAAATAAAACTGGGGTCGGCTGTATACAATGTATTCTAATTATGCTTTTATTGTTTTAGTGTTTATGCAAAGACTATCAGTAATTCAAAACCTGCAGTTGCATCAGTGAAAACACAAATAAGAAATCTTTGCATAGCCACATTGCCTGTTAGCAGAAAAAGGGGATGACTAAGGGTTTCAGAAAAGGATAAAGAAAAACCCTACATCTTTATGTTCCACAGTGTGACACCGGCCACTCTCTCATCTTATTCATTCACTTATTATTTTTAATTTGAGGAAACTATTCACATTATATCCAGGAACTAAAGTCACTCTACTCAAACAAAAATACAGAAACAAAAGCAAATCATATAGTATATTCAACTCGCAGAGAAAGCATGCTTGAGTTGGATCCCAAGCAACATTTTGTCTCTGCATTCTCTCATCAAAACACAAACTATGGAATGCAGGACATTTCCCTCCTCTCTCCCCTATATCTGGCAGAAAATTTACAGGCAAATTCCACTTCCCTGTTTTGATAATATGCTCAGTTTAGAAGCTTGGTGTTCCCTACTGCTTATGCTTCTTTTACCAGGGGAGTTTAGCCTAGATCTGTGCACCCCTGAAATTGTGTATAGAATCAGGTATGTTTGTGTGTGTGTGTGTTATGAATATGCACACACACATGCATGCACATATTTTTCCAAGGAAGGAGATTGTAACTTCATTAAAAAAAAACCCATGACCCCCACAAAAGTTATAATTCTCACTTCTTTAGATTATTTATTTGTTTTTAACTGACTTATTTTGCAGTAAGTTATTCTGTTTCTCATTATTGTATCATGCCCATTTTAAAGATAAGGAAACTGAGGCACAGAGAGGACAAGTAACCTGTTCAAGCTTACGCAGCTGGTGAATGAAGGTTTTCTACCTCACCGGACTTCCTCACCATTAGCCCGTTCAGAATCTTTCATAGTATTTTGCAAATGGGATTACATCTCAAACAGCACTCAAAGTACATAATACACATTGACTCTAAGAATGCATATAATTTACCAAAGTTCTCTGGAAAATAAGTGAGGCTTATCAATATTATTGCTGGTTATTGCTCAATAAGCACTAACTATACGTCTACTGAGCCAGATGTGAGCATTAACCCTGCTTTACAGATGAGGAAATCGAGGCGTGCGTTTACAATGCTAATATGTGGCAGAGCAGGGATTTGAGCCAACTCTACGGGACTCCAGAGCCAGTATCCCTAACCACTACCTCCTAAAATTAAGAGAAAAGGAATTTTAAGAAAAAAGGCGATTTTGCAAACCAATCCTAAAAAATCCTCAAGCTTGGTGAGGGTGGGGGAGCGGAAGCGTAGACTGAAGTTAGCTCACAAATGGCTGAGCCAAGCGACAGTGGCAGCATGAATCAAAAACACACACAAACAAACCTGGGAGATAATTCTTCTTCTCCTTAGCTGCAGAGTCATCGTCACAGGGACTTGTAATAACAGTTACTCCAGAAGCTGAATTCTGGAACCTCTTTCAAGTTCTTTTTTAGCACTGAGCTCTTGATGAGGGGAACTAAGTATAACCTACTTCATATCACACTCTGGTCACTGGACATAATTACTCATTAGTTCAAGAAGAAGTCACAGGAGGAACAAGGGACTCACTCATTTCTGCCCACTGACCATCCAACATCCGCCTCTTAAAGAATGAAACCCTTAGAAACAGAGGCGCTAGGAGGTCTTCAGCCTCGTTCACTATTTTCAGCCTTGAGGAACACTTCAATTAAGCATTGGAGTAATAAGAACCGAGCCCCAGCAGTCTCGAGGCAATGGATTTTAATTGCAGTTATACTCAGGACCATCTGTAAAGCCTTGGGAATCATCATTTACAGATATCGTTCGTCTGGAGGTACATATAATAACTGATGATGTTAACAATTTAAGAAGCGAAAGCAAAAAGTATTTTTGCCTCCCTTAGATATCCTTAAAGTACAACATAGTTCCAGCATGCACATATCACTTACTCAAGTCTAACTATACGTGCTTGTCCAAAAATATAAATATATACATACATTTGTATACACACACACCAAACACACACACATAGACATATACATACATGCATATGACAGTAAATCTCTTTGTTTACTCAGTGGTCTGTTCACTTTCAAACTAGATATTTATTCTGCTTCGCCCTTGGGAAAGAGAAGCCACAGTCAAAAAGCAAAGAGAAACAGAAGTAGTTAATTTTTGGCTTTTGTGTTTCTAAAAGCCTTGGCGACTTAAAAGATTTTCAAGGGTAATTTTGACTCTAGGCAGTTTTTGTTTCATGTGCTGACTTTACAATCTACCCCTGAAAAAGGCACCTCTGTCCCTAGCCTTCTCTTTAAGCAGAGACTTTTATCCTGATCAGAAAGTCGATTTCCAAGGCCACTCAGCAGGACCTAACCCAGAGCGATGGTCTTAAACCAGTACAATGAATTGGAATAAGAAGAGCCGGCTAGAGGTTACCAAGTTCAGCTCTGTACCTCCAAGCAGGTCATATTCACAAGGGTGCAGACACCATTTTTCACTGTATTTGTGGCGGGAAGCACCCCACGCTGCCATTCACCAATTACCATGACACCATTTAGAAAAGAATGCCGGGAGACCAAAAAGAGGGGGAAAAGCCATTGTCATAACTCTTCTCAAGAATACCTGGTTTCACAATTTATACTTAACTGCTGACACTTGAAAAGTCGAACATTTTGGTAAAATGAATCAAACTGTAATGTTTCTTTTATGAGATCCCCTTGCAGGAAAGGGAGGTTTGGCACCTCATGGAGACCAAGCTTAGTTATCCATCATAGTAAAGTCAGCTGTCCTAGCCAGCTTCTCAGAGGTCATGCGATCGAACCAACAGCTCTTACAACTATATTATTGCTTACGGAACAGTAATTGAGGCACCAGATAAAAATTACCTGGTCTAATAGGCAGCGAACAATTTTCACTCAATAAAATTATAAGCCAAGTCATTCATTCCATAACACTCTGGCTAATTTATTTGTTGACCTTTTAATATCCATAGCTCTTCAGTGGTATTAACTGCAACTCAAGACAAAATCTCTTGTTCATTTCACTTTCATTGATTTTTTTTTTTCCATTGAGGCAATAACAGCTGCTTGAAAACAGCCTTTTTCTTTCCACTGTAAAAGTCAATCATGTAAGTTAGTATGTCTTACGTTGATATAGCTGTGGTAGCTTACAACCTACTTTAATTTCATGTGATTCAGAAGTCTTCTATACTGTGTTGGTAACAAAGGCAAAGCTTTCTGGTGTGTTTCCAGCCATGTGGTACAGTGATACATAATAATATGTTTGAGAAGTAAGAGGGTTCTCATCTAATCTGAACATAAAATCAACTTTAAAATTAGAGGAATTCGGAAGTCCCCCCCGCATTTTCTTTGGACTAGACTAGAATGCTTTTGATGCCTCTTGTATGAATAGTGGTAGGCCATTTCAAAATATTTAATTCCTCTGTTCTGGAAATTTCTGCATATTTTGAATGTGGTTTGAATTTTATTTTTCTTTAAAGACTATGGGCAATGAGTGTGTGCTAGAACATTTGGTAAGTTTCAGCTGAAGCTTCTTATATAATAAAATACTATGAAGTCTTTAGAATGCATGGTTATAAAGTGTAATTGTTACACATTTGGCATTTTATGCCTCCCTAGAAATAACCACTTGCTACCTACACTTCATCTATGCTCCTCCTTTCCATTTCAATTTACTCCAAAGTGGTCCTTAGCCATAATGAGAATGCCCCTTCCAACAGAAACATGTTTAATTATAGCCATGCTAAATGTAAGTGACTCTTCTCAGTCATAGGGCTTCTGAATAAAGAGTGTTTAAAGTGTGACACTAAAGGTTTCTAATGATCTGCGGTAAGCTCTATTTCGAGAAGTTCATATTACCAGAAAAATGAAGAATTTGAGGAATGTCTCAGAGGATTGGAAACTAAACAGTGCTCAAGTATTATTTTGGTTTGTTTTACCCTTTCCCTCACTGCCCTCATTATATGATTTTTTAGAACGCAAAGTCTACCATTGTGGAATTTTCCATTTGGCTAAATAAACACAAAAGAAGTTGGGATATAAAACTACCCTCCACAGAAATACCTCTCAGTACAACTAGTATTTATTGCTTTGTACATCCAGCTATGTGGGAAGTGGGCTGCAAGAAACTTTCAATCAATTTTTCAGCTTTCCAGCTTTCCAATTGGTGGTGTCACCCAGATTTTCAGAAGCAAGTGGAGAAAGAACTAGAACTTAAAGGCTAGTGAGCTGAATATACTTTTCAAAATGTGGACCCTATAGTAAACTCCAGAGGGAGGAGGTGAATGAAATCAGTGCTGATTTCCTTGATAGATGCTTATCGCCCCTAAATCAGGAATGATTTTGCTGCTTCACTTCATTTTATTTTGTTGCTGTTTGAACCCACTGCATCTTGAATCTCCTGATAAGGCAGAGTAGATTGGTGATAAATGCATGTCAGGAAAATGTGCAGTGAGAGAAAAGTATTGTACTTCTTTCCCAGGAATCACCCATGTCAACTTGACTTTGATAATTGATGTTTCTAGTTTAGCTTCTGTTTCCTTCTACATCCCGCAAAACATTATTTCCCACTTGAGGGAGCATAAAGCCGAGCACAGATTGTCCTCCCAAATTACTGAAGCATCCCTGGGCCTTAATTTTATGAGAGAGTTCCCAGAATCTCAAAATTTGATTCTGAAACTTGAAATTAATGTTGTGCTGGTAAATGGGTATCCATCCGGCTTTATGCGTTGGTCTATATGTGCTCTGAATGAAAGTAAGTTCAGACTATCTGCTCTGCTCATCTGGGTTTGAATTACATTGAATTGGGTTTATAAATGGGCTCAGTACTGGGCAGTTAGACAACCTTCCCCTTCTCCCTGGAAGGCTAGATGTGGCCAGTGAATATGAGCTTATTTGCTACACATTTGAGATCAGACACTGAAGAGAAGATTCTCTTGGAAGGTGAATAATCCTCAGAGATTTTACTGTCATGAAACAGAAGGAAAGATGAATTAGGGAAGGCTGCATATCAGACATGTTATGCCTGGTTCCCAAAGTGTGCAAATACGTAAGTATTTCTAACGGCCTGAGAGTACAGTTAATAAAAGGCTGATGTACATCAAGACCAACCTCATGTTGCTAGCAGCCTATAACTTGAGATAATGTCTGTACCTGACATGATTCATTATATTAATCACAAAATTAAAATGTAAGCACAAGCTAGCAGGAGTGAAAGAGAGAATTCATCAAAAATTTTTAAAAAGTGGCATAAAAATCCCCCCCAGTGATCAAGACTTGACCTTTGGGAATTTATATATTGGATTAAAAAGTCTGGAGCCAAATAGAACACCAAATTTAAGTCTTCTGCTTTTATAAACCATGCCAAATATATGACTTTGTCATTTCATCATATAAATTAAGCATGCAGTTTTTAAAATCAGTAACTATCTTAAAATAAACTCTTCAACAAGAATTTCTCAAGGCCTGTGGTTTGCTAAACATTGGACTAGGGGCTTAGAGAAGGAGATTAAGACATATCCATGGCCTCAAAGAGCCTATGGTCTAGTTGTGGAGAGTGAAGACTAACATACTTAAGATCAGAGCAAAGTGACCCCACAGCATCTACTTCTGTGCTGTGCTGGGTGGCATAGTCAGCACTATTTCTCAGAGGAATGAGAGAGAATAGGAGCTGGGGTATCAGTGAAAGCGGAATTAGTTCTGATAGAACAGTGTAATTCTCAAGAGCTCAGGCTCTCATGTCTAACAGGCCTGAGGTTGACTCCCCGCTCAGCCAGTTGTCAGTTGTGTGAACTTAGGGAAAGTTGGCTGACCTCTCTGAGTCTTAGTTTCCTCATCTGCCAAGTGGTGATATGGACAGTATCTTAAGAGGCTCTCTGTGAAGACTGAATGAGTTAATGTTCCACTTTCAAAAAACAACAGTTAACTTTATCATTACTATACCACCACCACCACCACCACTTTCATTACCACGCTCTGGAGGATGGGAAGGCATTGTAAATGGGCCCATATTGAAGTCAGCATGCCCGATAAAGGGAAGGCAAAAGGAGTGAAGGTATGAAGATAGGAAAGAGCCCAGTGTTTTACTTCTAGGCCAGAGAAGACTAGCTAGACCGGAATAGAGAGCAGCTCTTCAGATGTGTAGGGAGAGGAGATTGGATAAAGAGGGTACGAACAGATGGTGGGGAAAATCTTTTGTAATCCCCATAGAACGCTGTACCTTAATTCTGGGAAGACAATGTGCCTTGAAAGGTGCTGGAGAGTAATATCAGTGTGTGACTACTGGGACAAGAAGCTCAAAAATTACTTGCTAACTGAGGACTGGCCCGGTGGCATAGCGGTTAAGTGCGTGCGGTTAAGTGCGTGTGCTCTGCTTCGGCGGCCCAGGATTCGCAGGTTCGGATGCCGGGCGCGCACTGACGCACCGCATGTCAAGCCATGCTGTGGCAGCATCCCATATAAAGTAGAGGAAGATAGGCACAGATGTTAGCCCAGGGCCAATCTTCCTCAGCAAAAAGAGGAGGATTGGCAGTAGATGTTAGCTCAGGGTTATACTCTTCCTCACACACACATACAAAAATATTACTTGCTAATTGGTTGGGCTGCAACTTAGGATGTAAAGCTGAATCTTTCCTCTGTATTTGTAACCTAGTCAGCATCTTTATTATAAAGGTTCCAAAACATAAGTAAAACCTATAACAATTACACTTGACCTGTTTCTCGGAACTTGACTCGTCCTCGAGTCTCCCAGCATTTCTGTAGACTAAGTAGATTTAATATAGCTTATCTCCTTTTTTCTTTGCAGACCCCCAGTCACAGAGTCATCAACCAATAGTCATAGCAAGACAGGTGAAGCCAGGTACTAACTGTGAGAGGAAATAGATCAGCAAAAAGTTGTTGTTTTTAAGGAGTAAACATTTCCTGTTTCTTTAAAAGAGAAGAAATTCAAGGCCATGGAAAGAAAAATAGTCTGACTCAGGATGTAAACTGGAGAACAAGCATTAGCTCTGTAAAGAGACTCCAGGGCTTTTCAATACTTAGGATACTAGTATTTGTCTTCTTAATTCCCCAATAGGATATATTTTTTTTAATTCTAGGATAGGATTAATTATCTTTGAAGAGTCTAATCTCTACCCTCATGTCTTAAACTGCAAGCAGAGAGACATTTTTAAACATTATGAAAAGAAGAGAAAATCTCTCCTGACAAATAAATGCCTTGAAAAATTAGATATTTGTACTAGTCAAGTGCTTTTTCTTTTTGGAAATATTAAAATTGCATATTAGAATGGAAGGATCCTTATACTCTGCTCCTTCCTAATGCCACAAAAAATAAGACTTTAGGAACAATTTCAGAGACAAAAGATTATATGAAACATCTAGCTCTTCCCCTTATGGGAAATTTCTGTTTTTTAACATCCCAGGCTCAATCATTTCCTAATGTGAAATTACAGATTTTTTAAATTACCATATAAAACTGCAAAAAAATTACACTTGTGACCACAGAAGAGATAGCATACAATATCAATTTGATTTTAAAAGGCATACATCTTTTATACTACCTGTCATTTTTATAATGCCTTTTACAAATTTAATCAATGCATTTTAACATTCTATATACTTTAAGTGCAATGTACAATAAATATTCAAGTTTCATCTTAAACATGCTTTAGCCTTTAAATTGTTAAAACTGCAGTGCCCTTTCAATCTACTTACATAATGTCATAAAATATACATTTCAAGGTAAATGAAGTCAGCTACTTCAATTTAGTCCCTCAAACTGGTAGTAAATGAGAGGTTAACACTATGGTGCCAAACCCATTATTGAGTAAATTTAGCACCTTGGACAGCTCTGTAAAATCTTTATTGCTTTCCTGACCTGCTCGTCATGTTCTGTCTGTGTGTTCAGTGGCTCTCAGCTCTGATTGAAAGGCAATATATCAGATCCCCAACACAAACACGCTTGGGGGCTAGTTCACTGGGAGCGTAATGACATGGAGGTGAGAGCAATTTTCTGGTCACCGAAATCCAAGCACCTTCCAGGTCTGTTGCACTAACTCATAGAGGACCCAGAAATTTCCTTTCTCCTTCCCCTTTGCAGAAATAACTAATAGAAGCTGAATCACATTGGCAAAGCTGAACCAAATGTGGGCTCTCCTTTAAACCCCAAAGTTGATACTGCCATGAAGGACGTTCTAAAATGAGCGAGATATCATTTAAGGGAGTCACTTCCAGGACAAGAAATCCAGGTTCACTCTCCTCAAGACTGCTTGTCTGAAGCCATACTAGGCTGATGACCCACCTATGGCAATGTGCCTAGTGGAAAAGCATGCCCCAGCTTTGTGGATCAAAGAAGGATGCAGCTTTAGAAAGCAAGATTCACATGTTTCATTTTCAAAGGATTAAATGATGATGATAACTCTGAGTACTGAATAAAGAGAAAAACAATTATATATTATGTATATATGGACTATGTAATTGAAAAACTTTATCACCAAAAATATATGAGATTAAAATATATAGCATACACTGAGAGTTGGAATTTTTTCAGATTTACAAAAACTTCAAAGATCTTGGAGTTTATTTTGAACTTCCCTCTTCCCTGGTTCTGTGAAATTAATTAAAATAAGAAGCACTGCTCTAAGTCCTCAATGATAGTGTTCCAGGATTGAAGTTCGCAAGTGCAGTTTCTAACTGCACCTCGTCTTGATTTTTGACAAACTGGAGACTTGTATTTTTTTTTTTCCCTAAAATGAAAGAAAGAAAAATACCTTCTCTGCCAAGCCCCAACACTGGCATAAATATTTATTTGAAGAAATAAATGAACATAGACCCAGAGAAGTCAAATCTTAGTGAATAAACTAACTTGATCTTGTTTTGTTTTAATCTTTCCTAAGAGCCAGATAAAGCTATGAGGTTTTAGTGAAAGCAGCACAAGCTGAATTTGATCTGGGGATTGGGTTTAGTGTGCCCATACCATAGTAAATTATTAACTGCTGTGGTCAGACAATACTGCAAACAAAAAGTGGTAAATTATCTTGTAGCTTGCATTAAAAAAATAAAGAAATTATTTCAGATATATTGATTCAAACCCTATTGATTATATAATGCTTTTCACTCCTTATATGGAAAATAACTGAACTGTTTTATAGATGGGGTCTAGCAGCTTAAGGCAAGCATAAATGTTTATTGAGAACTGAAAACCCCTCTATCTCATTTTTGAATTTAGGACATTATATATGTCATAAGTAGTTACTACAATATGACAACTATTTTATCTTATATTATAGAGAATTTAAAATTGAAAAATGCTAATATGTATCTAAAAGCTTGTCATTTCAAGAGTTGTTCAAGGATTTTTGAAGAGGCTATGGTGACAGCAAAATGAATGTAATTATATCCCTATTTTCTGATCAGTGTCTACAGTATATGAAAATTGAACAGCACTGCTTCTCCATGCAGAAATCTATTGTGCAAAACATTTAAAGTTAAAATTCTTTTTGAAACTTTACCCACAGGAAAAAAATTGTAAATATATCTTCTTGCAAATCACCTCTGATAATCAAACCATGCCTTTATGTTTGGTTCTCTGATGAGCCTCCATTTTACATGTATCAAGTGTAACTTTCCCTTTCACTTTCCAGTATAAATGAATCTGCAGAAAATTAGGGCAGAATGAAGAGGGAATGATTTCTTTTGGTTAGGATAAAAAAAATTACCACCACACACACTTTTGTAGAATGCCCTACATTATTAGAAACAAGCACATAAGCTAAATATGGAAGCCCACCTAAATGAAAAGAGAGAGACATTTTTTCTTCAACTGGAATGAACCACAGAGCATATATCTAGGATGAGAATGAATGAGGAAAAGGACAAACAATACTGAAATAGCAAAGAACTGCTATAAAAGAAGCAGACTCTGCCAGTCATAAAAATTGGTGCAGAGGGCCCTTCTGGGGGCAGGAGAATCCTTTGTAAGAGCCTCTGACAAACAGTGCATTACCTCAGTGTGTGGCTTTACTACATCACCCCCTTATATCATGGCTCTGCCACACAAGGGAGATAAACAAAAGAAGTTTAATGCTACATGCTTCTAGTAGCCGAAGATTGATTGGAAATCCCTCGAAAATGACCTGTCTGATAAGGTCATGATTCCTGGAATAAGCAATTAAGTGCAAAATAAACACATCTTAGGGATTCATAACATGCACTGAGTGACATCGATTGTAGTAATCTAGTAAATGACCTCGCAATTGTATTCAGCAATAAACGTATGAGTGCTTTATCGTGCCTATGGCAGACTATTGAGTGATGTATTTTATCTTGCCGTACCAATGATGCTCACCTTTTGACTCGATTAAGTGTGTATGTGAACAGGGATAAATTGGTGATTTAACGCCATTCTGGGGTTTCCCAAGCTACTGCCTTTAAAGCAGGGCATTGGCAAAGTATGGCCAGAGGGAACTGGAACGTGATCATGTGAAAAGATAACGACAACCTGCCTTCACTCAGAGGATTGTATCTGCTTTTCTCTTGACAGGAAGTAATACTCAAGAGGGCCGCAGACCTGGTGGAAGCGCTGTATGGGATGCCACACAACAACCAGGTAAGCTTACTGGGGTTCAACCTGTGCAGGCTTCCACATTCAATGAAGATCTTGGGTTCCTTATTGGAGTGAAAAAGTATGAAAAAGATAAAAGCCACTTGCACAAGTTCAGAGTATAAGTCATTCAGACATAACATGTTGCAAGGCTATTCACTTCTCTCTTCTTTTGTAAATCTTTTATTGCCTTTTCTATGGAATCATTTTCCGTATGAGAAAAGGTACTCCATTTAAAACAAATTCTTCTGTGGGAATATGCTTCATAATTGAGGAAGAGAGTTACTGGTGCTTTATTTTATTCCTCTCAGGTTTTAAGCAAATTTCGGAGGAAAAAGGGGGTTTAATTTCTTCTCCTAAAAAGTATAACGAGGCCTGAATATTATTGTCTGCTTTTACTTCATAGAGCAACTTCATGCATATGATTCAGATTGCTCAGGAAACTATGAATCTGAGAAATCATTCACTCTCTTTTGTGTCACTTGAGTCAATGTCCTGGGAACACATTCCCACTAATACTTGGGGACACAGGTAGTCATACAACCTCCCCTTAACTTCAGCAGGGAGATGAGTTACAGCCTCTATGTCTATGTGACCCCAGAGTTCCTGTGTGTTCTTGGTGGAGAAGGGAAACCCTGTGGTGCTGTCATATACTATGAGATAGTATGAAGGGACAGCTAAGACAATGGGCAGTCAGCATCAACAGACAGAGTTATGCAGCCCAGCTCTGTCCTTAGATAGGTGAGTGTCTTTAAGTGAGGTCTTTGCTTCTCTGAGCCTCAGTTCCCTATTTGTTATATGGGCCTGATGATGATGAGACTAAACTCATAGGTTGGTTGAGAGTCCTGCAGAAATTAATGCAGTTAACCACGGAAAGCCCTGAGCACTGTGCCTGGCATGTAGTAAGCAATCAAAAAATGGTTTTATTAGGAGCATGATTGGGGGTAGCTAAAGCAGGTATTCCTTTTACTTTTCAGGAAATTATTCTGAAGAGAGCAGCTGACATTGCAGAGGCCCTGTACAGTGTCCCCCGCAACCACAGCCAGCTCCCGGCCCTCACTAACACCTCCGTCCACGCAGGAATGATGGGCGTGAATTCCTTCAGTGGACAACTGGCCGTGAATGTCTCTGAGGCGTCGCAGGCCACCAATCAGGGTCAGGAGTCAGAAGCCTGCTCTTCTCTCTCCCCATTTCCCTGCCCCTTCCCAACTGCAGGCTACCCTCTTCCCATTTATTTGGCACAAAACAATTTTTATTTAAAATTTTTTTTTTCTCAAAAGGGGAGATTCCTAATTTGTGTATATCAAATACTATTGTAGAATTTGGGTTCTAGCTATCACGTCTGGTAATCTGGTGTAGGGGGCTAGAAAGGATACATGCAGGTAGCCACCTCTCCATTTGACTTTTCACCATAAACCATGAAAGACAGATCACAAAGAGGGTTGGAATTAAAGTTCTGAGGGGCCAAAGCACATCATCCTCACCCGGGGAATAGGAACCTGTTAACTCCAGGGTACATCTCTTAGATTTGGATTTATTTCTGCTCCAGAATAATAATTTATAGGCCCTGCATTGCCACTTCTCACGGCCCTGCTAAGTATTTATGATCTTCTAAGAAATGTGTCTTTTGCTTGCTTCCCATTTTAATCACAGAGCTAGCACCACCAACCCACGCACATGAATCACCCAACCCCTTCCCTCTGGGATGTGGCGAGGGGGCAAGAAACAGAGACCTTCCTTTCCCCAGTCCTCCAGTATTGCCATCCGTCCTCCAGGACCACCCTCCTCACCCCTGGTTTTGCCCCCACCCTCAGGTTTCACCCGCAACTCAAGTAGCGTATCACCACATGGGTACGTGCCGAGCACCACCCCCCAGCAGACCAACTATAACTCCGTCACCACGAGCATGAACGGATACGGCACTGCCGCCATGTCCAATTTGGGTGGCTCCCCCACCTTCCTCAACGGCTCAGCTGCCAACTCGCCCTACGCCAGTAAGTAGAGATGTGTGTCCTGTGTTTCTGCACGTTTTCGCTTGAAGAACTCGGGGTCTTGCTGTGCGGCCCACTGTGCAGGTCTCCTCAGTCTGAGGGTCCCCACCCTATGAGCGTTGATCCAGGCAATGCTACTAAAGGCAACACTGTCTCCAGCAGAAATCTCTGCCCTCCCTTGCTCACCTTCCTCTCCCCAGGCTCCGTGAGTCAGAACTTTGCTGCGACCGAAAGCAGCAGTATGATGTCATTGCAAGAACCCGAGCTTTGAGTCAGCTGGAGAGGGTTTACCAGTTCTACCTGCTTCTACCAGTTACTGACTGGTGGCCCTGGGAAAATTCATCTCCTCTCCAAGCCTCAGGTTTTCTCACCTGTAAAATAGGGAAAGAACTAGCACTCACCCATACAGTTGTTGGGAGACTTTGATAACATAACGCATGTAATGAGCTTGTCCTGATGCCTGGCCCGTGAGAGGCACAATAAGTCCAAGTAATAATCATAATGAGGGAATGATAATAATAAGTGGTGCTGGTAGTATAGCATAGTAACAACAGTCTAAAACATAAAATTTCTCCCTTTAGGAATATGACTCCTTTATTTTTTTAATGCTTGGAATTCTTTCCCCTTTGTGTTTGATGTGTATTTAAAAAAACAAACTTAACAAATCAAAAAACCACACTCCATTTTTTTCAAAAATCTGACAAGATGAAAAACAATACACACGTACACAAGAAATGTTCTTTGATGTCTTGTCTCTGTCTTAAACAAGTTTAGCTTAAAGGATTTTTTGGTACAACATTTAGATTGCATCTAAAGAACCTCAGGGAACTGGCATCTTTACATATAAAATGTTATGGGCTGTGTCTCTACAATCTCTTGATCTCTCTCTGAGGATTTTTACACAGATAACCAAGTTCATCTTGGACAGTGTGGGTGACTCTTCCGTTGTGTGAAATGTAGCCAAACTCTTAGACATTTGTGGAATGACAGAAAATAAAGAACTTAATGTTGTTAAATGAAAGAATATTCACGATTTTTAAAAAAAAGAATGTTGGCTAAAAAAACTAAAAATTATGCTGTTTCAAGTAGTGGAAATGTGAAGTGTGCTAGTCTTTTCAAAAAGGAAAGATCACTCTTGGCCTTTGAGAGGAGTTATTCCTGAAAGTAATACTTAGAGACTTTTTCTTTCTGGGTAAGTTTTTATGCTCAGCGTGTGCTAAATTTTATATTTCTACTTTATTTGTTTGGAATCAGCAGCTTGTTGAACATTTAAAATTCCCCCCGGGGCCGGCCCAGTGGTGTAGTGGTTAAGTTCAAGTGCTCCGCTTTGGCAACCTGGGGTTCACGGGTTCAGATCCCGCCTGCAGACCTACACACCGCTCATCAAGCCATGCTGTGGCAGTGTCTCACATACAAAATAGAGGAAGACTGGCACAGATGTTAGCTCAGGGCCAATCTTCCTCACCAAAAATAAATAAATAAATAAATAAATAAAAAATAATAAAATAAAATAAAATTCCCCCAAATAATCTGCATACATTGTCCATGTCTGTCTGCTCAAGAGTCAACGTTTGGGGCCAGTTTCACATTAGATTTTGATTCATCGAAAGAGCATTTCTCATAGATCTATCATTTCAGTGTTCTCCCATCTACTTAATCAGAAAATGTTTCAATCATGACCTGAAAATTAAAAGGTGGCATTCTTAATTAAATCAATAAACTAATTGCTATATGGTAGCAATTCAATTTAGGGGCTTGGATTGTTCTGTCTTCCCAAGCCTGTGCAGACACCCAGCAACTTCAGCCTGAGATTGCATCTGTCAGACTGTGAAACTTCGAACATTTAATTTCCATTAATTGATTTCCTCAGTGCTCACAAATATAGCATTAAATTCTCAAATAGGCTCTCAGATGGGACGGTTGTATCTGCATAAATGCAAATAAAACAATAAACACAAAGCCCAGCTGATTTGAATTTTTGCCTCCATAATATTTAATTATTCATAAACCACTCATGTTGAAAAATTCTGAACAGAATAAAAAATAAAATAAGACATTCCACTGGTGAGCACACTTTCTGGTGTGGTGGCTGATAACTAATAATGTTATAACAAATGGAACTGTTTGACTATATTTCACCCCTTTCTCTGTTCACCACCCCCCTCCAAACTCCCTGCCTCTAAATACACATAATGATCGCATTTGCCAACGAGATTAATTGCCTTCTTCAGTGAACCAGCAGGATTTCAAGTCTAGGAATATTTAAAAATCAAACCTCCAGTGCAGGAGTTTTGCAATTTAAATGGGTGTTCTTATTGAGCGTATTTTCACATTTACAAATCCTAAGAGATGTATAAAAATGCTGGCTTCATTAAAAGAAAAAGTACAGTTTAGAAAATGTGTGTGAAAACTCTGAGGATGGCGGCTCTGTGTTCTGCTCCATAAAGCATCCGGTGCGTTTGGATTGTGTCATGCTCAGGGCTGATGACAAGGGGTTGTCCTCCCCACTCCCCCATGGCACTTGCTGCCTATGACAGAGTTGATTCCCACTTCCCTAACTTTCCAGAGCCAGCAGGCCAAGGGTAAGGCCACCGAAACAGCAGTTTGGACTCTGGTGGGCTGATGGGAAGGGGGCCTTTTCCCCTGGCAATCCATTTCCTTTGCAGGGTAGTGTAGTGGAAAGAGCACTGAATTTGGGTTTGGCTCCTGGCTTCACCACATTCTAGCGATGGCCCTTGGGCATGCCACTTAACTGCTTTCTGAGTCTCAGCTTGCTCGATTTGATGAGGTGTAAAAAGGTTGTAGTAGGCCCCATAGCCTATGACATAAAGTGAAAAGGACATGAAGATTCTTGTGAATGATAAAGCAATATATAATGTTTATTACAAAATGTGAAAAACAATACACTAAGGAGGAAGTGCCTGGAATTTGAATTAAGTGCCTGAAAATCATTGGACAGGATTCATATTTTTCCCCAGGAGATGGAAGAAATAGAAGGTGAGTGTATGGAAGTAGTAGTCTTGAGTGTAGAGGGCTTTTGTGTGTGCAAAATCTGTCTCCTAAAGTAACCATGAGATTATTAACAACTAGCAAATGATGCAGGGCCAGGCTGAGAGGACCTGGTTGGTAGAGAATGTGCATCCACCAAACTCTTTCATGTCCCCAGGCAACTAGGTTTTCACTGTCTCTGAATTGCCAGAGTTCTCCCATCGTTGATAATCCACATCCCCACTACTCTAAATACACATAATGATCGCATTTGCCAACGAGATTACTACTAGACTGTGAGTATTTACATAAGGCTCCTATCCTACTGCTTATTCGTTCACATTTATGTACAGCTCCATGGGGGATATAAAGAATTTGGAACTTTGACTTGTTGTTTGCATTATCCACAAATGTAGTACCTAGCAGTCTATTTATCCACTTGGCCTCCTACCTGCCTATATCTGTGCTGTGGAGCAGTAAGGAACTGTTAAATCCTTGAGGAATTCCTAGCTTCATGGGGAGAAAAGGGACACATACACACCACCATCTGCCAGTGCCTTAAGTTGGAATCCTGCCATTGTCTTCAATTCGCCCTTCTTCCTCACACCTCTCATTCCATCGGTGACCACACCCTCTCAGGTTGGTCTCCTTCTGTTTCTTGTATCCCCAGTCCCTTTGCTAGAACCTTAGTTTAGGCCCTACCTGGAATGCTTCCCCTGACACCTCCTCCACCTGAAGCCTTCTTTGCTTTTCCTTCCCTGCCTCCGCAGAGTTGGCCATACTCACCTTTGTCACAATTTTGTGCTACTCTATCCCTTATAAAAGCATTTTTGTGTCCTGGCCTGGGATGTCCCAGTGCCTAGCACACTTCCTGGCATATAGTAGGCCCACAATTAACATGTAAAAGATCACCAACAACAAAAGATAACAGGTGCCAAGTACCAAATGATGAAAGTGGACAAGATCCTGAGAGTTCAGTGAAAGCTCATGCTAGAAGGGCAGCCTGAGCAGGGTGGCCAGTAAAGGTCAGATCTGAGCCACCTTGTCTCAGGATACTGGGAGAGGCGCTGATTTCTCCTTTCCCATTGCCCCTCTCAGTTGTGCCATCCAGCCCCACCATGGCCTCCTCTACAAGCCTCCCCTCCAACTGCAGCAGCTCCTCGGGCATCTTCTCCTTCTCACCAGCCAACATGGTCTCAGCCGTGAAACAGAAGAGTGCTTTCGCGCCAGTCGTCAGACCCCAGACCTCCCCACCTCCCACCTGCACCAGCACCAATGGGAACAGCCTGCAAGGTAAGCCCCAGGCCCCACCTGGGCCAACTAGACGCCCAGACCTCACCCTCTGAGGGCTGGAAGCACACGCATCATTGCTGCGAGGGGATCAGCCTTGGGCCTTCCTGTTTCTCTCTGCCCTCATCTCCTCTGTTCTTTGGTGTTCACTGTCCTCAGCCCTGCCCCCTGGCCCTGTGCGTCTCTCCTCTGCTAGAGCTGCCTGAGCAGTCCTTTTTCCAACTCCAGCAATTCTGCTCAGGCCCAGGATTTGCTTGAGAACACTGTTTCTGCTCACTAATGCCATCGTTTCTCTTTTCTCCTCTCTCATTCCCTGTGGTTGCCATAATCAGACCAGTCTTTTGTGGACTCCAGCAAGTTCTCCACTGTAGGGTCTCTCCCAGGACTGGCCTTCTCCTGAATTAGGTCACTCAACCTTCCCTTCCTGTCACCAGTGTCAGAGTGAACATGTGTGGGGCTGATAATGGGGAGAGGGTGAGCCATGGCCCAACCAGAGCCCTGAGGTTAGAGCATTGGAGACCAAAGGCCCAAGACTTGCTGCTGGGAACCAGAAACCCCAAAATGCCACTGGAGTATTCTGGTTCATATTAAAATTGTTCAGTTTCATCCTCATCATGGAATATGGAAAATAATAGTCACCAAGAGTTGATGTGATCTTTCTATTCATTGAGAAAAAAATCCTATGCTTTTAAAATGGGTCCACCATTTCTTACATTTTTCTTATGTGCTGGCACTGTGTTGTGGTGTTGACCTGTACAACCACATTCATTCCCCCACAGCTGAGTTGTGTTATAGGTTCTCATAGCCCGTACTTTACAGATGAGAAAATTAAAGGTTAGGGAGGTTTTGAAGCTTATGAGGTTCTGTGGCAGAAACTGGCTTCAAACTTGGGCTCAAAAGTTCATCTCCTCTTTCCATCTCCCAAGCACTTTTTTACTCAGAGGAGGTGAAAAGGATGTAACCAGGATTCCTAAGGCAGCTGGCAGGAAAATAAGATCAATAAAATAATCAGCTACCATTTATCAAGCACTGAAGAGTGTGTCAGGCTCTGTGCTAGGCACTGAGCATGCTCTATCTTGTTGAATCCTCTAAACGTCCTGATGCAATATGACGACTGTTATGATCTCCATCGTACAGATGATGACACTGAAGCATAAGGAGAGTAAATGCCTGCCCATAGGCATAGCCAGTAAATGGCACAGAAGAATATAAACCCCAGCAGGGTCTGTGCCCCGAAGCCCCAGTCTACACAGCTCTCACAGTGTCTTCCTTCAGTGGCGGGTACGCCCATCTTCACTGATGGAGGTCAGCCATGGAGGTTGGGAGGGGTCAGGAGGGCAGCATACCCATCTGGGATTTCTCAGCTCTGTTTCTTATGTGTATGTATATGTATATGTATTTATACTTATATATACATGCACTCTGCACTGGACACCTTACATTGATGTAAGCTTATATCGATTCTCCCAAAGACCCTATGAGGCAGTACTATGCCCATTGTATAGATGGGGAAAGTAAGGCCCAGTTTGCTCAAAGTCACACAGCTAGTGATGATGGAGCCAAAATCGAACCCAAACATGTGACTCCAGAACCTGAGCTCCTAATCACTATGCCTTTCTGACTCCAGGAGGGAGTCAGACCATTCCTCAGAAACCTGCTGGCAAATCTGCCCAGCACAGCCAAAGTCCATGCGCACATAGCACGCCCATGTGCCTCCGCTGACATACACTGGCAAAGCCATCTTCTTAACGGAAGAGGAAGATAGCTGACTGAGGAACTCCCTTTCAGGCAGTATTGTTGATGATAGGAAATGCCACCCCCACAAAAGGGAGCCACCCATTCATGCAAGTCTGACTCTTTTTCAACTAAAAATAATGCTTTGTCACTCCCAGTACACCTCCACCTGGCAAACAAGGGATGTAATGCTTAAGGGAGCATAATTTATAATGGGTGTAAATAAGGATAAAACATATGGAAAGCAGAAATCTGCCAATCACAGCCCTTGTTAAACATAGATTTGACATCAGGAACAAGGTATAATGGGATTTGTAATCAACTACGGAGGGGTGGTGCTTGAGAAGAAAAGGCCCACGGTGCTTGGAAGGTCAACAGCTGTATCACCGGCCAACAGTGACTTCAGTGGGCAGCCCTTCGGCGAGGCTAAGTGTCTTTTCATGCCATATGGACCAAGGAGGGAGCTGGAAGGAACTGAAAATAGGGACTTGGCCTAGATTTTAGAGCCTCCTGGATTTAGGGACCATCTGGTGGTATAGGAGCGTGTGTGTTTAAGTAATGATGCAATGGCTTCAAGACAGGGACACATTCATTTGTCACCCCCAGCGTGTTTCTAACCCAAGTGTGCACTGATTCCAAAACTACAGAGACTGTTCCCCCTCGTCTGATTAGCAGCCGAGTCTCTATCTCTCCGTCACATTTCTGATACGCAGCTGCACAGCGTGGAGGGCTTGAGGTGTAACTCAGGGACACACTTTGTCCTGGATTTGCTATTGTGGACGACACTGCCCTTTCCTTATGATTGAGCCTGTGTACAGGAGATTCTTTCTGGACTTCCCCTACCCCATTCTTTCTGGACTTTTCCCTACCCCGTGTTCTGACTCTTAAGCTTGATTAAAAAGAAAAAAGAGGGAGGTTTATTTTTCCAATACTGCCATGTACCAAACGTCCCTCCTTTTGGAGGATGGCAGTGGAGGAGGTGTGAGTAGAGAAATTAAAGTCAAATTAACTGCACCATCTTCCTTTGAGCTGTCCTTCTTCCCACCCGCTCACCACACTTGGCAGGCAGGGCCCACATGCCCGGAATTGCACCTTGATCCTCTGCACACAATCCCTGCAGCCTTGGATGGGCTACACCATTGTTTTTAGGGAGCTCCTGCTTGGGGCTCAGAGTCTCCCTGAGAAAAATGGCATTCTGACAATGGGCTCCTAGACCTGTAACTGAAGAATTACTTCATCTTTAGCTTTCTAAACTCCACTTTTTCTGTTAAAAAAGGACCTGGGCGGGTTATAGAATTAGGGGTAAGAATTCTGAGTATTTCATTCCCTCTTCTCCTTTGCATTGTTACAGTAACACCTACTTCATTTGGATCCATCTAGTTCAGAATTGTGATCATTAAGACAGGGCAAGTGACGAAGGACGACTTGGTTAAGCAGATTGACCATATAAACAGGATTAGAGGTGACACATTTAGGCTGTTTAAGTGTTTTAAAGGCCTATTTACCTCTAACTACCACTCTGCTAATTGTACATCATTCTGTTTTTTTTCAAGCCTTAAAAGATCGTTAAAGGTCTTTCCCCAGCAGCCCTTTCTTAGCCTCCTCTAGTGACTGCATGCATGTTTGTTCCCCAACAAATACGCACTACCATCTCACATGATGGTGATGACGATGGTCACAGCCACTAACGTGGGAGGGCTTGTTTCTAGCCCCGCTTCTGCATTATCTCCTGTATTCCTCTCAACCACTCTTTGATGTAAAGGCTATTTATTGTCCCCATTTTACAGATGCAGAAACTGAGACTTAGAGGCAAGATGGCTCATCCAGAGTTACACAGTGAGCAAATAAGGGGAGTCTTGCATTAAAACCCAGGCAGACTGACTGCCACATAGGCCCCAATGCCATATGGCCATACTATATTCAAGCCACTGGGTTAGGCGCATGTGGACACAAAATCCTAACCTTACCAACTTTTCCTGTATTAGGGAAAACATGAACACAGTAAAGAAAGCAGATCTGTCTGGGAGAGGCTGGCACCCAGCTATGGAAGTTCAGAGGAGGGAAAGACTAGGGAGAATTCAGAAGAGCTTCATGGAGAAGGTTGCATTTGAACTGGACCTTGGATGAAGGGCAAATCGGATTTGAGCACAGGGAGATGGGGCAGGGGGCATTTTAAGCAGGATTAGGATAACCAGAGCCAAAGAGTGATGTGCAATACCCAGTAAGCTGCTCAGTATCCTGGAGCATTGGCACCAAGAAGCAGGGATGAGGTTGAACAAGGAAGTCATCAGCTCCATTCTTTCCATATATTTTATAGTTCTCAATTTCTACTGTGATTCCAACTGGCTTTCTATCCCAGGTAGATAAAACCTAGGACAATTTGCCATATGTCTGAGAATTTTTTTTTAGGACAAAGCAAGTCTTATCTCAGCACTTCTGGAATCTTACCAGATGTTCTGTTAAAAAAAATTGAAATGTTGCAGTCAAACAAATCTAGAAAATCGTGCTTACTGAATCACTGTCTTGTAGATCCACAATGCACCTGGGTCTGTTAAAGGCACTGAGACATCCTGCAGTTAAACTAAAAAGACTCTTCCATTTAGTTTTCTAAACTTATTTGCCCACAGAACCCTTTTCCAAATGTTAAGACCAATGAACATCCCATGAAAACTTTGGAAAATGCAGCTGTATTTTGAATTTAAGCAGAAATCTTCTTCCATTCTTATCTAGATAAAGCCATTGATAAATCCTGTTCCTAGATTCCCCAGGTGTGTCTATTTTCTTTTCTTTTTTTTTTTTTTTGTGAGGAAGATCAGCCCTGAGCTAACATCCATGCTAATCCTCCTCTTTTTGCTGAGGAAGACCGGCTCTGAGCTAACATCTATTGCCAATCCCCCTCCTTTTTTTTTCTCCCCAAAGCCCCAGTAGATAGCTGTATGTCATAGCTGCACATCCTCCTAGTTGCTGCATGCGGGACACGGCCCCAGCATAGCCGGAGAAGTGGTGCGTTGGTGCGCGCCCGGGATCTGAACCCGGGCCGCCAGTAGCGGAGCGCGAGCACCTAACCGCCAAGCCACAGGACCAGCGCCTGTGTCTGTTTTCTAAGTCAAAGACTTGAGACACCAACTATGCTCAGCCATTGTCCTGGAGACATCCTCTGCCTTCTAAAGCTTATACCCTCTAGGGCATGAGTTCTAAGCAATTTCAGGCCTCAGAGGACATCATTAATCAACAGAGAAGCAGCCCCAAGAAGGCTGTCAGCATGCCATTGGATCTACCCTCAATGTGGTGATTTTAAACCCCAACCATGTGCCGTTCAGTCTCTGCAGTGAAAAATTAAAAACAAAAGTCCAGAGTGATTTCACAAAAATTGTACCCACATACTGATTTTTGTCTTTCCCCACTTTGTTGAAGCTCTGGTTGGCTGGCCCCACCTGACTCTAGATATCATGCAGTCTGGTAGCGAGTCTCGTGGAATTGTCTTTTGCTTGATGCACATGTTCAGTTTGTGCAAGATCTTCCCCCTGTTCTGTTTCTGATTAGCTCATAATTATTACACATACGGTGGTTCGCGAAAGACCACATGCCACCCTCTCACTCCAAACTCTCCCAGCGCTGCAACACTTTCCGTTTTCTCTTTGTTCTTATCAAAATTGGAAACCATACTAAAAAATGCATTGCCTTTCAAACTAATAGTTTTCTGAGCTTCTGTCAGAGAATGTGATCACCCAGCTGCGGGGGAAAATGGCAGAGCCACCTCGATCTTGTGATGTCTTGGCACATGTTGCTCTCTGAGAGTGTCATGTTCTCATGGAAATCTTCATGGGCTCCACTTGGGCAAGTCAGTGTGCCAGTGGCATTTCTGGAACATTCCAAGCCTCAAACACCCATCTCTCTCACCCACATTAAGTAATCTTGAGGATTGCAGCACAGATACAAGAAAAACAGCTCCTAACAACCCGGGAGCTTCCCTGCAGTTACGCAGTGAGGTTTCTTTATTAAAAAGGCCTCTTTGCAGGTCTCTAAGCTCAGAAGCCACAATTGGGGATTTTTTTCCCAAAATTTGCTCATCAGAAAGTGTTCTGCATCTGGAGTTTAGGAAGTCACGGATGAGATTTACAGAGCTGTAACCCCCTGATATATGCAAAATTCGCGGTGAAGGTATGTGTGGGCCTTTTTCTGGAGAGAGGTGCCATGACTTCCATTAGACTCTTGGAGAAGTCTGAGGGCCAGCGAGGGGAAGGTAGGAAAGTGTGCAGACCCGTGCCACCTCCTAGATACCCTTAGATATTTTTGTTTGTTTCTGTTTTTAATTTTAATTATTTGCTAACATGAATAAACTGGGCTATTTCGTCTTTTTAAAAAGCCACATCTCCACCCTCTTATGAAATGCTGTAGAAGATCTGGTGGCTGTGAGAGGCCTTCCTGTACAGCAGCATTTGTCGGGGGGGCTGAGTTGTTTCCTACTCTAAAGAAGGCATGCCCTTGGCAGAGTCACCTCAGTCCCCACCCAGGGCACTTCCCTCACATATGTTCCCAGCCTAGGCTCTCAGCGTGCTGGAGTTTGCAACCCCTGTATTCCAGATAAAGAAGGGCTGTTAGCTACAGACTGGCACGTCAGTTAGCTTTGATTTAACAACTTTTAATCTGGCCCTAGTGGAGGTTTAATCTAATTAATCTAACACATTTTTCAGGTACCAAAACACTGCTTAGATCTTTTTTTTTTTATTGTTGAGGTCACATTGGTTTATAACATTATATAAATTTCAGGTGTGCATCATTATGTTTCCACCTCTGTATAGACTGTATCGTGTTCACTACCATAAGTCTAGTTGCCTTTTTTTTTGTAAATTCTGGCCATCCAAATGGGATGTTTTCAGGGCCCAACTGATAAATTTCGGCTAAATTAGCAGGAAGTTTGTCAGTTTTTTACTTTGCTTTGTATCCTATTGACACTGCCTGATTATCTGGCTGTGCTATAGGGGCCTGCCCTTTAATGTCAGGCACACAGTAGATTTTGGTGGAAGGCAAAAGTGGATTTGCTTCTTTTGCTAGAGGCTTAGAACTCCCACAGCAAGCCCTGCCTTAATAAGGGTGCCTGGACCCCCCTGCAGCCCGGATGAGAAGATCCTTAGGGAGGCAGAGGCATGCTGAGCTGTCACACTGCAAAGACTCTCTACCCTTCTTGCCTTTGGAGCTACAGAATCTTCAATTCTCAAGTTAAGGCTTGGATTGAAATACCAAGCTCCCCATTTCAGTCAAATCTAGGGCTCACTTGAATCTTAGGGGGACTTCATTTCCAGCTGATCCCAAATCTTTGGGGGTTTAGGTTGGTCTGCATTTGGCAAGAGACACTTCCTGTTTCTAAGAAAAATGGCTTATGAGAGCTTACGAAAAAGACTCCAGGAGTGTTTGGACTGCAAAACGCCTCTTGCAAAACAACATTTGGATGATTTACGTGTAAATGAATCAGAAACATGTGGATTAAATTTCCTTGTGAATACAGATGGGTTTAAAAATTAACGGAAAAAGTGTTTGGCAAAATGTTTTTTTTTTTTTTTTAATTGAATCTAAAATGTCAGGGGTGGGGGAGGGGAAGCAAGAGGGATGTGGGGGCCACAGGGCTCAGAGCCTCACTTAGCCTCCCTGGGTCTACTGCAGGATTTGTGGTACTTGGGGTTCACTTAAAAAAAAAGGCACATTCTTCCAGACATGCGATTTGAGAAACGAAGAGGGCCACTTCGTAGATGCAGTCATCACTGACAAGAACATTAATTTAAATTTAGAATTGCCAATAAAAAGAAAGCAATGACTTTCTCTCTCTGCCTGACAAGACGCTAAGCCATCATTGGGAGTCAAAGATGGCTGCCTCTCGCTTCTAATGTAAGCTTCACTCTCATCTCGACATATTTCAAAGTTGCCACACTGTTGCAGTTTTCTTACAGACGTCCCTTTATTCCTCACACCCATCATATGAAGTGTGCGGTATGAGATCGTGCCTATTTAATGTAAGAGGAAACACAGCCCTGGGAAGTTAAACAATCAACACAAGGTCACAGAGCTAGTGTAGCAGCAGAAGGGATGGGTTAGAAATAATAACAGCTAATCTCTATTAGGTCTTTCCTAGGAGCTGAACCCAGGCCAAGCACTTCACATATGTTATTTTATTTAAATCTCCAACAACCCTAACAATATCACAGCCCTTGCAAATACCGATTAACTGCATTTTCTAGCTGAGAAGGCGGAGATCCAAGGAAACAAGTAACTACTCTGGGGCACATACTCAGTAAGCAAGAAGGCAGAGATGGCATGCTGGCCTATAGGATTCCGTGCTCTTGTCAATACTTCTGTGTGTGGCCTCCTAACTGTGAACACTTTGAGATATTTTTGATTGCCCCAAAGAGCCTTCCCTTTCCCGGGATCTCACCCCAGCTTTTCTAGGCTATAATTTTCTAGGGAGATGGTCAGACCATTCCAGAAACCTTGAGTGAAGCAGTTGTAAAGAAGACATCCTGCATTTGTATGCAAACTGCCTCCTCTATACCTTCTCCCAACTTTATATGCCCAGTGAACAGTGCCTGCTGGGGCTGGCGTTTCCTTCTCCCAGGCATGAGGATTGAAATGAAAGCACTCGGATTGCTGCTCTGGTACTCAGTCTTCGTGCTAATACAGAGCACAGAGTGAGCCAGGGTTTTTTGTAGAAATTGCTGGCAGTTGGGATGGACCAGTTTTTTATTTTATATTTTGAAAGTGAAGGAGATAGGAAGAAAGAGTGACAAATTGAAAATTCTCACTATTTGCAAGGTTTGGGGCCGCAGCTTTCCCAGCGGTATTCAAACTATGCAACTTTCCAGTTATGTTTTAAAATTGAAATCAGATTTGGAGGGATGTTTAGGATCTTCTGTTCTGTTAAAAACACATACACACAAATGATATATTATCATTCTTAATAAAGTACATGTATGTTTTATAACAAGCACTCATTCCAGGGAAGATGAGAGCACATTTGTGGCTAATATTCAACCAACATAGTGGTGTGTGGGTGTTTTTTTCCGTCTTTTTTTTTCCCCCTCAGTGAGAAGTTTGGATGCAAAACCATTGACTTTGTCTTTTCTTTCCACAGCGATATCTGGCATGATTGTTCCTCCCATGTGAAAGAATTGCCTTGAAGAATTTTATTAATGAAGAGGTTGGATTCTGCTACAGAGAGTAATCTGATACAAGTCCCAGAGTGGAACTTTTAACTCAGGCCTTTTTAAGAGGAATCACAATAACTGCAGATTTTTAAACAAACAATATCACCGACCTTGCAAATACTGAAATTGGAAGGGATCTGCAAGTGCAGGGTGTTGGTTAAAGTTGTACCTCCCAAGTATTTGGGGGATATATTTATTCTGTGTTGATAAAAGCAAATCCACTTTTTCTTTTTTTTTTTTTAAGCTTAACTCTGCAATCATTTGTCTTTTATAAACCGTAAAGCTGTATACAAGGGACACTATAAATAAGACTCCATGTTTTAATTTATGATGTTTTTAAAGCTGTGTAAAGGGAGAATGAAGTGGTGATATTTACAAAAAAGTTTAAAAAGAAAAAAAAAGCTTGTATGGGACAGAATAGGAATGCCAGTTAGATTTTTTAGAAAAATAAGGGTCGGCTTTTGCGCCTTAAAGCATATCAAATTGTAGTTAGCTCAGACAGTGCATTTTCAATATCTAACTTAACATGCCATCCCTTAGCAGTGCAAGCTTATTTATCTCTTTCGTATTGTTGTCTTAAGTAACTGTGTAAATAAATGCAGGCTGGAAAGTTAAAAAGTGATGTAAGCGATCACGTTTTTCCCTTCTACTCAAAAATCCAGTGCCTCTAGACAGATTGTTAAAACTGCATATTTAAACCTGATATCATTCTCTCTTTTACTTATGTCAACTTCTTCTGAAGCCTAAGGCCAATTGAGAGCTTGGTGGCACACGTAAGTGTGAGAATCTCCTTTGAGACTTCATGGAACAGGGTCCAGGCACAGAATTCCACATTATGCCCTCCAGGTATCAAGCCAAAATCCCACTTACACTCCGCCATTTACAGGTTCAGAGTTTACTCATCCTAAACACTGACGTCACACCAATCCTCCAAAAGCTGACAAAAGCAACCTGGCAGGTATTCCCGATTTCCCACTCAGAGACAGCGCCTCCATCATTTGTCGACCCTTACATTGTAACATCATCGATTAAAGCGACAGGTTAAGTGCTTTGGAATTAAGAGTAAAAGGAAACTGGGAGAAAGGAAAAGGCTGAGACCTCCAAAACAGTTTTCTGTTCTATGGGAATTTTTGCTCTCATTATCTGGGAAGTGTTCTTAAAAATAAGAATTAATAGCAAAGATGCAGCAAAGCTCTGAGGATGCATTTGCCTGATATTTTTTTCTTTGCTGTTGTGTTTTTGTATGTAGTTATAAATACTGTAGATTTTTTGTGATTTTTTGCCAAAGTTGTTGTTCTATTTATACATTTTAATGTCTTAAGACAGTTTTTCAATATCACAAAAAGATTTTACTGCATATTTTGCAATGACAAAAAAAGCTCACTACCTTTAGCTTGCACATACTTGCAAAGTTAATTAAAAGGCTTTTTGTTTTAAAGGGGATTTTGTAAAATATCCATATAAATAATGTATTTATCTTTGGAATTTGTACATTGCTTTCCCCTTCTTCCTTTCCTCCCACTCCCAGTTTATTTTATTGTGTATGTTTGCTCTGTGACAGTGCGTATTTGTTGGGTCACCTACAGTTGTATTAGCTGTTTCAATGTGATTTTTAAACATTTCATTTATAGTTATTTTTAGTATTGTTTTAAACCATGCTTCAATTTTTTTTATTTCCACCCAAAAGCCATTGTCTATTTTTGTATTATTTGTAAGTTAAGAAGTTTTTTCCAATATATGGCAAAAAAAAATAGTAGCATATTATTCTTGTAGCATTTAGTTCTGTAGATGAAAAAAAAAAAATGTATCCTTTGCTTTGGAAGCTTACAAAAAAAACACCCTAATGCTGTTTTACTCTATTAATATGCATGGAATCTCTCCCTTTGGAGTGACGCATTTTGTGCATTAAATTCGGGGGAGAAACTTCATAGAAATCAATGAACATACTTTCTTTCTTAAGTCTGCTTGTATATTTCCTCTGTCTTTCACATCAATATAAACCAGCAGATTGGATGCCTTAACAATGCAAATCATATTCATTTCACTTGTACATTGTAACTGTGCACCCGAACTGTCAGTCATCACTAACATTCTAAGAAACAAGAAAAAGAAAAAAGACAAAAAAAAAAACCACAAAGAAATGGAAAAGCACAAAAGAACTGTTTTGTTACCTTAAGACAATGTAACTTTTTCTAGTAGAGCAAGAAATTTACAACAATGCTGCAACTGTGCATGCCCCCATATGGATTTTGCAATGGTTTTCACTAGACTGTCAGAGTGTGATTTTTATGGGTTGGGGCGGGTGGGGGAGGGGAGTTTGGGGAGGGAAGGGAGGGGAGGCAAGCTGATTTTTCATGGTGAGAAATAATAATAATGGTGATTAATAATAATAAACTGGAAAATGTAAGCAAGGTGGACGCATTGCTTCTCGGTACTCAGAAAGGTTGTCTGAATTCGTGTGGTAGGCTCTGGCCTGAAGATGTGTACAATTTAAAGCCATATTTTGTCTGGTGAGCCCCGTGACTGTGAAGGAACTGTCAGCCGGTGAGGTGTCCGGCTCAGACCCTGACAACACACGCCACCCATCTGTCAGCCATGTGTAGTGGTTAGAACTTTTCCTGAAAGTAAGTCCAAAGAGCCTTTAAAATATGTATAATTTGTGTTTTGTTTCCTCTATTTATATTGATTAGATGAAAAGATGTTCTGGCCTTCTGACCCTCTTTCTTTTACACAAAACTTTTACAAGTAAAAGATGTTCCCCTAAATACAGAATATGGCTTTAAGAAGAAAATGAAATAGAGAATTAAGATTTCAGTGTTGGGGGAAAAATACAGCTTCTGGATGACTGGATTGCATAACATGCCCTGGCCTCACATTGTACTAGGATGCAGCGTAATGAAGTCATCTCTCAATCTACTAACCTTTCACCTTCTTATCAAACTTTTTGACTAGACACACACTGTACAGTTCAATTGTTAGAGAACCTAACTACTGTAGAGATTGTTATAATTTTTTTTTTTTGCAAAAATTCAAGCTGTAAAAACTTTTCAACTTTCACAATATTTAATTAAAGTTACTTCCTGTCTGTGATGGCAACTCCTAGTTGTGTATTCATTTCTCTATTTCAGATGATCCAAAGTCCAACATAATATAAAAGGTCTGTGTTTGCAATTACTCAGACCGATGTTGACACTCAGGGAAAAGAAATTAGGGTGGTTCTGGGACACCCACTTTCTTTTTTTGTAAATCCTTGGGGACTTGCTAATCTGGGATGCAAATTGAACACGCACAGCGTACTGCTGCCCTCTGCCGGCAGCATCTGGATGTGCACGTGCCCACACTGGCCCACAGAGGAGCCAAGAACCCCAACTATTTCCCCAGCTGAGCAATGAGATCTGCTTGCAGTGACTGACTTATGAATCCAAGATCTGGCCATTCCAGAACGCCATCATCCGTGCTGCAAGTCTGAACCGAGCTCTTCACATACAGCTGCTAATTAATCCCAGTGAGCCTTCTGGTCAATTAATTATGTGCCCTGGCTCATTGATGAGGAGCCATGTGTGAACTCAGAACCTCCTGTAATCCATAGTTTTAAATACCGTGTGGATAAGACATTTTCTTTCTTGGATAAAACCAAATTTATCTGGAGTGAAATATTCCATAAACACCCAATAGGTCCATACTCCTGCAAAATTGTTTCACTTTAAGTTCCATCATAATCATAAGTCTTTCCAACTGCATATTCAATGCTTTCCCTACTTTTCCCTACTTTTGCAATTATTGGACATGATAAGGTTAATGATGCTTGTAAAATGCCTTAAAAACTCAGCAAATAGGCCGTAAACCAAGAGAAACTTGCCGGCCAGAACTAATAGGGTGTCACACAACCACTGTCGATCATTTGTGGTGGGCATTGCTGATACAATTTGTTCTGGAATAGAGCCCAGTTTGAGGTAAGGAAAGAGTGTAACAAATAAATTAATAAGTAGAGAATCTACCATCCTTTTCTTAAAAAGGGAATCTATGTTGATCAGTTTGGTCATTCAATACACACTTTAAGAATTCTGTATTAGATGCAGGTCCCTGTATTAGATGCAGAATAACTAGATACTCAAATCCAAGTAATCTAGAAAGGCTAGATGAGACAAGAATGTCACCATGCTCCACAGAATAGAGCAGACATCCACATCCCTACATACTGGCTTCTACATTCCTTCAGGTCTGTTTCTTGGAAGCATTCGTTTATCCATTCAGTCACTTACACCTTGCAAGTTTACTATGCATCTGGCACCAGGCAAGGCACAGTGGATTCCATAGTGAGCACAGTGACGACACGGTCCTGCCCCCATGGAGTTTATGGTTGAGTGGGGCAAGCAGACATTAAGCAACTACACAAGTACGTAGTAACAAACCAATAATGGCAATGAAGAAAAGGGTTGAAAACTCTGAAAGTATGTTACAGTGGGATCTGATTTAACCTGAAGGGCTGGGGAAGGTTTCCAGAAAAAGTGACATTTGATCTGAGATGTGAAGGATGAGGTAGCCAGGTGGGGTGGGCACATTAGGCAGAGGGAATGAGGGCAGGTGTGAGGATCTGGGCTTTGGGGGTGGATAAGGTGCATTCAAGAACAGAAAAGCTGTGTGAGTGCAGTATGCAGATATGCAAGATGGCACCGTGGAGCTTGGAAAGTTCAATTCAGAACATGCAGTGAGCGCTACTGTGTGCTTGGCATGTACCAGATGCTAGGATGTACCAGGCAAACCGGTCATAACTCCTGCCTGTAGTGCCTAAGGCACAGCTCATAAACTCACAGCCCCACATTTGTCTACAGGGGCTATGCTCGTAAAACAGGACGGGGTGAGCTGGGGCAAAAACAGACAGGGAACGCGTCGCTTGCTCCAGGCAGATGCTCCCACGTGGGAATGTGGGCCCAGTGATGCCCATCTTTCATTTTCTACGGTTGCCAAGTATATTGTGGGGAGTTTTTGTTTTTTTGGTGTGAAATTTTCATTTTTGAAATGTCATCTAATCCAAAAATAGTGCTTTCAAAACACTGCATTGGGCAAAGTCCATGAGCTCTAGAATGTCAGTTTGGGACTTCTGCCCAAAAGACAAGTTACTAAAGGAGATGTTTACACAGCCTAATTTGAGAGTCATAGTGACATGTCCTATCCATGGAGGTCAAGGAATACTGCAAAAGGTGGGCCTGAGTGGCGTGGATAGGAGCTCTCCAAGTAGTGAAGGGAAAGTAGGGCATGGAAAGCCATGGTCAATGCCACTGGAGCTGGCTATATGAGAAAAAAAAATTGCTAAAATTAATGGAAAGGAATAGGGATATGAGAAAATGGAATATGTAATTGTGAAAAAATTTCCTATATTTTACAGTAGGCACATTCAATGTAAAATGTATAGATCAGGTGTTTTTTTTAAATCTCCTTTTGCCTTACAGAAAGGCCCTCATGAACAAGTTCATTTTTAAGTAGACTTGCAGAGAAGTAAACTCTTGCCAGCACACCGTGCTCGGGGCCGTGCCCGCCCTAGCATGCTCCAGATCACTCACATTCTCAGGAATGTTGCTCCTGGAATTATTTTCTCTCTCTAATATCATCAACTTCTCCTTCCTCAATATTACTTTCTGATCAGCCCACAAATATGATCCCATCTTAAAGAAAAAAATAATATTTTGACCTCACTTTGCTTTCAATCTGCCCACCTTCTTTCCGCTCTCTTTTATAGCAAATCCTCTCGAAAGAGTTGTCTGTGTCTGTCGTCTTCTCTTCCTCATTTCTATCCTCTTGTTATCCATATTACAATAGATGTTAACAGTAATGATGAATCATGGGGAGTCTTAAACGCTGTAAACACGGAAACAAATGTATATTTTAGATGTATCATCCTCGTAGCCACATAGAGAATAAATTGGAGAAAGGCAGAGGGGAAATAGAGAATAATTATGAGGCTATTGCAATGGTCCAGGCAAGAAATGAATAGTTGAACTAGAAGGATGGAAAGGAGGAAAATAGATGGTATTAGAAATATTTAGCATTGTGATTATAGTCAACAATACTGTATCATATACTTCCAAGTTGCTAAGAGACTAGATCTTAATTGTTCTCACCACAAAATGAAATGATAAGTACGTGATGTGATGGAGGTGTCAGCTAACACTATGGTAGTAATCATATTACAGTATGTAAATGTTATCAAATCAACACGTTGTGCACCTTAAACTTATACCATGTTATAGGTTAATTATATCTCAATTAAAAATAAAGAAATATTTAGGGGATAGAACTACCAGGATTTGGCGATTGATGCAAGGTGGGGATTGAGGGAGAGGAAAAAGTCAAGATCAACTCAGTGTTCTGACTGCAGCAACTGCTATGAAAGAAATGGTTGATTTCTCTCTTTGGGCTGTTTTCCCTGCTATGATGCTCTGATGGAGTTCGATGGTTAAATCCTCCCTACTGTTCCCTTTGCTTTCCTTCCCTCTCCCAAGTACGATCTTCTTCTCCAGAGGCTTCTATATTTACATTAGGAATGAAATTCAGTTTCCGGAACTGAAAACATTTTGTTACCTTTTTTTTTTAACGTAAGCTTCAAGTAGTTTTATCTCTTCTCTCTGGAGAGTTATGCTACAGTAGGACTGATTTTATCTACTTAGCATACTTCTTTTCCCCACTGATTGTAGAATTTCCACATTCTATATTAAGAATGAAAGTTCCAAGCCCTGGAATGAAGCACAGGCCTGAAAGCTGTCTTTCTGCAGGAAATATCTTGCACAGGAAATTATACTATAAGGAGAATCTAGTACTCCACATAGGAGTTGAAAACAAAAAGGAAGGAGTCCCATTAATTTGTTCAATAACATAGATTTGGGTGGGATTCTGCCAGGATAGTAGTGGCCATAAAATGAGGGAAAGCAAGAACAGATGAATTAGAACCAGGCAGTAGCCATGGCCGTCTCTAACACATTTGTATATTCAAGACATTCTTATTGAGGACCTCCTTTGTGTCAGGCACTGTGCTAAGGTCTGGGGGGTTGATTGTGTCTTAGATAGACCCATTTCCTTCCCTCCTTACTGCCTAAGGAGGATAACAGGTATGAATCAGACAATCAGACACACATATTTTCACACTGTGATAAATGCTACTGTAACCCTAATACATCTGAGGGAACATGTGGCTCTCTCTCTGCACATGTTCAAGCCCACCTCAACACCCAAAATTAATTTAAAAGGAATTGGATTTCTTATTCAAATCCCTTAAAGGCCATTAAAAAGAACCTACAAAATGGCAATCCCTCTTTAAACTCTCTTTCCTCTAGTACTATCCATTTCCTCACTCCTCACCTTACTCAGACTCCACTTTCCTCAATCTATCTGACAAAAAGTCTATTCCGAGTTCGCATGATTTTTCTTTTTACCTCTCCCTTTTCCCATCTCTCTCATTGAATTATTTTCAACTAAGTCTTTTTCCCAAGAAGAAAATCTTTCCTCTTTAGTCGAACTGGGAAAAAGCGAGATATTGGGCTGGTGAAATATGATTCCCTTTGTCAGGTTGTAAGAGAGGTAAGTTCATAAATATTTCCTTGTTAACAATGTTTGACGTCTTACATTTTCAGGGGCAAGAATAGGGAGCATGAGCACGTAGAGCAAGAGGCATCGATCTGCTCATGTTTGAGAGAAGACCTGAAGGAGCAGGTGTTAGCCAGGCAAAGCTGGGTGTGGAGTAGAGAGCACTCCAAATGGAGGCAACAGGTCGCCACAGAGTGGAGGACTGCTGCCATTCAATTTTTCCCTACAGAATCCTCTTCCTTCTCGTTCATCTCCTCCTTCTGTCATTTCCTTTTTTTCCTGCTTTCTGTCATCATTTCCTTCATCTCTGTCTACACAGCAGTCCTGATCAGTGTCAGGTTCACTGGTAGCTCTTCAAGCAGAGCCACTACTCTAGTTATTCCAATACCCCTCTGGGTAGCCTGTCTCTTGCTCTTTACCCTCACTCCCACCTGCCCCATGAATTTACTTCATGGAATTCTAGGGTCATGGCCAGCTTCTCTTCAATCCTTTAAAAGCAGTTGCAAAGGGTAGGGATCCCCAGTATTGCTCTTTATAATCCAAAGGTCAACATTACTGCCCACACTTTATACCTTCAAAACCATCACAGCCCAACGTGCTCAATTGAAAAAGCCAACATTGAGTCCCCCATTTTTTTCTCCACAAGCACAGAATATTATGGCACATCCATAGGTCCAGGAAAATACCAATTTGCTTTATTGAACTTAAAGGTAAACCTAGAAAAAGAAGGTAAAAATAAAGAAAGAGATGGTATTAATGGCAATTGGCATTCCCTTGCTGGGGGTTTTCTTTTACATGAGGTGATATTCTATGAACCTTACAGAAATTTATGTGTTAAATTCACGTAATAGGCATGTAATATGGATATAATTATCCTCAGCTGAAAATGAATTGCTCACCAACCTTATGTGAGGACAGAGTGTCCCTGTTGGGCCTTGAAGTCCATTTACTTAAGACATATGGACACAACAGTTAGTATATCTATTGAACGTATTAACTCAATACAACCTCAGAACAATGTAATAACAATGTAATAACTCAAATGACTTCAGAACAAGAAATCACTCACATTTTCTAGTCCTCAGTTCCTCATCTATTAAAAAAAAGTGACAGTAAGAATATTTATCTTAAAATGTATCTGGGAATATAATGTTAAATGAGTTATCATTCAGTGCCTGGCACATATTAGCCACTCTGTTAATATTAGAAATTGTGATTCTATTATGTGTGTGTATGTGTACATAGATAGAGATATATAGATATATCATAATACATGTAACTGATCTCAAACTAATAGGTATTAAGTTGTTTCTTATTTTTTGATATCATATGCAACATTATGATGGACATCTTTGATTTAAAAAAAAATAAAATTCTTGCAAGTCCTTCCTACTTCTTAAAAGTTAACTGTACAGTATCCCTGGCATCTAAAGGGCCACCCAAAGAAAGGATTCCTCTTTAACAAGCGAAAACTTTCCCAATGGCTCCCATATCGAACCAAAATATGATTTGTGGCTGATGCTTGTCATAAGCACAAGCAAAACAATACATCTCCCCCAAATCATTTCTTCTCTTATTACGCTTTAGTACTGGAGAAGGTACCAGTGAGCTCTAGACAGGCAAGAAGAAGAATCATTCTGAATATTGTCATGTGCCAAAAGAAGTGGACTCTGTGCAATAAATTTGCAGGGCAAGGTCTTAGCACTCCTGTTGAGGATGGGAAGAAGATGAAGGTGGGAGGTGGGCCACTTGGGGACACAAGGAAGAAGAGTGAAGAAATATTTCTTTTATGTTGGCATCCATAAATCATTTCTAGATGTGTGATCCTGCGAAGCCCCTTCATAGTTCAAAAAATATAAAAGTAACAGATTTAGGTGAAGTGAGAGCAGGTGAAATTTAGATACGATTAACAAAGTTATGGAATGGACTGTTGGGGCCTGTTTGCATTCAGAATGTGAAATCTCTTAAAATAGCTTATTCCTTCTTCACTCACTCATTCAACTATTTAAGCGGCTACTATGTGCCTGTCTTTGTCGTTAGAGCTGGGTGTAAGAGGTGCTGGACAAGAACAATAAGCCGGTACAAAAACAAAAGCAAATTAATAAGTAAACACGTAATTCCATGTTGAGAAGAGGGAAATTGGCAGGATGTTATCTACCTCCTCATCTTACTGATGTTGGGCTTGCCCACGTGACTGCTATGGCCTGTGGAACGTGAGCTGATATGATACATACAGAGACCTTAGATGTGACTATGAAGTCTGGCGTGGTTCTTGCACTCTAGAGATCCGCCATGAGAAAAACTTCCCCCAGGAAGCTGTTGAAACTTCAAACTGGGTCCTGAAGTGACCACACATGGAGCAGACCAGAGCCCACCAATATCCTAGAGCTGAGCTGCACTGACCATCAACCTGAAGCAGAGTCACCGAGCCACATCTGCCAATATCAGCTGTTCCTCGGATCTAGTTCCCTGCAAAGCTGTGATCATGAGAATTAATACTTGTGAGCTTTGGAATGATTTGTTATATGGCATTATTGTGCTGATAGCTGACTGACACTGAAATAGAAATCTAGAAGTAGGTGCAGTTGTAAGAAAAGCCTGAAACAATAGGAGGTTAGGAGAATTGTGACCTGTGTTATGCAATGGTGAGACATTTAGTAAAACATTTAGCAAAAGTAGTACGTCTCATAATCTGGAAAGGCAGACATGTACCTCAGGGAGTGGGGAGGAGATCTGAAGATGAACTGGCTGTAGGTAGCCACATTTGATAAAGTGCTACATGAAAGAGAGGAGCTCAGAAAAGAACAGTGTGACACAATTGAGAGAAAATACAGAGGACTCAGAAAATCTGTGACATGCTGGGCTGGAAAATGATACTGTTTTTCATCTCTAGACTCTTATCCAGTAAAATATCCTCAAAGTAACATATAGCCTGAGGGCAAAGATCAAAACAAGGGCATGGCCGTCAAGAGACAGCCCAGGAGCATAGTCTAAATCAAGGGTGTGGCCATCATAGCCTTTGTTAAGAGCTCTGAAAAGATTAAGTAGATCCTTTCAGCTGGACAAAGGGTCTTCTAGAAAGATTACACAGAAGCCTAAGGTGCCCAAATTAAGAACCATAATTAACTCTAGAGAGAAAGGCATTTTTGAAAAGAATTATGAGTTGGCTTCAGTGCATAGAATTTACTGGAATTAAATACATAAACAACCCACTCAGTTTTTGAGAGAGTTGTATTGGCAATTATGTAGCCATCTTGGATTAGAAGAGATTGTGGCTATTGGAGATGAAAAAGACTTCTGAGTCACCCAAATTTCTATAGGTAGGAAGCAGGCTGAGAAAGTTGCTCAGCTGCTGAAAGGAGAAACTCGTTTTTTTGCCCCTTCAGAAATGGCTAAGGAGTGAAATAAAAAAGAAAGTGTCCCCAGAGGCAGAGTCAAGAGTTGTGGAAATCAATTGGCAAAGAATCTACTTCAAGGGAGCAGAATGTGGGTCGAGTATAGTTCTTCAACCCATTGATGTTGTATTAGCCATATAACTTGCTTGGACCAATGGAATATTAATGGATATGATGTAAGTGGAGACTGTGTAGCTTCCTCAGGGTGGCTTCGGTGTGACAGCATTATTGCAGTGATAGCTGACACAGCAACAATAGCTGCTGTTGACTAGAATTTGGACCATATGAACAATTGACATTGAATACCCAATTAAAGCAGCTCCTTTCAGTCACCTTCTCTGATAACACCATTTACTATTTTCTTCATAGCCCTTTTCTCTCTCTGGAATTATGACGTTTATATATTTGTCTATTTATAAATATTCTTATTTACCGCCATATCCAAACCCCTAAAACTGTTCCTGACACACTGTTGTAATGAATAGATGCCCTTTGATATAAAAGTCCATTATCTCTCAAAGGTTCTATAATTCTCACAAGCTTAGATTGCATTGGCAATATTATGAAGATGTTTGGTTTCTGCCTTCAATAATGCTTCCAAATACTGATATAATTAGTGTAAAGGGCATCTTTGATCTGGGATAGTTACAAATCATTGCGAATAGCAATATGGGCTATAAGTTAATGATTTCTGGACAAAAACAGTAAGTGGAGTCCTTTCTAAGTAAAGATTCAGGAAAGCAAGTAATCTAGGAGACAGACAGACTTCTCGCCTAAGTTGTGATGAGCAAGAGGACCACAGTGTTAATTCTAATATATCCATCTTAAATATTTTCATAGTTGATAAGGCTGTCTATATAGGGCAAAATCATAGTTATTAGACATAATGATGGAATTGATGATGACTGCTTAATTGATGAGGTCTAGGCACCACACAACAAACCTCAACTATAAGGAATAAAACCTCAGAAATGCCAAGCTTTATTTCTTAATAACCCTCAATGTATCTCTGCATTTTTTTGTCCATAGAGATCTCTCAAGATTGAATTAATTCCTTTATTCGTTCAATAGGCACTATTCTGGGTGCGGGGAAAACCATGGTGAGAAAAGCCAGAGTGATCTTCACCTTCAAGGAGCTTTCCATCCAGTGGGAGAGGTGGACATTAATTAGACATTTATTGACTGAATACAGTATGTTAAACTGTTCTGAGGGCTATGTCGGTGGACAAGAAAGCCAGAGAGCATCTAGCGAAAGCCCTGATTTTGTTTGGGCCGTCAAGGAAGGCTTCCCCTGAGACAATGGTGTTCGTGCTGAGATCTGAAGGATAAATGAGACAAGAAAGAACATTAAAGAGAGAGTGAATACCATGTGCAAGGACCTGAAAAATATCAGTGTGGTTGGAGCAAGGCACAGAGAGGTGAAAGATGAGGCCAGATAGATGGCAAGACCCAGACCATGCAGAGCTTTGTGTAGGTCAGTAAGGAGCTTGACTTTTATCTAAAGAGCAAAAGGAAGCCATTGAAAGGTTGACTGAGAAATTTATCGACCACCTTCCAAGAGACTCAGGTAGACATCGCTGATAAATACGGAGGGGCACTTGGAAGACAGTTCTCAAACAACTCTCCTTCCCCTAGTGAGCGTTGCTGGACTGGAACGTACCACCGAGTTCTGTTTGTCTCATCATGCCCCGGGTGCGATGTGTTAACTTGTAATAGTTGGTTCACCTTTACCTTTCCATGAAGCCCCTTCTGTTTTAAACAGTACCCATCAGATCTCGTAAGGCTTGATATTTATTTTATTTCAACTATCACTCTTTTTTGTCAAGTGCAGCCTCACACACAGCAGGTGAACCTTAATGGTTTAAGGAATAAATAGAAAACTGATGGGCTCACACCCATTATCTAATGGATTACCAAGCAAAAGGGACTACTTTCCACCCCAGTGCACTTAGCCCAGAGTTGCTAGGAATTTTAAAGACTCCAAGCTAACGCTTCATGGGCCCAGGGGAAAGGAGCTCAAACTCAAATACGGCTCCTTTGATAGACAGGTGAATGAATGTGGCTATCATTATGTAATCACACAACTTAGGAGTTATTTATTATCGACTGCACAACACATTCTAGAAACATATTGGAGACACTTGGCCCGCCAGCTTGGTACGTTTGTTGGCTATAACCTGGCAGACAAAAGAATCCTGATGGGAGAATCACTCAGCCATCCCGCTTGTACTCACTCCATCAGTGTCCCAATATTTCATGGGAAAATACCTAAGGAAAAGCAGGCTATTTTAAACACATTTCTCTGAAATAAAGGTGCCTGACATTCTGTTATCTGGAATGCTCCACACCTTTGTAAATTAGCCCCCTCACATGTTGTGCTGAGACCTCCTTTCCACAGTCTTTAATCAGTTGTTTCAGATATATGTGTCTCATTAGCATCTGAGCAATGCAATCACTTTTTTATCCTCAATCTCATGATTTTATTGGGCTATTAAGAGCTTGATTTGTGGGCAGTGGGAACAGCAAGAGAGCTCATGCCATTGATCACATTATCCAGGAGGGGTCCAGCAGAATGAAGAAACCAGCAAGTGGAGCCCCAGAAACACACAGGGGGGTGGTGCTGGGGAGAGCCAGCACAATGGCAAGCTAGTCTTCAGAACTCCAGCTCACACATCAGCCAAAGCAACGACTGTCACCTGCATACCTGTCCTCGAACAACTTCATTTGGTGGAGTAGGGGGTGGGAAGGAAGGGATTGAAAATTACCCACCCCTTAAGGAGGTTCTGGACATGTTAAACCCCAAAATGGGGTTTCAGGAAAAGGGACCAAAAAATATAGTAAGAGAACCACTAAGCTATTTCCCACCAGACTCATGCTCAGAAAAATCAGTAGCTAATTATCAACCTCTTGATATTTGCTCTAATCCAAGACCAAAGAATCATAGACCGTTATGAGCTGAAGGGATAAGCTTAGAGATTATTTTTCCAATGCCCTTACTCACAAGATGAGAAGAGACTCAGGGAGGGGCAGCGTCTTGCCTAACGTCATAGAGCAAGCACAGAGCTGGCACTAGACACCTCATCTCCACCCTTAGGACAGAGTTGTTGTTCTCACTCCTTTTTGTGCTCCTCTAGTTTCTGGGGCAGTGAAAACAAAGATTAGTCAAGGGGATTTTTAAAGCTAAAGAGTTGAATAAAAAGGCAGATGTCCTCTTCTTATTGAGGGGTTCTCATACGATAATATCCAAGAAATATTAAAATATGTCATTCTAGAAAGCTCATGTAATTCCTCATTTTTGAAGTCAATTTAATGATCTACCAGTAGTATATGGACAGAATTCCCTGGAGGGATCAGGAGCCATTAATTAGCAAACAAACAAGTCCAGGCTCCTCCTCCTCAGCACTCACCCCTCTGATGAGATGAGCTGTCCTGGAGGAGTTGGGAAGTTAGGAAATGCTTGCAGCTATCCAGGCAGGAGGTGATGGCCCTTCCTGACTGCCTTTCTGAGTCTATTCTCATTCTGTTCCCCATTAGCAGCAAATGTGGTCTTCCTAAATCACAAATCAGACCATGTGATACTCCATCTTAAAACCCTTCAATAGCTTCCCATCATACTTAGAATGAAACACCTGCCTCTTCTCACGTCCACAAAGCCTTACCTGATAACAGCCCTGCCTCTCTCACCAAGCACATCTGGTACCTCTCTCCCATTCACTCATTATGCTCCAGCTGTATGTCATGCTCTTTCCCAAAACAAGACCTTTTCACTTGCTCCTTTTGTGCAGAAGGATTTTTTCTCTCTCTTTGTATGTCTGGTACCTTCTTATCCTCTAGGTCTTGGCTCACATGTCACTTTCTCAAATAGACTATCCCTGAATCCCAAATCCCCAAGTCCCAACCCTTTTTCAATCCAGACATTCCCTATCCCAAACCCTTGTGTTTCTTTCTCCTAGTACCTAGCCCAAGCTCTGATTATTTTGTCTATTTACTTGTGCCTCCCATTAGAATGTAGGTCGGTACCGCAATGGCAGAAGCCACGTCCATACTGCTCGCTATTGCATCCTCAGTGCATATTGCAGGGCCTGGTACAAGGGTATTGGGAAGTGTTTTGGGGGAAATAAATAAGAGCCTATCCGGGGAATAGAGAAGAACGGGGGTATGATTACTATTTTACCCAGAGACACTGAGGTCCAGCACTTGCCCAAGTGGATCAAGAGCTATAACTTCATTTCCCAAGACTCACTGGTACTGTAGGATGATTGTCAGGGGTTCTCAGAGGCTGCACCTCTAATGCAAAGATGTGGAGGTCACAGAGCTGCTGTGGAGGTCACGAAGCAAGCTAGAGCCCTCTGAAGCTTTCGGGAGATTTCTGAGGCTCTGTCCTGCTGGTGACTATTACTTCTTTTACTTCTTCTTCTCCTCTCCTTCTTCTCTCTTTCTTTTAAATACCTAGCTCTAGATCTAGGAAGAATTTTTCTGAGATGGCCTCTCTTTATTTTAGAGAGAGAAACTTAATTCTGTAATCTATTGTCTATGCCTCTCCCTGTCCAACTTCTTTTAATCTTTCCAGTCCACAGATTGACAACATAAAAATAAAGCTGAGATGAGGAAGAAGTTCTCATTTCCCTTACATCATTCATGATTTTTTTTTTGATGTGCCTCTCCTTTTTAATAATATGAACTATATAATGTGTTTCCCTTTTTACTTTGGCTTCTAGGGAGCTCAGAAGAAAATGTGAAGTTCAACCACAAAATTTTTACTAAACATTATCTCCTGCTCAATGTAGATTGTCATCATTCCCAACTTTAAATATACTGTATATAAAATAAAGAAAAATTAACTTCAAAAAATTATCCACTGTTCCTCTGCTCATCTGGTGAGATGACTCAAAGAATTTCTCTCTCCGCTACCCTTCAATTTTGGCTATAAATTACCACCTCGTTCCATTCTTTTTCATTTTCTGAGCAGTTATGCTACAGTTTTCTCTCATAAGATGAAATTTGTTCTAGTGACAATGCGTAGAAATACAAGATGAATTATAAAACAAGATTTACATTTACTATGTGCTAGGTGTTTTGCACACATAGTTTATCTATGCCTTCTAACAACACTAATGCAGTTCACACATGAGGATCTGGAAGCTGAGAGAAGTTTTTTAATTTGCATAAGGCCACTGAGCTGTTAGGTAGGTGCAGAACTAGATCTGATTCCAAAGCTCATATTTTTAATCACAGTGATAATTCACAGACTATAACTGGCTATGTGAGGGATCTGAAAGACTGTTAAAAGGAACTGCTTAGTAAAAAGATCCTAGTCACCAGCATTAACTATGTATACTGGTCATCATTGGCTTTTGCGAGAAAATGTATTTAAATAGTCTCTAAGCAAAGGATAGGTTAATTAAGTTGTCTAACACTAATACTAAAAAAGGGGGGACAGTTGGTTTAACATAGATGTACATTCTTCTTTTTCCTCCAGATTTCCCCCTGTGTATCATTCCTTACACCGGTCCCAGTCACAAATTCTTAAAATGGCTGTGACAGAACGCAAAGCAAAGAAAAAAGGAGTTTCTTTCAGGCTTTTGTGCCCTCAAAACCCCCAGGGAAACAAAGAGGATTCTAAGCATTCTCAACATGTTTGGGAAAGCCATCACAAGTAGAGCAAGGAGGCTTCGGAAGAATTGGGCTTCCCCTGGAGACCAGAAAGTTCCTCTGGACTTGAGGAAGGGGAGAGGTTGAGGGGATGTGATGAGGCAGAAATGTTGGGGTCCCAGAATGAGACTTTGTCCTCTGCTTCCTCGGAGAATACCCCTGCAGAGAGAATGGCCAGTAGGGAATGAGGCAGACAGGGCTAGACAGCATCTCGGGGATTTCCATACCCCCATGAGAAACCTGGTCACAGAACAGCACTCCTGCCCTCGGGTGGCACGGAGCAGACAGGTGAATTGCCAGGGCTGAGGGATGAGGTGGAAACAAGGGATGTCTCAGCAGCAACCAGCCTGGACTGCAGCTCAGGACCACACAGGCCACAGCAGCTCAGAAAAGACGCTGAGAATGAGATCAGAGAGCCGGCCTCCCACAGGTCTGAGAACCACCCTGATGGCCTGGAACTCAAACTCACCCTTGGGGAAGAGAGACTGAGGAAACCCCAACTTGACAGAGATTCGATTTCTGCCTCATCAGTGGAATGGAGTTTGAAACCAAAACCTAGTTTAGAAAAAGGGAAAGTTCTGTTTCTTGCACGTCTGAGAGTACGGACTTAAAGCTGCCGCTGCTGTGCCCGTTTCCACAGGGGCTCTGATTATGTACTACATGAGGCTGGGCTTCTAAACACGGATTCTGAGCTACGTTATCCACCGGGTGGGGAAGGAAAAACCTAGCCTCCTCCCACATCCTCACAGTTTGCAGGAGGAACAGTCTTCATATAAATACACACAAGAAACTCCAGTCTTCAGACATCCGAGCTTGCTCGCCCACATCATCAGACTGTAGCCCCCACAGCATGAACGCTCTATCAGAAGCCTGTGGGTTCACAGCTGCCGCTTCCGTCGGCAGAGGCCCTCCATCCAATTTAAACTGAGTTTCAAGTTGATTTTGGAGAAAATTTATACAGTTTACAGGTTTAAAGCCTTTGCTTTATCCCAGAGAACAAGCAGGTGAGGGGAAGGGAGGGAGGAACTGCTAACATTATTGAGAGGGGAGAAAAGTAAGGTATCCCCAGGAGACAGGCAGAAATGAGACCAGAGATGCAAAGAAGGCAGATGACAATTGTCAGATGAGTTTCATCACTCGGCTTTGCCTCTACCTGCTCCCAAGTTCTCTGGAAAATCGTCCTCTGGGGCCCAAACTTTCCCTGTTTAGTCTCAGCCCCAAGGTGAGCTGGTAGGAAGTTTGAGCAAAATTGTTTCAGGCATCTTGGAATTATGCAGGCAGGCAATGAAATGATGTTGTTTCCGCTTTCAAAATAAATAGAAGAGTCTTTTGGTCACAGAGAGCTCAGGAATGAGAACTAAGAAATGGCTGAACTTTTGAACTCCGGGAGCCCCACATCCCTGGTAAGTAAACAAATCTCAGAGACTTGGGAGAAAATAATCTGAATAAAGAAGATACAGGAGTTTGAGGTGGGCAGGGAGGTAAAACAGATTCTGTTGGCAAAGTGAAACTTTTTGGGTTTAGATTGCATAATTACCCGGGATGGAAACCACAGGCCATTTCATACTCTTCTGTGCAACCACTGAAGAGAACAAAATTCCCTTTGCTAGGCCTCTAGTTCTTTATAATTTTCCAGATTACCCCACAACATAATTGTATGGTTCCAAATGGACAAAGCTTTGTGCTTTTCCTTCCCGGCTCTTTCCTTTTGCAAATGAATGGCTATTTTAAATGCAGCACTTTTAAACACAAACAAACTAATAAAAATCTCTGAATCCAGAAAAACAGCAGTTACTAAAGAAGATGTGCAAAAACGATTTGTACATACTGTGCAGAGGCTGAGAAATCAGGCCCAAGGCATATTTTCCTGGCAAAAGTCTACCTCTGCTATTTCTTAATTAGTAAGTGTCTCAGAGGTCCACGGTGGCAACATTTGTTGCAGGTTACACAGCTGCCGTGATATCTTCTCTAGTCTCAATATTCCTTACAGATTTTGTATATACGTAATCTGGAAAATGGGCTATCTAATTAATATCTATTTCTTGCTCTGTGCCCATGTGGCACCATCAGTAACTTTAAAACACGCCTTACCCTTTCTCATGCTGCCTTGCTACAAAATGGCAGAGAGGCAGGCACATGTGCATGCACGAGAAGTGCTCTTTAAACATCTCAATATATTACCTGTCTGGCTCCGGCCCGGCCCGTGGCAGGCATCTCCGCCACTCTGCAGGAGCATCCCTCCCGCCCTCCCAGCCTTTGATATGCAACGAGCTGGGGCCAAATCAGCCACTCTATAATTTCAATTGTAGGCGTCTTTGGAGATGAGTGCTTTGGCAGAGAGATGCCAGGGCCCCAAACTGAACTCCATAATGAAGCCCTCAAAGCTGAGCGATTTTGCAGAATTTAATGGGCTTTGGGGGACAATTTTACAGGCTGATTTCCAGGAGCACAAATATTCAGATTGCTCAGCCCCTATTTGAAGGCACATCTGAAGGTGCACCCTACAACCTGTGTGTAGCAGGCTCTTTTGAATCTTGTCCTTGAAACAAAAAAAGGAAAAAAAGAAAGAAAGAAATGTGGTGCCCCCTGGGACTTTGCCAGCAGAGACTGGGTAAGTGCAGAGTGACTGCAAAGCCCTGCCAGGAGTCCTTGGGGCTGGAGGGAGTGGATGAGAGAGACGGGAGATGAGAAGGGCCTTCAGCAGCCATTGGGGAGGCGGTGGCGGGGGAGAAGAAAGGGAGACGCGCTAAAAACAACAGAAACACAGGTGGAAACGGCCTTGTGGGAAATCAGCCTGTCAACAAACAAAGCTGGAGGCTACAAACCGCTGCCTCACCAGCTCGGCTCCTGGGCAAGGAGATTGTTCTGTAAATAAATTAGTGGTGGCTTTGACTGCTTGGAAATTAATACTGACACCATGAAAGCTGCAAATGACTCCCTTTTATCAGGAGCAGAAGCGCTACACTTCGCAAAGGGATCTTTTCGCCATTCCGCCTTTTATTTTGCTTTGTTTTCTCAGGAAAAGTAAATTAGAGCCACTTACATCAGCAGCTCAGGTTAAAGAAAGGGGAGGAAGAAAGAGAGAGAGAAAAAATAGTTTCATTTCATGTACCAGTGGTTTAGAACTTCATTTAGAGCTAATCACACCCCCATCTTCCTCCGAGCCATTTCTGACAGCCACACTGCCTGGATTGCCAATTGGAAGACACAGCCGCCCTGAGCTTTGCTGGAAACACACCAAAAAGTTGGGGAGAGGGACTTGAGGTTTCTGTCAATGGTCGGGGAAGTTCAGTTTCTAGAAAGGGAAATTAACTCGTGGTCAAATAAGCCAAGAACTAATTGTTAAGACCTGCCCAGTGTGGGCTTCTCCTGGAGGATCTCAGGCATGTCCTTCAACTCAGGCTCTCCCTCTAGAAAGACAGTTGCATTGTTCCCCTTCAGAAAATAACTAGCTCCAAGCTTATTAGATGTAATAAGTGCTCTTATGAATGTGACCCAAATAGGCAAACCAAAGGCCCTGAAACAATCATGTTTATACTTTGGTGAGAAATCAGAATTTCTTCTTTTCTACCCCAATTCCACGCTACTAACCACGCTTCTCCCCAAATAAGATAGACCAGAGATCTTAAAGAATCAGATACCTTTAGGAAAATTAACATATTACAAATTCTATCATCCAATATTCTATTAGTTAAAACTCTCCCTTAACATTTCCATACTTCTACAGTAAACTCAAAACTGATGGAAGTAAAAAGGACTTTGAAGTCTCATAAATTCTTAAAGTATGTTCCCGACTATCAAAGATGCAATTATTTGATCTAATTTTACAGGAATTACATGTTGTCTCTTTATGTCTTGGAAAAATGATAATCCATATATACTGGTTCTAATGACTATATAATAGCCACAATTCTAGATTAGTGAGCATGACTCCAGCACCACCAGAAATCAGGGGCTTTACTGCACATTAATTCTTTAGCTGGTATGGAGACAAGCTACTAGGACTCCTTTGCTACATTATCACAGCTGCAGACTCCCAAGTAGACAAGAAACAAAAGTCAAAAGAAAACTCAACCCTTGGACACCCAGCAATAAAAAACTATTTTAATGGACACAGCAGGAGTCACCCTCAAAACACCATTACAAATTGGTTCACTGAAGCGAAATAAAGGAGCTCTGACAGCAGAAGGGTTCCCTCAAACTTTGAGAACTGAGAAGCATCTGAGCAGTAGCTGGTGTTAGAAATGACACAAGGAAAGCAGAGCAAAGAAAGTGGACCTGTTTCAGGGATGTTGAGAGCATTAATGATGAGCCACAATGACAACACAGAAAGTGACCCATGTTGCAGCAACAAAAGTGGCACGGCTGGATCCTGCTGTCTCCCCCAATCCTTCACTGCAGGGCTCTTATCAGGAAGGACCTTATTTTCATTTGGGGGCCCTAGGATGTGTGTGTATTGGGATCGAATAGCTGAAAAGCTCTCTGGACAATTGCTTCATGGGAAGTAGATCAATTTGCCAAATGAGCAATTCTGAATAACTAATTTGTTAAATTATAAAGTTTACAGAATCATATTGCACGAGATGATTTCTACAGCCTTTGAGGATTTGTTTTGTTCAAAGTTTTAGTTTCAGCAATTAGGAAAGTTGTCACAGATTGGTGAAAATTAACATGCAGAGAAAGCCACCATTTGGAAAACAAATCAAGCCCAGAAAAATTGAAAAAAAAAAAAGGATGCAAATTAGTGTAGAACTGCATTTAAAAGGCATATATATCCCTTGTGTCTGGACAGTTGAGACTTTTGAAATTTGAATTCCACACAAAATACAGATTTAATCAAGCTACAAATCATTTAACAAATCTTTAAGAGATGATGGAAACACAGTAGACTGGCTTCAAAAAAGACTTTGAAATCACCCTATCATTTATATAAACTTGGACTTACAACATGCATACTGCCCCTAATTTAGAATATAAAAGGAGTTTTCATTCTGAAGATTCATGGGCCCCGAAGAGCAGGATAACATAGGCTATGCTGGCCTTTGGCTGGTCTCTGCTGAACGCCTGTGGCAAAATGGCATGGCTGACTCTTCTAGACCTGTTTTGAGGTATGTGTCTGAGAGTTTTTGGTGACTTGATAACTTGTCAGATTGGTCATTTAGTGAATTTGCTTTTGGAAAATTGCCCTGGAGCCTGCAGTGGTCCTCAAATGCACAGGTGCACCATGTTGAGCACAGCTGGCTGGCACAGGGTGGGGGGTGACAAGCAATAGCTCATTTAAAGGTGTATGAGCAACAAAACGCTGCTGAGTTTTAGAAGTCACTCCCACTACGAGATTTCATATCATCCAAGCGAAGAATAGAAGAATGCCAATGTTGTACTAAATCTAAAAGAAGAAGAAAGGCACATTTGGATACAACTTGTAAAGCGTGAAAATATTAATGGACAAGATAATACATAATACTTGCTTATCTCTGAGACAGATGATTTAGGCACAGGTGATTACCCAGGATGCTTGATCTTCCAAGCTTTTTTTGGAGCAACACAAAAGTTGGGAAATATTCTCAACCTGTGTATAAAGGCAAAGGGCTGCTCTCCCTTTTCTTCATGTTCTTTGACAAGCCTGGAGAGTCTAGGCTACTGGCCCCTCCCAAATGTGTCCATGATTCTGACCACTCAACACAATGACTGCCAATTGCCTGTAGAGTACCTTCGTGCAAGCTAGAAAATGCCACCTCTTCCTTCAAGACACCTTATTTTCATGGGTCAGAAAATGACTGTAAAACACTGATTTTGTTGCAAGTGGATACTTTACTGCCATCTGCAGAAAGACTACTATAATAGTTTTACCAATCTGTGATGTTGGCTATGTGAATTGTGTTCCCTTAGATATGACATGCTTGTGCAGTGTGCAATCTGCACAACTATGTGGGGCATTGGACCCAGGGGCAGAATGCGGATTGGAAGATGAGACATAGACATTGGGAGATTAGCTGTAATAGAAGAGAAGACTATATATAATTGGCCTGAGGTCAGAGGAGGGGCTCTAGTTTGAAGGGGTATGGATTACCTGTCATACTGCCAGTGCTTTGCTGATGACCGCTGCTAGCCTAAGAAAGAATTCAGACCTAACTCATTGCCTTTCAGTCCTTTCCTGGAATATCCTTGCTCTGATTTCCTAACTCTACTAATATTTCAGAGTCTCTTTTGACTTCCAGTTTTCATGATTTAAGCCAGATACTTCTACCCTGAAATAACCATCTCCCCTTCTAAGTTACTTGTAATATTTATTATGCGTAAGGTATGTATTGACATGATTGTAGTAGACTGCTGGCATTCACATAGTTAACATTCTGGTTTATCCATTTGCTAGTTTTCCCAAATGTCCAATTCAGTTTTACTGGTCATTTGGCCGAGGCAGAGATTTTGAGCTGGAGCTTAGCAGGGCTCCTGTGAAGAAGCCCTTCTGTTACTGGGTGAGTGAGATGAACCTTCTAGTTAGCATTCAGTGTTGTTCTTATCTCATCCATTTTGTGACACAATTGTGCATACTGGGGGAATCAAATACATCTCTGGGCTTATCCCTTTTGAATGTCAAGAGTCTACTCTATATTCAGTTGGTTGTTAACAATATACCATGTCATATTGTACACCAAGCATTCATTTGTGTTAGTCTTACCTTCCCATTGTGGGCAGAACTCATGTCTTATATATTTTTGTCTTTTTCCCAATATCTATCTCAATTCAGAACATACAAAAATTATCTCAATAAGAACTGACTGAGTTAAGAATTTGTTCTATGACAATATTCTAAGCACCCCTCACCACAATAAGAGAGAGACTAGTACCAAAATATTTGTGGTAGATCTCATAACTGATTTTCTTCCTCCAATTGGCCATGACTTATAGGTGAGACAAAGAAGAACTGGATTTCTTCAGAATACTCCAATATACTAATTTAGATCTGGTTGTATAGGTAGTTAGGTTTAAACGTTCTGTAAATCCTTACCCACTAGGCTATGCCCTCATCGTTTTGTACTTTTAGATTAAGTCCAGGGAAACTTAGTGGAATCCAAATATAGGCAAGTTCCTGGTGAGCTGTTATGAGGTCATGAATCAGGGGACTCAATTTTTGCTCCGCTGATGGCCTGCATGTAGCCTTTTGAGGAATCCTGGAGGGGCAGCTCATAGCCCTTCCAGGGGGAAGAGAGATCAGAATGTAAGGGTGAAATCAAGGGAATGTTGACACTGGGTATATCGCTCCAAAAACACCTCCCAAGTTGTGTTCTAGTCATTAGTCTCAGGAGACGGACAGACCTGCCTCACTTTCCCATGAATGTGAGAAGCACATGGAGTCATCTGTTTGGAGAATAAAAATGTATTTGACATAATAAAGGCCTAATCTGGTTTCATCCAGCCCTTCCCAAATACATTTAAACAAGGAACCTCAACTCCTTTTTAGTAACACTCATTAGCATCCCCCAGAACTAGTGCTCCATGGAATTTGCATTGGGGAATGATGCTTTGAAAAAAGGGGGAAAGAAACCAGACAATTTGAAGATAGCTAGTGAAGATTTTAATGTATTTAATTATTAGTGAGAAATTTATGTGCTAAGTAACATATACCTACATATGATGTTTATATGTATAGTTGGCTACGAAGAATTTGCAATATATAGGGTATAACCCACAGATAAATAAATCAGGAAGCCTGAAGATAAGAATAATTTAAACAAGCCCAAAGGACAACATCTAAACTTCCTTACACTTTAAGTGGTAGGAAGCAAATGTCTTCATAAAAATACACCAGTGACACTTCCAGTAAGCATCCAGCTGGTCTACTGCTTTCCTCTGCTGTAACATAACCAGGATACTCCAATTGATCTGCATTATTGACCAGGAGACAACTCATAAAATCAGGCAAACTACTTGGGAAAACAAACATTCTAAGGATTTGCCTCAAACCTCAACCTTGGATGTACGAAATACACATATACAACGTAACTTGTGTGATAAGAAGCTGGATGCTTGATGTATGGAAGATAACTAGACTTTGTCTGCAGAAAAAGTATGGTTGAAAAGATGGAAAACTCTGAAGTACAAGGTCAATGGCTCCTTTAGAGTTGTTGAATAAGTGTATTGACAGAGCAACTTCCAAACAATATTGGAGCAAGAGATAAAATTTCTAGCACAACTTCCTTCTACATTGGAAAGTCTTTCATGTGATATACATAGAAATCTGTATTTTCCAGCCCTCGACATGATATACTTAGAAATCTGTATTTTCCAGAATCTGGGACAGATTCACCTGTTACCAAGTGAGGAAAAAGGAAAACCTTTGACTGTCAAAGACAAGGAGTTAGGTGAGTCTAGAGACAAGACAAACAGATGAAATCTATTCCACTGAAACATAGATATGTAATTTCTCTCCAGAGAATATCAAAGACTGACAAAATAAACAAAGAAATAACATGTTTCTTAACTTGTGAAATGTGACAGTCAGTGGCATATGGCAAAACAAAATGCAAGGAAACAATGTTACAAGTTTTCCAATGTTAGTAGCTAAGGAGGAAGTGGAAGCCATGTCTCTCCTCTTTAAAAGAAAGTGCTAAAAAGAAGTCATTTTCAAAAGTCACTTCATAGGAGAGCTCTTCTTATTTTTACCATAGGCACTACTCTGCAGTTTCGAGACAAGGAAGCAAGATTGCCCAAGTCAACTATTCAGAATTTTCTAGGGTATCTGCTTTGCCTGCAAACATCCTCCCCCTAGTAACAGAACAATCACCAGAACTAATATCGCTTCACCCTCAGGCTGTGTCCTGGGTGCATGAGACATCGACCTCGCCAAGGGGAGCATTCTTTTCCTCTCTAGCCATAGTGATTGGTTCAGGGATGCTCATGGGACCTCTGCTGGGCCAATGAGAATTGTGCGTGGGACATTTGCCTGAGCAAGTGGGAGAGAAGTGCTCTTATTTCCCGGGGAGACTGCTAAACTAGAAGGCTAAACCTCTGGAGCAACTGACACCTATCTTTGCTACAGTTTTGTGAGGTCTTGTCTGAAAGAAAAGCCAAGGGCAAAGAAAGCAGGGCTAAAAGCTACAAAGAGAAAGATTCCTGATATCATTTGAATACATGGGTCTGACCATGATGAACTTTCATCTACATGAGTCAATAAACCTCCTTTTATGCTTATGCAGGTAGAGGTTTCTTTTTTCTTTTATTTTCTGTTCCCTCCTCCTTTTCCATTAGCAACCTAACAATAAAGAAGCTGAGCCTAGACTTGTGGTTATATTGATTGACTCGGACAAAGAGCTGGTGACCATGAATCACGAGCAACAAATGAGAAAGTGCATATGATAATCACTTTTTAAGGCTGTGCTCAAACAAACATACTCCTAAGTCTGGTGAACACTTGATGGTCAACATATTCATTATGCTACGTGGTGATTAGTTGTGAATGCTAAGCAGTTTGTATACTTTGTTGTATTTCATATATATTATATACGTATGTATGTACATATATGCCCTTCATATAGCTGAACTTATATAATAATAATAGCTAAAAATAGAAAGAACTAAATCAATATATTAGTATGCCCATCTAGAGTGTAAACTCAGGGAGGGCAGGGTGAAATATGCCTTCTTTCCCACTGTGTCTCCAGTGTCCAGCACAGAACCTTGCACATGGCTGGCATTCCATTTGTAAAAGAAATAAACAATAGGACTTCCTCTATTTGCTTTGGCATGTTCAAATTTATCTATACTTAGATCCAAGGAATGTTGCCAATAGTTTACTATTCCTCAAGCAGGAAGACAGAGACCAGTCAAAACAGTTTGATATGTATATTAGAAAACAAAGAGTTAATGTTCTAAACAGATAAAGACTAAAGGGACTAAGGAGTTTGTAATCAACTTGGAATGCTGATAAGCAAAATTTGGTTTCAAGTATGTTGAATAAAATATTAAATATTCAGAGAGACCTACTTCTTTGAATTTTAGAGTTTGCTAAACTCTTAAAACTTTTCCTCAGTCCTTAAAAAAAGCAAATGCTTCCTACAGTATGCCAGGCCTAGAAAGTATTATTCAATAAATGAAGAGAAATGGTTATTAATTGGAAAACACAAAGTTATATTCTTATGTTACCCCATATACCAAAGGTATACTCTACACAGATGAGGAATTTAAATGTAAAAAAATAAAGCAATAATTAAGAAATACAGTTAAATAAATAAATTCTTCATGAGAAAATCATGATAGATTTGGCTTGTACCTCCAAAATGGTATAAAGAAATCAACAAGTAAACAATGAAGTGGGAAATAATAGTTGAAATATAAAGTGGACAAAGGGTTGATATTCTAAATATGTATAAAGTACAAGAACATGCGATTCACAAAAGGAGAAATATAAGCGGCTGATGCACATATGCAAACAATGTTTGACTCTTCTAGTAATAAAAATTACAAAAATAAATCAAGATATAATTTATTTGGCCCAGTCAAATGGAAAATATGAACAAGAATCTTAATCCCCAGTCTTGGCAAGAGAATGGGCTCTTCCATAAAATTTGATTGGAGTATGGTTTCGGTACAGCTCTTTTTGGAGAATGATTTTAAAACATGTACTAAAGGCTTTAAAAAAGTTCACAATTGCATTCCTCTTCACCAGCAATTCTACTCTTAAACTTGAGAAAAAGAGAGAGGTGAACACAATGACTTATAACAATTCACATAAAAGGTCAAGCTAGAAATAACCATCATGCCCAAGAACAGGGGACTGGTTAAGTAAATTATATTTGCAAGACTGACTATGTTCCAGAAATAATAAGTGGTAGAATATTATATACTGACATGGGAAGATGGTTGTAGCATATTGCTATGAAAAAAGCAGGTTATAAAATAGAGAATATAGTACTATACAATTTCTGTAAGAAAAAGAATACATGTATTCAGATGTGCATAAACATTGAATGGAAGGGCATAATCTAAAATATTAACCATAATCATTTGGGGTTAATGGGTTAATGAGACTGTGGATATTAGTTTCTTTGCATTCAAAGATTTTTTAATGCAGTATGTGTGCATAACATATATAGAGAAAAGCACACACATCATATGTGTATAGCGTGATGCATTTTTAGAAATCAAACAAACCTATGTAACCAACACCCAAGTCAAGAAACATAATATTTCAGTACCTCCAGAATTACTTTCTCCCTCTTCCAGTCGCTGATAATTCTTCCAATTGCGCTATTATGACTTCTAAAAGCGTAGAATGGTTGTGCTTGTTTTGAATTTTTATATAAATGAAATAATGCAGTTTATAGTCTTTTGTGTCGAGCTTTTTCATGCAACATTATGTTTATAAGATACATCCAATTTATTGTGTCTAGCTATAGTTTGTTCATTCTCATTGTTGTAGAATATTCCATTGTGTGAACATACCACAATTTATTTATGAATTCTACCCTTGATGCGGATTTAGATAGTACTCAGTTTGGGGCTACTATAAATAGTGCTTCTATGAATATTCTAGAACATGTCTTTTTTGTGAACATGTGTACACATATTTGTTGGACATATAGCTAGGAACAGAATTCCTGTGTAATCAAGCATGGTACATTCAGCTTTAATATATACCACCAAATGGTTTTCTAAAGTGGTTGTACCAATTCTCCCATCATTGGTATAGGAGAGGTATGCCCTATTGTTTACTCTGTTATCCAATTATTCAAGCAGTTGTGATGTTAATCAATTGCCTCTATTTGTTTTTGACAAATGCCCCCTAGCAAAAGGCTTTTTACATGGCAAGCACACATTCAGGTAAAAAAAAGACAACCTCCCAAGTGAGGTCTTCCAGAGAACCACAAGACAGGTCAAACAATGGGAGTGAGGTCTGAAGGATCTCCAATGCCATATTGCCCCCTTGATTTGCTCCCAGGCTGTTGGTTTTCGCTATCATGGGCTGTGGGTATTCAAGGCTACTCAAGAGCTGGGTAGGTGGGTATGGTATGGGAATAGGGCCATCTAAAATGCCACAAAGCTCTCTGTTCTTTCAGAGATGCAGTTATTTTTCTTTAATAAATGCTCCCTGGATGGCTGTAAGCCCTTGGTTAATTCCAGAGTTCCAAAAAATTGACTCTGACAATTTTTGCCAGTTTTCTCATTGCCTTTGTGGAGGAGATAATTTTTGGAAGTCTAAAGACTTATGTACTTCATTTTCACTGACGTCACTCAATATGCCCTTTTAAATAATCCTTACCGCAATCTTATGAAGCAGATATAATGATATAATGCTGGGACCATTTTATAGATTATGAAACTAAGACCTTAAAGGGATTACATAACATGCTCAGGGGTACAGTTAGTAGGTGGAAGTGCTAGGGTACAAACTGATTTATTAAACTTTCTTGCTTGGGCTTTTAACACAACATTTACTAGCAAAGGGAAGGTGGCAGCTAACAAATGCGTCAAGTCATGGCCCTCTTCCTCTGGGATCCACCATTTCAGGAAGTGCATTGGCGTCTGGATAGTCGCTGGCATTATTTTCCTTAAGTATAAAAAGGAGATTATATTACCACTTTTCTTCCTAAAGCCTAGGAATCCAAAGATTCTACAGAAATAACATGCTCTGAGGTCCTGGAAAATGGGTGTTACATAAGAGGCAGTATACTAGAAAATAATATTATATGGTACTCTCAGAAGAATGCCAAACAGGCCCAAATTGTCATGTCCTTCCTGGGGGAGCTTCCTCATGAGCAGGAAGGGTCCCTCACTGTGTGGGCTGAGTTCCATGAGTAAAGCTTTTCAGCGTGCATGGCTGTCAAATCGGTGTTGGTGCCATTTGTCTTCTCCCAACTCCATGATTAAATAAAAACAATAGCTAGGACTACACCAACTTGAGGAAGAATGCCCTTCTCTGAGTCTTCAACCCTCAGAAGGACTGTTTTGTTAGTTCTGTCACCAGAGTCTGTGGAAACATGGAGCCCCGTTTTTCAAGTGAGCGATGGAAATAGGACTAACAAGCCATCTCAGATTCGCTCATATGAAAACAATAACACATTCTGTGACTTGGAGGTCTGGAGGTTTATGTTGGCACCAGTTGGAATGCTAATGTGCAAAGAATCTAGTCTCTCCTCTCAAACACTAACAAACACCAGTCATTTCCTACTGATTGGTTTCAACCTAACAAGCATTTTGTTGAGCCCAAAAGAAAATTTCATTTTAGAGTATTTAGATTATGTTGATTACTCACTTATGGCTCGTGGTCAATGAAGAACAGATTGCTTCACTTGGTGTCCCCCACCCACTCACCACCACCACCACCCAGGATTAATACTCAGAAACAGAACAAGACAACACAGGAAAAGGGATCTATGAATTTTGGGGTATCAGAGACCTCTTTGAGTACATGATGGAAACTATGGACATCTTCTCCTGCGAAGTGACCCCGCTGATAGAATGGCACGTTCATCTTGGGGCTCTTAGGCTTTGCAAAAGCTCATCTGTCATTGAGAATTCTCCCTCCACAGTGGATCTTTGCCCGGTACCACTAATGCCTTGGTCGTATAGGTTTCAGAGTGCATCTCACAAAGCAGCTTTGAATGATCCACCTACCAAGTTAGAATTCTGCTTTGACTTCAGAATTTGGCATATAGAGATGAACCTGGACCACCATTTCTAGAAGACTGCTATGGATTGTGTGAACAAATTCTTAGAGGATGTAAAGTGTCATGGGGCAAATTGTGGCACCAACAATGCCATGAAATGGCATTGATTACTTAGATATGTGTGTGATTGCTATTTCTCAGAGAGATGTTTTAAAATAGATAGCTCTTCATTTCATATTAGTATTATGGAAGTTATTAATGCAGGTATTAAGAAATTGGAAAATAGAAAATGAGCAACTTTCAGGTTATCTTAAGTATCAGTAAGTAAAATAAAATTATAACTAGGCCTCTATTTTAGTTTTCACTTTTCTGCACTGCCAAATATAAAAATATGATTACTTACAAGCACAACTACCTTCTTTGCATTTAACTATCTTCAATTCAGTAGACACTACTGAGTAGGGGCAGGCCATGTGATGAGCACTGGGTTACAAGATGGATGAGGTTCTTTAGGAGCTTATAGTCTCATTGGGAGCACAAACACACAACAGGTAGCCTCACGTGCTAGGGTTGGTCTAGGTAATAGTGTTGCACCACAGGGCTCTGGCAGCATAAAGATGCACGGTCCATCGGGGCGGAGAGACAGTGAGGAAGGCGGCAGTAGAGAAGTCAGAGGAAGCTGACTTGAAAGAACAGATTCTTAAAGGAAGAACAGAGGGTAAGGCATTCTAAGGAAAAAGGACAGGATTTTGAAAGGCATGAAGTAGCGAAGTGCATAGGAGTCATGGTGAGTTGTGCAATTTGACTTACGCAATGTGTGACTCACACATGAGTGTGACATGTAATCGGGGACATGGGAAGAATGGGACTGAAGAGGTAGGTAGAATGGCTGGCCCATGGAGGGTCCTGTTTACCTTTATAGGAAATAGGCCTTTGTCCAAGAAGGTGACAGAGTTGATGTGGTCAGGCCATGTTTTAGATGATAGAGTCTGGCTGCAACAGGGAGGACAGATTCAGGGCAGAAGTAGAAAGACCAGGAAGGAGGCTGTTGTACTTGTCAGAGTGAGAGGCGGTGAAGGCCTGCCCTGGGGAAATGGTGTTTAGGGCAGAGAGAAAGGGACTGACTCAAGGACAAGTTCAGAGAAAGAATTGCTGGCACTTGGTGATTGATCAGATGTTGGAGTGAGGTAGATGGTGGAGAAAGGATGGACAAATGTGGTACCATGAACTAAGAGATGACATGTGATAAGGAACATTTGGGGTAGTAAGGAGAAGATGCTGCATTGAGTTTGAGGTGTGGATGGAGACACCTTGTAAGCAGCTGAGAATGAAGCTAAGGATGGTGGTTAAAATCAAGCCAGTGAGAGATCACTCAATGGAAACACGTGGAAAATTAGAGTGCTTGACATTTTGTAGTCATAAACTCCCAGAAGGATATGAAGAAAAAGATGGACTTGCTCACCAGGAAAATGTCCATGAGCGCACGCACACACACGATTTTACTTATCATTTTGGGGAGTCACAGAGCTCAAGTTCAAATCTATGAAGAGTGAGAAGAGCATTCTGTGGCGGGAGGGGAGGAGTGTTGCATTCAAGTATCTGGCTCATGTATTGAGCAAGCATCATCTTCTCTAGATGGCCCAGGCAAGGCCATCGGATCTTGGAATAGTGGAAAAGAAAGGAGGAAGGCTTAGTGATTGCTGGTGCTCCCTCAGTTATGGGGCAGCTCTGGAGAGTCGAGAATCACTGACCTGGAAAAACCTCCTCTCCTTCAACAGTCTAATTTTTCCTCCTCCCTCTTCACACCTCTGCCCCCTCATGCTCACAGATGCACGATGACAAACTCATCCTCCAAATATGTGTGTGTGTGGCAGAGGGGGATCAGAAGCTGGCTGAGTTCTTGCCCAACATAAGATTGTATAGAATAATTTTTCCAATGAATTTTCATACCCAATATTTCTACTACTTTTACTACATGCTCATAAATTTCAAGTCTTGCAATTTGTGGGGGGATCTGAGTCAGGGAAGAGATAATGGGTGTGCCTGAGATCACAAAGTGATTCAAGGAGGGAAATCTGGTCACTGGCAGGACTATTTTCTAGCTATAAGACCATGTTGCTTTAATCCAAAGATTCACGGAAACACGTCAAAAGAGAACTTAAAGTAAATTATAATTTTCTATTATAGTTACTGAAACTTTCTTTAAGTAACAAATAGCCACACAATAAGTATAACAACTTGTGCCTTCAAAATGAAAAGGAAGAGAGGGATCAAGAAATAAATGTTCCTAGGAGTTTGCTGTTAACCAAGCTTGGCTTTTATTTATTTTGTTATTTTTGTCGGCTTCTCTATGTTTTTCTTTAAGAAGGCAAGGTGTTTGAAAAGTATATTAATGTCCGTAAAAATCTACAGGGTCAAGGTAGAGACTAAATTGATTGAACACCTACTATACACCAAGGATAGTGCTAAATAGAATACTTTAACAATATTCACAGCAAACTTATACGTATCATCATCCACATTTTATAGATGATGAAATATAAGATTAGTGAGTTAAGACCTCACCCATGGTCACATGGCTTACATCTGTCACAATGAGAACCTATATCTGCCCAGTTTCAAAACAAATGCTTTCCCCACTGCACTATCCTGTCCACTTTGTACAAGGGAGCAAAGCTCATGAACGCTCAGGGTCGACCATCACCAAGTGACGGTAAATGTTGGCACAGTCTCCTTGAGTGTCATAGAAGGCCATTAGAGCCCTCTGTCCCTCTACCACAGGTATGTTTCTCTTCCCTTTTCCTTTCTCTCCTTACACTTCTGCTTCTTCACTCCATATCAGTTATCTTCTCTCCCATTTTGCTTCTTGAACCTTCTAAAAGAACTTAGAGCTCAAGACTCAATCCTTCACAGACTTGGTCATAGCCATTCTTCAGATCCAAATCTCTGTAACCTCCGTGGTATTGAGGGAAGTGAGTGTATTAGTTCAGGGTGAGAGTCCTGGAGACAGATTTCTTTAATTCAAGTGCCATCTCTGACACTTACTAGCTCTGTGACCCCATGCCAGGTGCCCCTTAACCTCTGCTTTCTCTCTCTTTCATACTTTCTACCGTGTGAAGCACAGCAAGAAAGCAGTCATCTTGAAGAAAGGAAGAGAGTCCTCACCGGAACCCGACCATGCTGACACCCTGATCTCTTACTTCCAGCCTCCAGATCTGGGAGAAAATAAATTTCTGTTGTTTAAGCCACTCAGTTTACATATTTTGTTATAACAGCCTGAGCTAAGACACATGATTTGGGGACTGCCATTTTCAACTGGGTAGTCTCGGAGGGCCTCTCTAAAAAGCTGACATTTGAGCTAAGACCTGAATGTTGACAAAAAGGCAGTCAAGTAAAGATCTGGGGTAAAGGAGTAAATTTTTGAGTAAAAGCGGTGTGTAAAGAAGACTGGCCCTTTAATTATGGCACAGACAAAATTGGACATTAATCCCCATCTCCTCCATTTCCTCCTCCCACCAGGGTCTATCTGTATCACTTCATGCCCAGGAACTCAGTGTCCTTAACCGGTAACTTTGGGCCCTATGGGACCACCTGCATAGCCCCACCTTCTCATACAGCCTTCTGGGCTTGTTATTTTCCTGATTTTCTTTCTCTATCAAAACTCGCCTAGGGCTGGCACGGTTGAGTGCGTGCGCTCCTCTACTGGCGGCCCGGGGTTCGGATCCTGGGCGCGCACCGACGCACCGCTTCTCTGGCCATGCTGAGGCCGCGTCCCACATACAGCAACTAGAAGGATGTGCAGCTATGACATACAACTATCTACTGGGGGCTTTGGGGAAAAAAAAAAGGAGAATTGGCAATAGATGTTAGCTCAGGGCCGGTCTTCCTCAGCAAAAAGAGGAGGGTTAGCATGGATGTTAGCTCAGGGCTGATGTTCCTCACACACACACACACACACACAAAACTTACCTTTCCTGTGTCCCATTTCCTCAGTAATTCATATTTGCTAACATACCTAAGGGACATAAGTTACTCCTCCCAGATGACATCTGCATTTCACAGGGACTACTAAAGGCGACCTGATTCTAGATGAGGGGCAGAGACGAGGGGATGCAGGCCATGCATCCCCTCATGGGGGCCACTGAGGGGTGTTACGGAGCAGTTGGGTCTTGTGGTACCCACACTACCCGGCATAGGGAGTTACAGATTCCCTTTCAGGGCTGGATTTCCTGTGAGCAGAAATTACTGACTGTCTGCAACATACTCCAAACTGACACATAAGAATAAAGATTTCTGTCTCAATTCCAAACACAACTGAAAATGGAACGAAGTTGTGATTTAGGGCAAATATTGACAATATCTCCAATAGACTGTAGCCCAGTACATTTCTATAAGCTCTAGGTTGAGTAATTCCTTGTGAAAGGATTTTAGATTTGTATCTGAGTTTTAAATGTGGAACCACAAAGGAGTTGCTGAAACCTCCTTAAGCAGCTAAAAGCTAGTTCCCAATTCACAAGAAATTTGGCCAAGGAAGATATTAAATGGAGTGGTGTCACTAGTCAGAGTTGATGAAATGCGAGCACGGAGATGGTACCTATCAAAAGGAAAATTAGAATAAATGAATATTAAAATATTTAAATCTATAATAGTGTGTTCAAAACACAGTTCTGAAGAACATTATCATTGGAAGTGAGAAACCAGTGCTAAGTCACTTACAGTCTTTTCTAAGCAAGCTTCTTCTTCCATTTCAACTCATTAGGATAATATTAGCTTCGAGTGTAATGGTGTAATTTTAACTGTACTGTACACAAATTACTCCACTTCTCGCTCTGACAGGGTTTAGCAATAATCTCTCTTGGCAGACTTTTAGCAATTACTACAATGCTGGAAAAATAAAAAGGAACGAGGCATTTAGAAATAAAAAAATACATAGTCAGGATAACCAGTAGATTATATTTACCTAGCAAGGAGAGAAAAATGCTTCTAAGTTCTAAGAGGTAAAAAAGAAAGAGATTTTGCCATTTCTGAAACGCCCTGGATGCTACAATACTTTATAGAGTGCAATGTCAGGAGACACAGCAGAAATGTACAAATCTTTGATTTTTATTGTTACTCATCTGAAGGATAGACTTCTAATACTAACCTAAACACACACACATGCATACCCACAGAGGTATGCTTCTCTGAAGTTCTAAAGGTCAAGTTAATTTCTGCCAAAAAGTATAGAGCAAATACATCCTTTTAATGCTCAATGACCACAATCCAGTTTTCCTGGTTAGAAAAATAGAGAGGGTAGGAGCTACCTCGCAGTTTTCTATGAGGATTAAGTGAGGTAGTGATGTAAAGCACTTAACACAGTGCCTGCCACACAGAAAGGTCTTAGTAGAAGGTAGCTGTCATTGTTACTGTGATTGTTGTTATTAGCCACAAAGTAAATAAAATAACTCACATTTGAATGAGAATCCAGGATCCCAAAGCACTTCCACATACATCATTACATTGAACCTCAAAACTGTCTAGTGAGATAGGCAGACAAGAACCTCCTTGTAGATGAGGACATTAAGGCTCAGCAAGAATAAGTTACTTGCTAGAGATGACATACTAGAAATACAGCCTAGCTCTCCTCAATTCTGGTGACCCACAAAGCCTCTCTTTATTGCTCTTAACTCTTTATACCCTGGATTTGCATCAATTCATTCAACAAATATTTATCAAGAGCTCTCTTTGTCTCAAGTATTGTTCCCAACACAGAGTCCAGGGAACAAGACATACAAGGTACTTGTGGTCACGAGCTTACTTTCCTGAGTTTGGGGCCAGGGAGTTGAGACAGAGAATAAGTAATTAACACAATAAGTAAGTTACCTGGTCTAGTGGGCTGAATTGTATCTCCCCCTCTGCCCCAAATTCATGTATTGAAGCCTTCGCCTCTTGGTATATTCTGAGGGAAGTGAGACTATTTTTGGAGATAGAGCCTTTAAAGAGATGAGTAAGTTAAATGAGGCTGTTGGGGTGGTCCTTAATACAATCAGTCTGGTGTCCTTGTGAGGAGAGGAAATTTGGACACAAAGACACCAGGGGCGTGAGTAAAGAAAAAAGACCGTGTGAGGACACAGCAAGAAGGCGGCTATCTGCAAGCCAAGGAGAAAGATCTCAGAAGAACACCTTGATCTTGAACTTCTGACCTCCAGAACTGAGAGAAAAAAATTTCCGTTGTTTAAGCCACTCCATCTGTGGTATTTTGTTATGACAGCCCTAGCAAACTAATATATCTAATAAAAGAAATTGATAAGTACTGTGGAAAAAATTAAAGAAGAGAATGCTAAAGGTAATCTGGAACTTTGGAGAAGCACATTGCAATTCAACAGGGTCTCACTGGGAAGAGAAGATTTGAGCAAAGACTTGAGGAAGTAAGAGAATTAGCCATGGAGATATTTAGGAGAAGGGTTTTCCAGGTGGAGGGGACAGTTGGTACCTAGGCCCTAGGGTGGGACTAAGCCCAGCATGTTGAGGAACAACAGTTGAGAAGAATTTGACTGGAGAGGAATGAGCATGGGGGAGCAGTAGGTGAGGTCAGTGGGGCAGTGGGAGGGACAGGTCATGTAAGGCCCTACAGGCTATTGTAAGGATTTTGATTTCTTAACACAAGGTTTATATTCCTATAAAAATGATCTAGTAGAGAGTGGGAAACAAGTTTCTCCTTGATAACAAGGAGAAAGAGGGGAGACTAGCTGGGCTAATATCCTTGAAGAGACAAATGGGATGGCATCTAGTGCACCAGACTGGCTTTCCATAGAAAGGAGCATAGTTAGTTTATGCTCCTATATAGCTGAGTATATGGGGGTTAGGAGCATCTGATGGCTTCTATTTTTCCCAGTGAAGGATGAAGCAGAGTCATCAGTGGAGAGTGAGGATGGGGAAGAGATGTGGAAAGTTTGAAGTTAGAGAAGATATGATAGAGTGCCATTTGTTTGCATAACAAAGTACCACAAACTGGGTGGCTTAGACAACCGAAACTTAATGTCTGATAGTTCTGGAGGCTAGAAGTCTGAGATCAAGGTGTCAGGAGGTTTGGTTTCTTCTAAGGGCTGAGAGGGAGAATCTGTTCCACACTTCTCCCCTCATTTCTGGTGGTTTGCTGGCAATCTTTGGTCTTCCATGCCTTGTAGAAGCATCACCCCAATCTCTAAACTTCATCTTCATATGGAGTTCTCCCCGTGTATGTATCTGTGTCTAAATTTCCCCTTTTTGTAAGGACACCAGTCATATTGGATCAGATCTCATGATCTGATCATGGCTTAACTAATTAATCTGCAATAAACCTATCCCCAAATAAGGTCACATTCTGAGGTACTGGGAGGTTAGGACTTCAACATATGAACTGTGTCAACATGACACAATTCAGCCCATAACAAGGAATTAAGGAGATTGGCAGCTGGTTAGGCTAGAAGTATAGTGAGCTTGCCTGGCAGCAAAAAGAGCGACATAGCATTTGCAGTCACAACTCCAAAGTGAGTCCATTCAGCATGGGGAGACCATTTCCCCCACCAACACTCAGCTGCATGGGTGAAAGTACAGAGTAGAAAGACAATTGGATTTAACCAAAGTTGTGGTTTTACCAGATAAGTTCAGCAAGGGATTCCAGGATATATGCCAGTTGGTGATTGTTATGATTTACTATGCAACTGAAGCTAGAGAGGGAGGGAAGAGAAGTCTTGCAAGTGGTAATGGACAGAGAAAACGTATTGGGATCAATGGATCACGGGTCCTGATGGGGTGGAAAGATAGTTGAAGTTGGGGTGCTTGAAGAAATAAACTGGAAAATTACAAAGTGGAAGAAGAGAGAGAGGTATGTGAAATTGACATAAGATGGTGTTTCATTATTGCTAATTACAAAGTCTAAGGTATGATAAGGGAGTGTGTGGTTGAGGCAGGGGAATGGACAAGATCGTTGGAGGAGTGGAGGTCACGGTGTTGAGAAGCCACTGTCTTCGACGGGTCATCTATGTGTTTGTTGAAATTATAAAGTTTCCATTCATTCATTCAAATATTTATGCGCTGGCCATAAGGAAGAATGGAGCTCTGTTGAGAGCAAGGCTCATGAAACCCAACAAGAGAGCCACTGCTGAGGCCAGCTATCCCTGACTGAGCTTAGAAAATGGTCTCAGATTGCCCTATGTTGAGTAACGAGGGGAGCAGAAAAAGAAAAAAACAAAAACTTATTGAAGTTAACTTTGAAACTCCTTTGATACCCAAATAAACAATTAACCCAGAAGAAAATAAAAATCTCATACTCTTAAACATCCTTCACGGCTTGTTTTAAAAATTATTATCATTACTTGGTCTCCTCAGTAGCTTACATTCATTGTGTTGATATGTGTGCTTCCTGGGGATTCTACACACTCCAAAATCTGAAGAGTAAGCAAAAATAGTGCTTCTGCTTAAACCCTTCACAGTTTATAGCCACATTTACATAACATTAAATAAGTCAACAAAGGCATCATTAGCTCCCATTAAAATATGAGCAAAGAAATTTAAACGAACAAGACAGGCTAATTGGTAAGTAATGTTGTGTATCAAAAATTATGACTGTAAGATACCCCAGTTAATGAGAAGCCCTACAATCATGTTTACTACATATTTAAAAATTAAATGAAGGTGAATAAAAGTTAACAGAAAAGAAGATTTTCCCCTTCATGGATGTTATTATATCTGTTTTTCAAAGTTAAAGTAATAAGGATTATTTTAGCTACTTATCTCCACAAACGATCTCCTTATAATTCACGTGATTTTTACCTTTTCTGTTCTCCTCGATTCGTAAACAGGGAAGACACGACCAGGTAGAGGGAAAGGCAGAACTTTTGAATTACATCAGTGAATGGGACCTGGTCTGATCTCAGATCTTGGTTGTTAGAGGAGAGCCCATCTATTCCTTCCTCTGTGGGGGCCTGGGCCCAACCCTGGGCAAAGTATGCCCTTTAAGTCAGCCGTAGGAGGAAAGCAACGTAGTCAACCACTTCATGCCAGAGTGATGGTGGTTACTAATGCTGTCTGCCTGGAAGGTTCACCTGAGGTGTAACTAAAAAATGCTGATTCCTGGGCACCACCCCAGACCAATTAAATCAGAATCTTGGGGAGGGGGCCTGGGCATCTGTAGTTTAGAAAAGCGTCCCCATTGATTCTAAAGAGCAGCCAAGGGGGAAAGTCACTCTACTAGCCCTCTCATTAATCAAACAATAGCTACCATTTACTGAGTGACCGCTATGTATGAAGGTCTCTAATAAGAACTTGGGCAGGTTATTTTTTTTTCTTTTATCCAACATTTTATTATGAAATTCTTCATACAGAAAAGTTGAAATAATTTTACAGTGAACACTATTTATAGACCACCTAGATTATACCGTTAATGTTTTATCATTTCTGGTTTTAGCATATATCCATCCCTCTAGCTATCCACCAATAAATCTATGGTTTTTACACATTTCAGAGTAAATTACAGACATCTGTACAATTTCCCTTGAATACTTCAAGCATATCACTAACTAGAGTACAATATTTGTGTACTTTTTCTTTCAACATAAACTTTCCAAAAAATAAAATGCACATGTCTTGTCTATATTCACCGAGTTTGAACAAAAGAATAAATCCATGTAACTCAAGCTGCTATCAAGATACAGAATATTAGGCAGGTTCTTTTATACTTAATTAGATGTAATCTTAAACATTTGCTGTTTAAAGAGACTGCATAGAAAGGGCTGTACTTTATCCCAAAGAAGGACCATCTAATGGTAGAATTTCAGACACTGAGGCATTAAGTTGAAAATATTTTGGAGGAGAGAAAAGAAAAGTGCATCCCTCAGGTGATTCAGACACGGCTGCTTGTTGAACCCTGATCATATTGTGCGATGTAGGCACCTTGTGGCTGGAGTGTCTGGGATGGAAGCTGTCTTGCAGCACAGAGTTGTATGCACCATATGTGTGTCTGTGTCTGTGTGTGTGTGTGTCTGCATGCACACTGCATATGTGTTGAAAGAAGATGTGGTTTTGACACTTTATCTCAAGACACTAATATTTCTTCAAAAGTAGACGGCTTTCTTTATATATGTCTCCTCCTGGCTGGCACAAATCTATAATAATTGATAAGACTAAAGACCAGAGAGAAGCTACTTCACGGGCTGCATCAATTGCCCTACCCCCTCACCCTGAATCTAGAGCTGCCCAGGTCCTCAGAGTCTGCATACTTGGGATTGCCTACAGGGAGAGGTTTCTAGAAAGTACAATATTACAGGAATCAAGGCCTTTAAATGCTAATGGCAAGAGGAAATGTTCTTGCTTCTCAACTCTGAAAACAGGGATTGATTTAATAAACCATAAAGAGTTTTCAACAATGCATCCAACTTTAAGTAAAAAGACCCATCTGTGTTACTGTGCTGGGATTCTCCATTGCTTCCCCTCCATTTGAAAAGCTGAGCTCACGGGCCGTAACAGCAGTGGAGCCTACGTGTAGATACTCTCAAATGATGACTTTTCATTTTTTGGCTTCTGAGTTGCAAGTCATCTGCCTAAAAATTTGTCTGAATTTGACCCCTTCCTGTGCTGGAATGGTCCTCGCCCTAGGTCTAACACATCTCTCTCCCTTCATTTAAATTGCTTTGGAAATCCCAAATTCTTATAAAGAGTTAGTTCACTCATTGGGTCATTCAATGGATATTGAATGATAGTGATTGACAACCTGCTCTTTATGCTACACACTGGGCCAGGTGCTGGGAATGCAGTCATGAACAGAGCAGTCATTGTCCTTGTTCTTATGAAGCTTGTGTCCCACAAGGAAAGAGGATATTATATAGTCAACTAAACAATTACTTTCCTGCAATTTTGATAATGGTTATGCGGAAGTCATCCAGGGAATGTTTTGAATGTATAACAGAAGGGCCTGACCTAGTTTGTGAGGTCTGGTGGGGTTGAGGCAAAGGGTTCCCTGAGAAAGTGCAGCTCAGATAACATCTTGAGAATGAATTGAACACAGCTGTGTGAAGAGCAGAAGTGAGAGCATTTACACAGAGGCCACAGATGGTACAAAGGCCCTGAGGCAGCAAAGAACAAAGCAATTGCCATGAATTAAAAACAAGGAGGGAGGGCATTGTGGCTGGAGTGGAATGAGCCACAGAGATAGGAGATGAGAGATAGGAAGGGCCACATGCAAGGCTGGTGGCCACAATAAGGAATGTGTGTGGAAAGATATTCTTGTAAGAATACAAGTGAAGGTATAGTGAAGATATTCTTGTAAGCAAGCAATTGACATAATCTGATATATATATATGTGTGTGTGTGTGTATATATATATATATAGTTAAATTTACTCTGGCTGGAGGTCAGATTGGAGAGAACTAATGTCAATATGCATGAGGACTATTTTGGAGACTCGAAGTCATCCATTGGTGCAGATGATGACCTGGGCTTGAGTGGGGGCCATGCAGATGAGGACAAAGGTCTGAGATAAATAGCAGCTCATTCTCCCCTGCAGGTTCTTCTTTACCACGTCCACTTGACGGTGGGATTCCCAATGCTCTGACTCACAAAGCGGACACAGGCCTTATCAATAAATAAATACAAATTGGCATGCCTGGGAGTTGTATAAGGCCTGAAAGACCAAGAGAAAAGATTCTTTTACATCAGCCAGCTTCACTTTGGAATAATACACAGACCTCCGTGAATCATTTCATGGTTTATTAAACAAAATTCTGTTTGCAATTGGCAAGTTAGGAAAATAAACGTCCATGCTTGTTTTCACTTTGTACATCCGTGGTTTGTCCAGAGACTCACATCCCAAATCTGACGGCTGCTCTCGGAATCTCAGGAAGCAGTCCTGGGTCCCCACTTTTGAACGTCCCAGGGGAATCAGCCACAGATTGCCATTAACCCCTATGAGAACGAGGGAGAATTCTTGAGGTTGTTCCATCGCCAGAGAGGGCATATGGGCTGCCTCCCAGGGCCAGCAGGTACTAGCCTCCTATTGTGTGTTTCTGCGCCAGATGCTGGCCCCTAGGACCATCTGCCCTTCCCAAAATGGAGGAATGCATGAAGGCTCCATGGGCAGAAGAGCTTCGTCTTTTCTGAGAAATGGTGCTCAACCCGTGTTTACCTACAATCTCATTTGAGGTGTGTGTGTGTTTGGGGAAGATTTACTTGGCTTAATCCTATTTGGGTGCCTGGTTTCTAGAGAGGACAAAAAATCTGAGTTTGGTTCAGGATCACTTAGAGGGCTTATTAAAACAGAGTGCTGGGCTCCACCCCCAGAGTTTCTGAGTCAAGTCTGGGGTGGAGCCTGAGAATTTGCATTTCTAACAAGTTCTTGGATGATGATGATGCTGCTGGTCTGAGGACCACACTTTGAGAACCACTGATCTATGTGATGTTGCCCCATGGATCAGCTGTATTCAGTGAACACACTATTCATCAAATGCCTCCTGTGTGCCTGGCCCTGTAACCACCTCCAGGTCTTCAAATGTACAGTTTCCTTGGCTTGGACTTCTTCTGGAGCTTTCCTTACCTCCAGGGCTGAGTTCAACTGGGCCCCTAGGGCATCACTCATGCTTTCTCTACCATGGGTTTGTCTATTACTTTGTATGGCAAAGGCCCTCCCTTGATGGCAGGGTCATTTTCATTCTTCTTTGTGTAGCGCTTGGCACATAGGAAAGGTTACTTTAAGCAAAATCATCAACTTTTGGTAGATGAATGAATGAGTGGTTCAGGATGGGTTTTTGACCCAGGACCTCTTGGCAGCATCTAGAATATGCACCTGCAACTGAATCATATTTCTATTGACTCCCTCCTTTAATACCATATTTAGGGCTCTAATATGTGCTCTGTTTTGTACTAGGTAAGGCATTATCTTTGTGGGCAAGGATTTTAAAATCCAATTATAGCAAAGAAAACAGTCAAATATAAAATGACAATATGAGGATAACTTTTATTGTTGATTGACATATCTAAAGTCACTAAGCACTTTAGACATCTGAAAGAAAAGGTCGTTTTTTTCCTGCACATATTAGGTAAGTCTTTGATCTGATATGTTCATGGAATCAGTGGACTCAATCAGTTACTCATTTACTGAAATTCTTAATAAACAACTGCAATGTGTTAGGCTAGGCACAGGAGAATCTCAATGTTGTAAGAGGATTTAGGGTTTACTTAGTGTGATCCTTTTCCAGATACTAGAAACCTCTCAAAACTTTCCCACCCCAGATGGCTGTCCAATAAGTACTTGAATACTTTTAGTAACAGAAGACTTACTACCTCATGTGGCAGCCAATCTTTGAATGACTGCTGACTCGTAACCTTTCTTATGTTGAGATGAAATCTCTCTCCCTGAAATTTCTACTATTGGTCCTATTTTGATGTCTTGTAGTAATAGAGGATGCTTAATTTCTCTTCCTCCTGACAACCTCATTAGATAATGAAAAAGGATATGGCACAGTGGGGCAGAACATATGGAAGCTGGATGGCCCAGCTTTGAATCTCAGTTCCCAAATTTACTAGCTGTGTGACTTTGAGCAAGTTCCTTAACCTCCTGTGACCCAGTTTTCTTATCTGTAAAATGGGGATAATGTTATGCCTCAAATGGTTGTTTTGAAGGTTAAAAAATTTACTACTTGTAATGAATTTAGAACAGGGTTTGGCATATAATTAATGATCAATAATGTTAATTATTACTGTTACTCGTTAATATTCTTTGTAAAGAGGTCTCCTGTCCTCTTAATTTTAGACTAAGCATCCTTATATCAGACAACCATGATATGACTCAGCATTGTCTGCTCTCATCTTGTTGATCTTTTCCAGAACCAAGTGTGTTAGATCCAGTGTGTTAGATCCCTCTTACTATGGTGATCAGAGCAGAGCCCAACGTTAGGGGCTGTTTGTCCAGCACAGGATAGAGAAGGACTATCATCCCTACTGTTCTTAATTCAGCTTTGTGATAGGAGTGGTATTAACAATAACAGAAAATATATTAACTGCCTACTATATGTAGCTACTATGCTAAAGCTAAACTCTGTAAATACATTCATCTCGGGACCAGCCTGGTTGCCTAGTGGTTAAGTTCGCGCGCTCTGCTTCAGCAGCCCAGGTTTGAGGGTTTGGATCCCGGGTGTGGACCTACACCACTTGTCAGCTATGCTGTGGCGGTGACCCACATACAAAACAGAGGAAGACTGGCACAGATGTTTGCTCAGGGCGAATCTTCCTTAGCAAAATAATGAAAACAAAAACATCATCTCTCATTCTTACAACAGCTGAGAGGTTACATAGGGACATATCACTAAGGGACAAAGGAGCCAGGATTCAAACAGATCCTCGGGCTTTGGAGGGGGCCCTCTTGTCTTCCTCTGTGCTGCCTCACCATACCCAGTGAATTTCCAAGGGATGACAGGGCCCCTGACTTTGGCAGTCAGGGCAAAACTGTACAGTGAGTGGCAAGCTCTGCAGCACTGGGTGGGAGAGTCTTCAGATCACAGCCTTATGGATTCATTGCTGCAATAGCCGTACTCTCTCTGATCTTTCTCCCCAAGTCTCTTGGGTTGGGCAAAGAAATCACTCTTGGGAAGAACGTAATAAAGCCCTGAAACCACTCAGAGGACCAAGCCTATTGCATTTCAAAGACCAAAAAGATGAGAAAGTTAGTATCAAGAATGCAGCACATTGGGCGTTACCTTCTCCTGCCATCCAGGCATCAATGGATCCACATTATGACTATTCTTCCTATTACCAAATAGTTTGTGAAAATGACTGTAACCACCAATCAGCACTGAATGTCATCAGCAGGAGCCATTCAGTGGATTAACAGTAGCCACAGCTGACATTTATTGAGCACTCACTCTGTGCCAGGCTCTCTGCTAGGTGCTGCGTGCTCATTCTCTCAATACGGCTTGTGCTAATCCAGTGAGTGAGTGACTATGATATTTCCCTTTCTTGGATGAGAAAGCTGAGACTCTGGCTGGTTATGTGGCTTGTCCCAGAGGTGGTGAAATTCTGAGTTGTCTGTTCTGCTCTCCCTTGTAGCCACAATTCCACCTTGGAGCTGTTTCTCGTCTACACAGTTCCCATTTTTCTCTGACTAGATGTCCAGGAGTAATCTTCGCTCCACACACATTCCACTGCCACCACCATGATGAAGGAAGTGGCAGATGGAAACAGGGGGCCCTGGCAGGGCTCTGGAGGATGGTGGGCCTTCTTGTGAGGGAGGACTCGATCACCACCCCATAAACCTCACAGAAAATTCTTAAGGAAGGACTTGGCTCTCCCAGAAGAAAAGGAGGCCAAATATTAGTGAACACAACTCCGTAGTCACAGAAAGTATATACTTTACAAAACACTGCCATGGTTATTAAATTATTAAATTCTCACAACTGCCCTGTGAGGAGGGGACTGTCATCATCACTGTTTTATAAATGGGAACCTGAGAGCGTGAGGACAGTTGAGGGGTTTATTCCAGGCTCCTCAGCCAGAATGAGGCAGGCACAGGACATGAGCTTTGAAATCTTTGCTTATTTTTTTTCCTTTGGTAGCTTACTTTTTTAGCTTTTAATTTCAAATGGAAATATATGTAAGTAAAAGCTTTAACATGCGAGGAAAAAAAAAAAAGAGAGAAACTATAAATGAGCAAAAAAGAAAAAATTGTAAAACCACCCAAATCTCCCATTCTAAGACAACCTCTACTAACATTTTGGTATGTTTCCTTTCAGACATTTTTTTTTCAAAATACATTCACTTTATATTTTTTTTTTTTAAGAAAGAGATACACACATTATTTCATGGCCCATTTTTATTTCTCCACAATATGTTATGTATGTGTTTCCATGTTAGCTTTTATGGTGCTGTATGTATAACCACGTTTCATGGCCCATTCTATCCACTGTTCCAATCTCTTAAAGTTAAACAAGCGGGCCCTGTTCTTTCACTTTGTGCTCTATCTCCAAGGCCATTTAGGGAGTGATGGGCCAAATAAAACAAAATAAAAAGCAAAACTTTTTCAGGGCCAGCCTGGTGGTGTAGTGGTTAAGTTCACGTGCTCCGCTTCAGTGGCCTAGGGTTCGCAGGTTCGGATCCTGGGTGCGGACCCACACACTGCTTGTCAAGCCATGATGTGGTGGCATTCCATATAAAGTAAAGGAACATGGGCACAGATGTTAGCCCAGGGCCAAGCTTCCTCAGCAAAAAGAGGAGGATTGGCAACAAAAAAAAAAGCAAAATTTTTCTTTCCAATAGTCTTAGTAAGAACCTTAAACCTCCTTCCTCCCGTTGCCCCAAGTCCCACCTGAACACAAGACAGCCAGGAGTGTAGGATAGCTCCAAGCTGGAATGTACTATGAATTCAGAGAAGCATCTTAAACTCAATCTAAGCTCAGAAATCACAAAGGGTTTCCTATTGCCTTCTTTGGGAGGGGTTTCATGTTTGATAAGACAAAGAAAGGGCTAATGTTACCGTGTTCTGACCACTCTGATAAGGGTGAGGTCTGCAGTCTTAACTCTTCCCCCTAAGCTTTTGTGGTGGGCAAGGAGAGAATCCCACCTGCTGACTCAGACTCTCCCCAGATAAGAAAATGCACCCCGCCATTGACAGAAGACCTTTCCCAAGCTCTCCCCTTACCAGGCATTGTCACAGTTTTAACCAGATAACTCTCTGTGTATACATCCAGGCCCCACTAGCTGCCCCAGGATAATATATGTCCTTAGAATACAAAATACCTACTTTGGAGGCTTGTCATTCTCTGCCAGATCAGATGAAGTTTTCTCCTTAAATAAGGAAATAAGAAATAGAAAAAAAAAAAGAGGTGGAGAGAGATGAGATCAGTGGGTTAAGTACGTATGGGGAATGTTGTAAATGAATTAGCCATGGATACTTGCTTAGCGGTGTGTTATGGCCTCCATTTCTAGGCAACATATTCATTTATCCCCATCCTTTGCATGTATGAGACAGAATTTCCAAGTGAAGTACCCTTCTAGCTTTGAATCCATGCCAACAATCAAAGGTATACAACAGGACTGCTGAAAGCAAGAGAAGGGCTGATGGAATCTTAATAGCTCTGGGAACTCACTCACTCACTCCTCTCCTTGGAGCCCTATTAATAGTACAGTTGGTAACATCAAATGATTTTGATTCCCTTTTCCACAACTGCTATTTTGGCTCCTTTGCCATCTTCAAACTATAGTTCCCGTGGTAATTATTACATTTCCTTTATTTCCAGCGTCAGCTCATTTTCAAAGGAAAAAAAATCATACAACACAGCTAAAGGAGCCAAAATAGAACAATTTGTTGTATTAAGCAAATATTTATTTGCATAATTGTGACTCTCATTTTTATATCAGCGCTACAGCAAAGCCAACAGCGTTCAGTTCAGAAGGACATAGTTTGCAAGACCTTATGTCTCACTGGGGATCAGCCAGGGGGGTAAATAGCAACCAACTTTCTCTCCAAGGCCCATGTCCAATTGCTAGTAAGGAATTTTCCCTACTACACCACTGCCCTTCACCTTATTCCTTCAGGAAAAATTTTTAACATACCTTATCGATTAAATTTTATCCTGGCATATAAGATAAAACTTTGATATAAGGTTAAAAACGAACTGGAAACCAGAATGTGAGAACTTTTTGTTTTTTTTGGAAAATGGATATCCAAAAATGGCCTCAATTTATTCTAAAAGAGATCAACTATCTTTCTTAATAATTTCTGGAAAAAAAGAAAAAAACCCGGTAAATCCAAAGAATTCTGCGTTTGTTTAGAGATGGTCTTGTTATGTTACTGTTTGAGCCTCACTACCACACAGAATCACACAGGAGGTAGGTCTGTCCTAGGTCCCTTGAATGGGAGTTTACGGTAAGACAGTCTCAGAGCATAAAGTCTAAAGGGATGTATGTTAGTTTATGTGAAGTTGAATAACCTTTGTAGTTAAAACTTATAAAACATTTATTATACCTTAACTCAATCTAAGCTGCTATAGATAATACTATAACGAGTGACTTTGTCCTTTTATAGAAAAAAATTTCAAGATCATTTCGTGTTAGTGGGCACACGAAAAATCATACTGCCTAAACTGAGAACCAGTGTTTTCTCAACTAGAGAATCTACAGCTTTCTGATCCAGGTTCTTGGTCATTTATGGAAAAATATCTGATATCAGAGGTAACCCTGAGACTGGGTCTTTCATGATTCAAGCACACAACTATGTAATTTGAAGAGCTTAGCTGTTTACGACATGGGCTGTGTAGTCAGATCTGTGGGGAAATCCCAGCTGTGTGACTTGGGGTATGTAACCTGACCTCTGGGAGCATCACTTTCCTCACCTGTAGAAGAGAGATCAGGAAGACGTCCATCACCCTGGACATTTGCTGTGACTCTTAAAGAGATAAAATAATATGAAGTGCTTAGCAGGGTTCTCAGCACATAAGTGTCAGCCAACAGTATTCATTGTTAATTTGTGTGCTAAATTGCAAAAAGACTCACTTCTCAGCATTTGGGAAGGCAACATCATAAATGAGAAATTCAGGGACCGGGTTGGAGAAAGGAGGTGCTGGGTAAGGGGTAGGAGGGTTTGGTGATGTAGAAATCCATTTTAATTGCAATTTGAAACTAGAATCTTGACCTCTCAAAGTGGCAGCGTGATCTTTTGTCATCAGAGCCTCCATTAGTCAAAAATGGGACTTGAAAGTAAGGTAGTTTCTTTCAAATTATCCACTAGTATACCATGGGGATCTTTTTCTTCTCCTCTAGAATCTTTTGCTAAGGTCACAGAGTTTATGGTTCCCATAATGCACATGTACAGTATCTATTTCATTTAATTTGCTATTAACACTTACAGTTTCACTTACTTCAACACAGCTGGATAAAAAGAATTGAAATCAACCATCTATGGTGGAATTGGAAGGTAGCTATTAGCAGTTTTATTTGCAAACCCACCCTACTCTTGCTTATCTTGTGTCATGGCACAAATTTCATTCAATACACAATTATTAAGCATATATTCATGCCAAGCACAGTCACTATGCTTTCCCCAGCAAATCCGTTTCTTGTACTGGCATTGTTGCACTCCAGTGTCATATAAGGGTGTAAAAGACTTTTGTAAAAATAAGCCAAGTAAACAACAATGAAAAAAGATCCCCATCTCTGTTAGTAAAAATTTAAACTTTAAATTTTCTTAACCACAATAAGTGAAATAATTGGCAACTTTTTCTAGTGTTGGGTTTTATGGTGCCAGAACTTTGTATTACAATCAAATTGTTTTTGGAGACTGGTATCTACATAAGAAGGACCTAAATGAGTTCTAGTAGCAGAGAGCCATCTACCTAAGCTAGCTTGAACAAAGGAGAGTGACCTGTTTCTGGGCCTCACACGGATTGGAAATGGAAAACCATCCATTTGTGAGGCATCCACACTTACCATGTTTCTCCTTCTGGGAACAAGTCATCTTATATCCTTTTCTCTGTGCAACTGATCAAACTTCCCACTTCTTTGGGCAGATTGGCTTTCTCTGCTAATCCTCTAGCTTACAACTGGCTGAAAAAGGCCACCACATTCCCATCTGAATGTGACCTTTCAATTTAGGGACCTGCCATTGTCTGATTGCGGGCACTGGGCCTCTTAGTTCAGATTTTTAAGGGAAAGAGAGAATTGGATTAGTCATCACCTAATCCATGGCCTGGCTCCCCTGGGGCATGAGTCTACGTCTGCTCTAACCCGCTGTAACGGGGGAGAGGGAACATGGTACAAACCTGGTGGCTTGTACCTGGAGACTTAGAACTCACAAATATGTCATAATGAAGCCTCTGAATCAAGTTTCTTGCTTCCTCTCTCAACAGAAAGAATACTCATTGGCAGTGAGAACTCATGATGTAAGTCTTCAAACTACTTTTAGAAATTAAAATCAAAATAACCTGATGCTTCTTTGGAAGGCTTGTGTTCCAGATGCATTTAAAATTCTCCTATTTCTTCCCATTCTGATTCTTTCTAAATTAAATTCCTTTAAACAGGTATCTTCTATTGGTTTCTTGAGGGTGCTCATTTGAGTCAGAGTACACACATAGGGAAATTACATTAACAATCATATGGAGAAAAATATTATCTTGCACGTGACTGGAAATTCTCGTTTGAATCTAGTTTTATTTTATACATGCTAAAATTTTGGATGAGCTAATGAACATACAGCTTATATAACTGCTTAACTACTCATGCTGAATAAAAATTGCCAACACGCACAATATCCCACTGTCGAGCATTAATTTTGAAAATTGTTCCAGAAATAATATTTTCAGGACTCTCCCTCTGAAATGGGGCCAAAAAAGTCCTGTACATCTTTCAATGTATAGCTAACTGCCTAGGGCTATATCAAGCTCATTGTTTATTTGGACAAAGCTTTTCACTTTCAAAAGTTTCTCCTACCCTACAGGAGGGAGAAACCAGGAGTGGGAAGTGGGGGTAGGATGGGGTGGGATGCAAGGCCCATTTTGAAATGTATGAGAGTTGGATACTCCCAAAATTCCAGCAAGATTACACACACAAAAAGTCTCATCTGGTAAATATTACATTCTGTTTTTGTCTTTGCTTTAGTTTTTACACAACTTGACAGTTTGTGGTATTGTGCCACATTTCAGAGCTAAGGTTTACAAACATCTGGCTCATGGGCAACATTCCATTCCCCACGGCCCCCAGTGTCTCTGGGATAAAGTGTTTGCAACATACCAACCGAGGTGGAAAACGAGAGTTTTCCTAGAGAACAATGCGGGTAAGCAAGGCATTTTGCTTCACAGGATTTCTCTGAGGGAAGTCAGGCCTTGGAAAGTTAACCCACTTGCTGCCAGTGACATGAACTTTGGACAGTTAGGAATCCTTGGGCGTCTCTACTGAGTGGCCAGTTAAGTGGATCCCTTTATGTCCATGGAGACATGAGAACTTACTCAATAAATCATCATAACAATGTAGTAATGCACACTTTCAGTGGTTTTAATGGAGTACTTTCAATCCCCCTCCCACCCTGGATTATGTTCACCTAGGAACAAGAAAATATTTCCCTCTTTTGTAGTTTTCATGGAGGAAGGGGTAACAAGATCACACATATTAGCTAAAGTACGTGGAATAATGCCTGGCCCTTTGTAAGAGCTACTTAAGTTTTTCCTTTCATCATTGGTCTTATTTCTATGTTGTGCATCAATGTATACAGAGAAAAATTACTTTTAAATGGGCAGATTTTTGATGTTTAATTATAATAATCGATATGCCATCTTTCTCTGTCTCTCTTTTTATCTTTTCTTTTCTTCTTGTTTAAATGCTACAGTAGGATATTAGTATATTGTCCAAAGCAAGAAATTCTACTGTTATTATAACTCTTTTTTAATGAAAATGTCAACACTGAAGACTTGATTTGGAGTGCTTCCTAACAACTCTAGTTCCTAAGAAACAAACACCAAGCTTTTTGTATCATATAAGACATTGCAAAAGGATTGTCATCGTTCCCTGGAGGGATTACCCAGAGCTCGTGCTTATTAACCTAGGTGGGGGGAGGTCCATAGATTCTTAGGACCGTCCATTTAGTCCCTGCAACTGCGTGCAAATTCATGTGTATGTACAGGCATGCATTTTTCTAGAAAGAGGACCAATAGCTTGCATCAGATCAGATCATAAAACATAAAAGATTAATAACTAGTTATATCAGAGGAGTGAAGCTAGCCAGGGTAGGGAAGAGTTCTGTGTGAAATTATGAAGGAAGCAAAGTCTGTCTCCTCTAGATATGCCCTTTTCTCACCTCAATATTGTCCTTTATCCTTCCCCAAATACCAAGTACCCAAATGCAATCTTTCCCCACTTCCCTATGAAAACCTAATCTTGATTCGTAATTCACTCTGAAAATGTACACAACAGAAAATGTCTATAAAAGGTTTCTTTTTGGAGATTGAAGTCTTCAGCTGGTGAGAAAAAAGAGGAAACCAGACTCTCAGACCCCATCAGCTGGTGAGTGCTTCAGGCTTGTATAGTTTCTGTTTACAATCAGCCTGTCTCAGCGTCACTAAAGAGATGTGAAAATGGTCTTCCTCTAGGCAAACGTGGGAGGTGATTCATAGAGCCTTCAGCTAAGTAAGTCATTCACAAATAGCTCTTTAGCATCAGCTCTGTGTAACATGGTACTGGTGGTCATGAGGGGAGAAGAAGGCAGCTCTGGTCAGGAAGAATCTAGCACACTTGATGGAACAATGTGAATTGATATCTCCAAACAAATAGAAAAGAGTACATGGTTATTGAGCACTTACTGGTGCCAAGCAGGGTACCAGACACACTGATGGTGTAGAGTAATTGGTCAGGAGTGTAGGCTTTGTAGTCAGGCAGAACTGGGGTCAAACTCTCACTCTACCGCTTGATGAAAGAGGAACATTGGGCAAGTTACATAACAGCCCAAAGCCTTAGAGTCCTCATTTGTAAAATGAACATGGTTTGTAGTACTTTCCTCATAGGATAATTTTCAAGATTAAATAGGAAAGCATGTACATCAAAGGCATGGTATGGTATCTGGTACACAGTAGAAATTAGATAAATTTTAGCCATAACTGATTCTCTCCCTGAATCCTCATAACAACTCTAGGTGGTAGGTAGTAGCCTTCCCATTTTGCAGATGGGGAGACTGATGTTAGGAGGGGGAAAGAACATGATAGCAGTCACATGGGCTAGAAGTGGCAGGGATGGCCTCTTTTCACTGTATAAGAAATTTCTTTAACGTAGTACAGATATCATTGATCTAATGGAAGGTTAATTTGGATAGTAAATGGAAAGAATAGTTATGCATTTATACTAATGCAAGTAGAAGAATAAAACTACTACCAATCTCATGTCTCATAGGTTTAAGATGAAACTAAGTATAAAAAAATTGTTGATTTTAAAATAATATTAAATCACTAATAATAGAGATGAGACAGTGAAATGGCTAAAATTATGGATGTGATTTATAGAAATAGAGGAGAAGAGAACTATCCACTCATTAATGTACAACAGGAAAAAGATTTTTAAAAAAGGGTACAAGATTAAGATTCAGACCTAAGAACTGAAAGATACACATTTTTAATTCATCCTAGAATTTCAATATAACTTGCCAACACATCCTTGCTACAGCTGTTAGAGATCTGATTATGGCATTTTCCTGTGACTCAAGCAGTTAGTTCCTTCCAGAGAATGTTGGCACTCCATATAACCCAGCTAATACCCCAGTGAGGAAACCACCATTAACAATTCTGATGACAAGAAGGTTATCAAAAGGAGGCTGGGACCAGGAGGGCATATGGGGGACACAAGGTAGAGACCATAAGGGAAGAAAAGGAATGGTGCACCCCATTTTAATCACCACATAAAGTAGCACCTGGTACCAATTTCAATGCTATGAAATATTACCCATAAATGATGATGTTTCCAACCCATTTTACTGTTGATTTCTTATAAAATATCTTTCTCCTCCTTCTTTCAGGATTTTGTCATGCAGCCCTAAGTTCTGGTGCTGGAGAAACAAAAAAGTAGTAGTGTTGTTGATGTCCCCTTCTTACTTGCCTTGCTTTCTCATTACTCCCAAAGGGAAATACTAAGACTTCCAAGAGAGGGATGGGGGCAAAGTCCGTATAAAGAAGCCCAGGTTAGCCAATAAGACTGGGCAAACAATACCATAAACATAGAGGTCTCATATAGTAACAAGAGAATGAGTTTGAGGACCAGATGGCAGTAGGTTCTAATCTTATCTGCATTTCCAGGCTGAGTCACCTTGAGGAAGACATTTAAATTTTCTGAGCTTAAATTTCTTCATTTAAAAAATAAAGATACCACCAAATACCCCAATTTTGTCATGAAGATTAAATAAGCACCAGGTTGGTAAAGAACCTATTATACAGTCGTGCTCAACAAGATTTAGGCTATTTCCTTTCTCCCTCTTGTCATGTCAATGTCTTGTACCATAAGAGTTGTTATCCTGTCTCCATTTCCTGGTAGTAGATGGGAAGATTCTAATCTAATTCCAAATGTTTTCTTCCCGCATCAGGCACTTTGGCTAAGACCCATTTTCCAAATCCCTGTCTTTGAAAGTTTCCTATCTGAAAACTGTCAACACAGGCTTGTGAAATGTTAGCCAAGATCTGCTTTCGTGCAAGAGCAAGGTCTCACCATATCCAGGGAGATGAGCTTTTCCACTGGAGGTGCCAAAGGGCTGTGCTCCTCCCATAAAACTCATCCAACTTTGGGAAAGTCATAGCTAACACACTTCGTTGGAGCACTTTTATTTTCATTTCATGAGAACAGACTTTATAATTTCTTTCAACATTCCCTTCCTTCTCTTCTCCCTGAGTATGTATCTATTTTTTTGGCTTCTTAGCACCACCGGAAGATCCCATGCTTCTAGCAAATAATTTCTGAACATTTTAATATCAGTTGGTGGCCTATCCCTCCCATTAGGAGATTTGGTAATATTTAGAGTCCAGTTGAAGGTTTACAAAAATAAAACATTCCATCACCTTAGGAAAAGTTTATGCTGGTATTCCAAGGGTAGGAGATACCAGGTGACATGAGAAGGATCTAGTCTATTTATCTTCATCTCTCCTTACACCATTGTAATCCAAGCTACCTTCTTCTTTTGCCTTGATCTTTAAAATGATCACATAAGCAGTCTCATCATATCTATTTTCTGGCACCTCTCTAATCCATTTTCTAAGGTGCAGCCAAAGTACCCATTTCAAACACAAATTAAACACGAGGTTCCCACCTGTTTGAAATCCTTCAGTGAATTCTTATTCCCAGATAGATAAAGACTAAAATCTTTAACATGGCTTTAAGGACCATTTATAGCTCTTCTGCTCCATTCTTTCCTAGCCTACCACTCCCTACCTGCACTCCTGCAACTTGGTATGTGCTCTTCCCTCAGTCTGGGATGATCACCTCCCTGTCACGTAGCTAATGCTTACAGATTATGTAGCACACAGATGTAATACTCAGGTTCAGGACAGATTCTTTTGTGATTACGCCCTCACATTCCTTTCCTATATACGCTTATCTTAATTTGTAATTACTGTATACAATCATTAGCATAATTATTTCATTAATTTCTCTCAATAGAATCTAAGCAAGAACTTTAACAAGTTGTTCATCACTGTATCTCCAGGGCCTTGTTCAGGGCCAGGGACATAGTAGTAGTACTAACAACAGCCATTATTAACCAGTTCTAAGCACTTTAGATGTTAACTTTTAATTTTCACAATAACCCGTGAAGAAGGTATTGTTATCCTCCTTTGACTGATGGAGAAACTGAAATCCAGAGAGGTTAAGTAAGCTGCCCCAAAGCTCCACAGCTAATACGTGGGACATCTGGGTCTTGAATCCAGGTAATTTGGTTCCAGAGTCCATGCTTTTAACCGTTACACCAATCTACTTCTAGAATAGTAGCAGGTGCTCAAGTCATAGTAACTACCCAATAAATATTTGTTAATTCAATAACGAGTAATGAACAGATTGCTGCTTAAAAGATGCACTGGGAGGTCTGAGGCCCTTGAGTTTGTTGAGGATTGGGGAGAAAGTCACCAAAATGGCAACTCCATTGGTGCGTAATATCAGCATCACCTAGCAAACAAAAGCGGTGACGAATACCAAAGAAACAGCCCTTGTGAGCTGTGCTTGTTATACCAGAAGCTGCTGCATCTTTCTTGCTGTTTGGAAATGCTGGCAGGCAACATCTCTGCTCCTGACTAAGCAAGAGCAGGTTTAAATATAGATGAAGGCTCTAAAAATGCTGCTGTTGAGGCTGTAACAGGTGATGGTATTATACATTTTTTTCGCAGGTAAGCACATTACAAAGCCTTTGAAAGTTGAGCCTGAACCAAGACTACCCTTGAGTGTTTATCCCCAAGAGTTTTTAATCTGATGCTGGGGACCATTGTCATTTACTGAAGGATTTGTCTATTTGCTATGAATGTCAAGAGACTGAGAACTTGTCTATTTACCATGAATGTCAAGAGACTGACATTCATAAAGATGAACAAATACCTTTTACCTACAGACGCTGTGCCTTTGAGGAGGTCATCTGGGGCTGATGGCAAGTGAACAGCGTAAAAGAAATTCTTGGAGGATTCTTTTGTCCTCAAAGAACAAGGAAAATGGCAAAATAGGGATTTTGCTGACCTCCTAAAAGGATTTAACATTTGGAGAGTTACTTGCTCAACACTTAGTCAACAATATGGACAGGGGACATTTACACAGACCAGAGCAGAGCACAGGTCAGCAGGAGTGATAAACATGAAGGAGAAGATGGGGACCCTGTCCTTGGAGAGCGGATACTTTAGTTAGGAAGGTCAAACACTCAAATAATGTCTCAGTGATGCTTCCAAAACAACTAATGCACCAGGGCAGTGAAGAGTGTGCAAACTGAATGGGGCAATGTAAAAAGAACAAATTTCACTGGGACCAGTTTAGACACTCACTGACCACTGTGTGTGCTAAGAGGCTGGAGATGGAAACACAAATGTGATTTTCCATTCCTCAAGGAGCTTAAAAATTGGGTGTGGAGACAGACATGTAATCCTAGATGGGATAGGTGCTAAGACACATGTAACCCAGGGTTCTGGAGGTGCAGAGGATGGGGACTAACTTGGACTGAGATCATCAGGGAAGGCTTCCCAGAGCTGAACCTTAGAGCAAAAGAAAGGTGTCAGTGGTGCTGGTGGGAGGGATGTAAAAGTGAAGAAGGTGTATTTCAGATCACACAGGTAATCAATGGTAATGCTAGGATTTTAACCCAGGTCTATTTGGCTCCAAATCCCCTATATTTTCTACTATAAGGGGCAATCTTCCAAGTCATTAAATATTATTGAGTATTTGCTATATAGGTCTTATGCCATTAGGCTTGGCTCCTACCCCTTAGATGTACTAATCTTGACCCTTATTTACATAAGAGCTTATATGATTGACCCAATGTGATAACTTCAGGTGGTACTGTTTGTTGCTGAAGCTTAAAATCTGGCATACAGTAAGCATTCAATAAATATTTGATGAATAAATTGAATGAACACATCAAGGATTGTATACCTCCGTGAATAGGTGATGAGAATGTAGACACAGACTGGAATAGAGGACGAAGGACACAGAAGAGATAGTCTGGAATAGAATTTTGAGAGAAAAGTAGACTATTAAATGGCAAATAGAAATCAATAAAAACAAATACAAGGGCAAGGAAGAGAAAGTGACTAGGTTAACCATCGTATTCTCACAGCTTCAGTCAATGACAGCCATAATATCAGTACCACTGCCATGCCCAGCATGGTTTACTGAACATCTACTATGTGCCAGGTTTCATATTATGCCTTTTTGTATATATGGCTAATCCTTACTACAGACTCACAGGTCAGGGGATATGATTTCCATTGTACAGTTGATGAAATCACATAAGAAAGGTTTGTGACTTGGCATAGCAAAAGTTGGAAATAGGATTAAAATCCAGGTCCCTTGACGTCACGAGCCCATGTTCTTTTCAATATCCTCCCTTCCAATGAGCTACTAACTGTAAATATCAGCCACGTGCTGTACACTCAACCCTTTTCTATGTTTACAGTATAGGTATGGTTGTACACCTAGAAACCACCTACTCTTTCATACTTTACAATCTAGATTTGATATAGACAATCATCAGTCCATTTCTCTGGGAATTTAATATTTTTGAGCCTTGCTTATAACATGTCAAGTAGCAAAAATCCAGTCATTTACTCATCCTAGTTGTTTGTTGACCATCTATTAAGAGCCAGGTAGTTTTCTAGGTGCTGGAGCACCTAGTAAGACCAATTATCTGCCTTCAAGAATCTTATATTCTAGAGGATGATGGGCAGAGACAGAGACAAACAAGTAAAATAAATAAGAATTTCAGGTAGTGATGAACCTGTAAGAGAATGAGAGCAAGTCCTGGGACAGTGCTTGACTGTGGGGAGGGAGGGGCTAGTAAAAGTAAGACCCTCTTCCCTGAGCCATGGCCTGAGTGGCGAGATGAGCCAGGGTGGGCATATCTGGGGAATCATGTTCCTTGAGAGGAGAGCAGGCACAAAGACCCTCAGATGGGAATAAGCACAGTGAGTGTAATAAACAGAAAGACATCGTGTGACTTGATTCTAGTGGGTGAGAAGAGTTGGAGGAGGAGTTGAGAGCTGAGGCTGGTAGTCAGGGGACAAACCGAATATGACCTTGTACAGCATGGTAAGAATTTTACTTTGGTTGACATAGAAATCCATTATGCAATCAATTTTGCAAGGAAGAGAATCTCCTAACCGCTTTGTGGAATAGAGATTCTAGAGGGCAAGGTAGAAGCAGGGAGAGCAGTGAAGAGCTGTTGCCTCTCTCCAGGTAGAAGGTGATGGTGGCATTGGCAAAGAGGGGAGAAGCAGAGAGAGTGAGAAGTGGCAAAATTTTGGAGTATATTTTAGATGTAGAATTGATGGGACTTGCTGAGGGAGCGACTGTGGGGTCAGAAAAAGAAAAGAATCAAGTATAATTCTTAGGTTTTTAACCCAAGCAACTGAATGAATGAAGTGTCATTTCCTGAGATGGGAGAGAAAGAAGAGGCATAGGTTGGGTTTGGGGGTGGGGTGGGGAATTAAGATATCTTTAATTCATGCTGTGTATGAAGTAATGTGTATTAGACACATAAGTAGAGGTGTCACATAAGCAGTAGGATTCAAGAATGTGTGGCTCCAGGGGAAGTCAGGGCTGAAAATAATAATGAAGACATCAGCACCATACTGAGATGTAAAGCCTTGGGTCCAGAAATAATCACCAAGAGAGTGTGTGAATAAGGAGAGGAGGACTGAAGCCTGAACCTTTGGATACGCTATCACATGGAGGCTGGCTGAGAAGGACTGGTGTAGGTAAAAGGAAGATAAGTGGAGTGTAGGCTCATGGAAATCTGGAGATGAAAACATTTCAAGATGAAGGTGGAGTTGATTGGTATGAAATACAACTGAAAGGCCAAATAAAATGAGAATGTGCCATTGAATACGGCACCCAGGTTACTGGTAGGTTAGTAGATTGTATCCAGCACAAGGATCTCTGGCTGTAGGGGTGAGTGGGGGCTGAAATCCAGCCCATGCATCCATTCACCAACACCCTGTTATTCCCTTCCACCTCAGGTACTTCATACCTGCTGTTTCCTCTACCTGGAACACTCTCCTATCATTTACCTCTTCTCCTCAGCCCTCTCCTCTAAACCTAATTAATTTCTTCTCATTTCTTTAAGCCTCAGCTTAAACAGTTTGCTTTCTCCTGGAAGCCTTTCCTGACTGCCCAGACATCTGTGTTTCTCATCAATAACAGCAGAAATGGAGTTAAATAATTTATTGGATGATTAATCCTTCCTGACCTGACTCCCTTGTTACTGTCTAAGTTCTGGGTAGATGAACGTCTGGCTTGTTCATCTCATGATCTCCCAGTGCCTAACACGGTGCCTGACACACAGGAGACTCTCAACACCTCTTTGTTGAATGAATGAATGAATGAATGATGAGGCCTTATGAAGCCTTCCTTTCTCCCTTCAGCACTGGATTGCTGGACCTAGAATCTTGCCTCACATGCTGTTCAGCATCAGGTAGACTGATGTGGTCACTGGAACTTCTGACTCACGTCCTCACCCTTCATCTCCCTAGTCTCACTCTTTGCCTCCAGCCCCCAAGTCTATCACCTCCTTGGCAAGGTGAAGGCTCTAGATTGCAGTACTTGGGACTCCTTCTACTCTTATATCTTTTTTATCATCTGGGATAAAGTTAAGACCCATTACTTGTATACTCATGTTGCCTAGCAACCCTGCCACATCCATGATGGAGACATACAGATCACCTAGAATAAGTTACAATTCCTGTCAATACCTAGTGAAATCCAAGGGGAGAGAAGTGGCAATTGGTCTTATGAGGCAGTAGATCTTAGCCTTTTTTCTTCCCTTACATTCATGATGTTCACTTATAACATATTCCCAAAGGCTAGCCATATCTTGACCCTCAAAAGCCTTCTCCGCTCCACAAAGTAAAAGAGTATAAGGAAATACAAGTATTTAAATAGACACAAGTTAACAGTGGATCAGTAAAGATCATAAATATAGTAGGTTGAGGGTTAGTGAAATTCCTGGTAAACTAGAAGCAACTCCACACTTTTCTCTCCTATTAAAGAAAGTATAGTATTGTACATGAAGGACAGTGATAGAATCCTCATAGTAGCATTGAATTGATTACAGTCAACATAAAAATGTCTATGATAAACACAAAAAGTCTTGGTTTCATCATGATGGAAAAAAATAGGTCTTTATTTTTCCTCAATACAAAGATTCCTATTTTGATAACTATCTTATTATACTTTTCATGAACTTTAATTTTTAACAGTATCAAACGCTGTAGTAGGAGTACTGGCTTTAATATGCAAATAAATGAAAACAATGGCTCCTGTGATGGTGAATTTTATGTGTCAACTTGACCAGGCTATGGGGTGCCTAGACACCCAGAATAATGTGGGTGTGTCTATGAAGGTGTTTTGGAAGAGATTATCATTTGAATGTGTAGACTGAGTAAAGCAGATTTCCCCCCTCTAATGTGGGTGGGCTCCACCCATCCAATTAAAGACCTGAATAGAACAAAAAGGCTGAGTAAAAGGGGTCTTCCTCTGCCTAACTGTTTGAGCTGGACATCGGTCTTCTCTTGCACTTGGATTGGAATTTACATCATTGGCTCTCTTGGTTCTCAGGCCTTTGGACTCAGATTGGAACTACACCATCGGCTCCCCTGAGTCTCCAGCTTGCCAACTGCAGATCTTGGGACTTCTCAGACTCCATAACTTTCTGAGCCAATTCCTTATAATAAATCTTTATTAATAAATATAATATTTTACATATATATATCTCCTATTGGTTCTGTTTCTCTGGATAACACTAATACAGCTCCTTTTATGCTTGAGTTGCACCATGGTGATTCCAAGGATTTTCAAAAACTTTAGCCAGGTGGGTTTTGCATGAAGATACTAGTTTAGTGGTTGAGGAAAATCAAAAGTTGATGATTTGAGTATCACATGGGGAAAGCCAAGAGCAGCTCTTCCTTTTGTGCTCTAGCCAGTAGTTCTCAAAGTGTGGTCCTGATCAGCAGCAATAGCAACACTTTGGAACATATTAGAAACACAAGTTATTAGAACTCACCCCAGATATACTGAATCAGAAACTCTGGGGTGGAATCCAGAAATCTGTGTTTTAATAAGGGCTTCAGGTGGTTTTAACACATTCTGCAGTTTGCAGAGAACCGCTAATCTAGAATCTCAAATGATTCCTCACTAAGGAGAGAATGAATAGATTTAAAATATGGGACCAAGATAAAAAAAAAAAAAAAAAGCAGGATCCGGGATTCCAAATCCACCAAGACACTGAAGAAAATGCAGCCACCACTTTGCAAACAGTCGTCAAAAGTCGATGGGTGGTGGCAGGAATAAGTGGGTTTCAACACTTTCCTTCTAAAGCCACGGGTGCAATTTCTCCAAATACCAAGATTGAAGTAATTCAAAAGTCAAACTATAAAATATGAAACGTAAAAAAGGAAAGCTGGCTTCTACACATTGTGTAACTAAATCTATTCAAAACAAAGCTTTGATAATTGGCAGCTGGCACTGAATTCATCAGAAGATGTCTGCCGGAAGATTCCCACCAACATACTAGTTAAAAATTATATATAATATGCTCATATATAAACTTGTTATTGAGAAGCGTGAGAACATCAAGTAAAGCATAGTTTTTGAATTCTCCCCCAAGAAAGTTGGGGCAGCTCAGAAGAACTAAGATGGTTCCCAGAGAGATTAGGATGCAAGGAGAAATCCCTTAGTCTTCACTCCCACTCCATCCCTCCCCACATGACACTTGGCAGCACAGGCTGAAGACAGAGCCCTGAACCAGGCTATGGGAGCATCCAAAAGAAGCAGGAGGCTTGACCCTTGGTCCTAGAAGAACAAGCAGTCAAATGAGAGAGATCAGGCCAATATTTTGAAAACCTCCCAAGGGCAAATCACCTGAATTCATTGGAACACTGAGGTAGCAAGTAACAAAAACTAATTCCTGGCTAGTTTAAAGGAAAAAAGAGGGTCTGCCCTGTGGCCTGGTAGTTAAGTTCAGCATGCACCACCTCTGCAGCCCTGGTTTACGGGTTCAGATCCTGGGCGCAGACCTACATCTCTTGTCAGCCATGCTATGGCGGCAACCCATATACAAAGTATGGGAAGACTGGCACAGGTGTTAGCTCATGGAGAATCTTTCTCAAGCAAAAAGAGGAAGATTGACAACAGATATTAGCTTAGGGTGAATCTTTCCCACCAAAAAAAAAAAAAGGTGAAAAAGAAAATTTATTATGGGATATAGAAGTGTTTCATAGAAATCCAGAGCAGGAATTGATTGAATCTTAAGCTTCAAATAGAACTAGGAAGTTGAAAGGAATGCTCGCCATCTCTTCCTTTCTCTCAACTCTGTCTCTATGTGCCTGTTTCATTCTTCACTTTCTGTGCATCTCTGGTACACATGGCTGAATTTGGCCACTCTCAGTTTGAGTCAACATGTTGACTTCTAGCCACACAGACAACCTGATTCTATTTTCTCTCAGTCCTAGTTACAGATTTCTAGGAAAGAGAATTGCTTGACCCTGCTTGTGTCATGTCCAGCTTTGGCCCAATTTGCCAGTAAGGGTATAATCATTCATTGCAGAAATGGCTACTGGGGCCCATGCCTGTGGAAGGGGAACGGGGCAGGCAGTTTCTGGAATAATATGGGAGTAGATGGCTCTATGGTTAGAAAGATACCTCAAGATGACTACTACCCTACCAGAGAAGTGTATTACCGAAGATAAACAAATTAGCTCTCCCCTCTGAAGACCTCTGAGGGCAGGGGTGATTAATGGAGCTAATCTGGAAAGGTTGCAGGGAGGAGGTGTTTGTAACATCTCTTATAGCAATGGTTCTCAATATAGTGGTATATCGAGATGAATTGAGAAGCAAATAAGCAGTCACTCACCAAAGTTTACAACCTTTGTCATACCTTAACTACTAAACTAGTATCATAATACACAATCCACATGGTGAAATATTACAGAAAGTCTGTGGAAAGTATAACAGTGCAACTTAAGAACATATGATACCATTGTTTTCGATTATTTGACTGTTAAAGCCAGAACCACACAATTCATTCCTAACAGTATTTTTTACTACAGTATTTGATATCCTTAAAAGTTAAAGTTCATGAAAAATATAGCAGGATAGCTATCAAAATAGAGATTTTCTTATTGAGGAAAAAAAGATCTTTTTTTTCTGCACATCATAATGAAAACAAGATTTTTGATAGATTGGTGAGATTCAATGTAAAGAAGATTGAGAGCCACTAATATGGACTACATTGAATGGATAACTAAGGTTTGCCTGGACTTTTCCATTATCAGAAAGAGGAAAAATTGTGAATGTAGTTTTCTTGGGGCAAAAAGTATTTATATAAATTTTGACTTTTCCATGTCTTATTAGGTAATGAGTCATGTCTATTATCTATTGTTGAAAAAAAGTATTTTTAAGTATGTATATAGAATTTACTTTCCTTTAAAATCCCACAAGGATCTTTTGGATAAATAAGTCCCTTTCATAATCCTTTTTCCTAATCATGCACATGACTTGAGTAATTCTTGATTTTTCTCTCTTATGACTCTTTTAGTTGTTTTGTGCTATGATTTATGAATATGTCTACATAAAGAGATTTAAATTGCTTCACTCTATAGTGTAACCAATCACTCCTACAAACTATCTTATAAAATAGCACCTTGAAACAAGATTGGGAACTAATCCCCCCTTTCAAGGTTCAGATTCAAAGAAGGCAATCAATTGGCACTAGACACACAGAGGTACTTCCATCCCCCAACATGGTCTCCCTTTAACTCTATAATAGACCCTGAGATTTCTGACTACAAATCAGGCTGATAAAAAGAAAATTATCTGGACTGGATGGCAAATGAAATCATTCTAAGTCAATAACATCTTCATCTCCATTACTTTGTCAGATTTTAATGTAGCCAAAACCAGAGCTTTAAGGGAATGAGATACAGATTTGGTAAGCTAGAATTTGGAGAGTTCACAAGACTTGAAAAGAACACAGAATAGAGAATTGAGGAGCTTGTCTGCTCAACTACTTTATCAAATTCTAGGGCTCATTCTATCGTGCATTTGCTCATCAAACAGATTTATTCAACAAATATTAATTGAGCATGTACTTTAGATGTAACACTATTCCAGGCAGTGGAACAAGAGAAATAAACTCAGCTTGGTGTGAGAGTAACATACATTTCCTAACTTAAAATCCAGAATAACCCCACTAGGCTAAATTGCTTCATGGTCTAGGGAAGTTTATGTTGTTAACCAAAACAAAGGCCCCTCTTTAGGAGATCCTCATTGCTATCAGGGATGCTCTGAACTTATAGGAGCCCAGTGCGAAATGTTTAGCACTTAAGTGCTGGTTTATTTTGGATTGTGGGCTTGATGTAATGGTTTTTCTTGAGGAACCTTGTCTTGGATCCCAGCTGTTGGGATGAAATCCATAGAAGTAAGAGGAGTCAACTTCCCTCTTCCTCTCTCTCTTCCTGACTGAAGGACATTATGTGAACTTGGTGGGGGTGGAGGAGGTGGGATCATAGGGGCTCAGCAAACTCAGCAGCAGCCTCCAATGCTTGTCTTGTTTGTTGGTCGGAAAACTGCGACTCAGATTACCATGGTTTGGGAATTGAAATTTTGACATGAACAATTAAATTCTGTATTTATATTCCTAGCAATTTCATCTTGTCATTTGTGGTTTTCTTCAAATTACAAAACAATTAAATGAAGAATTTGGCAAAGAAATTGAACCAGATGCAAGTTTCTTGTCCCCCCTCCTCCCCCTATTTCCTTTTAATGGCAGGAAAAAGAATGTAATTTAAGTCTTCCCAGCTCTTCAGCTGTGGAACAGCTGAACAGGCATCTTGAAGGAGAAAGTGTCTCTTTCACTAAAGAGTGTGATGTAGTGTTTTATCTGCAATGTTGAAGAGGGAAGCCCTTGAAGTACAGAATTCTCTAAGAGAAATGAAACACACACATACTCCAACCACAGCATTTATTATCCTGGCACTGCAATTTAGTAAACAAAAGACAAAAAAAGTGTCATTCTGGTCTACTTTTTTGTAGACAATATATATGAAGGGTTCCTTAAAAATATAATAAAGCTGAAAGCTTATTCTTAAACAAATTAAGATCTAATATCTGAACTGGTCTAATATATGCCAAATGATATGGCTACATCCATTTAGATAAATACTCAGAATTTTTTTTTTTTTTTTTTTTTTTTTTGTGAGGAGATCAGCCCTGAGCTAACATTCGCCAATCCTCCTCTTTTTTTTTTTTTTGCTGAGGAAGACGGCCCTGGGCTAACATCCGTGCCCATCTTCCTCCACTTTATATGGGACGCCGCCACAGCATGGCTTACCAAGCAGTGCGTCGGTGCGCGCCCGGGATCCGAACCAGCGAACCCCGGGCCGCCGCAGCGGAGCGCGCGCACTTAACCGCTTGCGCCACCGGGCCGGCCCCAATACTCAGAATTTTAATTCTTCTCTCCAGCTGGGTGATGCATAAGAGTGAATGCATTTCATATCTCTCTCACATTCTCTGTATCCATTTCGTTAGGGAAGTAGAGATCTTATTTTTGATGGATTTAGATTTACCACCTGCATAAGCTCGTTGCACCTCTTAAAGATCCTTCAGTTTGCAGCACTAGCAAGGTATCTGATAAAAAGGCCCAGTAGGCGCTATAGAAAGTTGGAGGATGAACACCATGCCGCTTGGGAGCAGAGCATCTCCTATTAGGTAATCAAGTGCAGACAATTTGGAAGACAATGTATATCAACAAACCCAGAAAGTTTGGCTGTACACTTCTAAAAGTTAAACCCAAATGTCACGCTACGTTTTATTCTGAAAGAAGCAACAGAGCCTCTGCATAATGATATCCTATGCTGAATTAGACACAGAAAGAACTTTTCCATTTCTCCTGACCAGTAACTTAATATCAAGCAAAAAGGCTATTTGGTGAAGGAAACGCTACTTGCTTGAGTGGTTCCATTTTTGTCACCACCACCTTCCTCCACCCCCAAACATACACACTGACTGATAACAAAGAAAAGTAACCTTTCTGAATTTTGCTTCTCCTTCTAAGGAAGAAGGCAAGGTGGGGAAAGCATAGTCTTTGGAATCAGACAAATGTGGGCTCTACTAATACTGGCTGTGAAACTTACTAGCCATGAGATCTTGGACAAGTTATTTTCTCTGTATTAAAAGGTTCTCATCTAAAAAAAAAAAGGAGAAATACTATGACTTATATCATGAGGTTATTGTGAGGTAATGTATGGAAAATTCTAATGAAGCAGTTCTCAGCAGAGGGCAAGGATTGCCTGAATGCTATCTATTATCATTAATGTTGGAATTTATGCTCAGCTGAAGTCCCACCACCTCCGATGACTTAGTATTTGCTCCCTCTTTGTGCCACAAGATCTAATAACAATACTTGTGCTCAGCACTTATATATTCTCTGAAATTTGAATTACTCTTTTCATATTTATATTTTCTTTTCCTTTCCTAGACTGAATGACCTTAATTTTTAAAAAACCAAATTTTTTCTTTACTACAAAAACAATGCATGGTCCAGATGACAAATTTAGTGAACTCAGATAAGAAAAGTAAGTAAAACTTACCCATCATCTCATGCCTAGATGATAACATTTTGGTTCATATCTTTCTAGGGTTTTTTTTTTTTTCTGCTACATATACGTATCTGGCTATCATACTATAAAATATGTTTTTTCACCTGTTTTCTCCCCACTTGCATTGGGAACATTTTACATGTTATTAAAATATTCTTATAAAACATCGTTTCTAATGACTGCTAGTATTTTATTGTATGAATCTAAAATAATTTTATTAAACAATCTCATATTGTTGGTCATTTAGGCTGTTTCTAAACTGTTGCTTTAATAAATCAAGTTTTTTTTTTTTTTTTTTGTGAGAAAGATCAGCCCTGAGCTAACATCCATGCCAAGCTTCCTCTTTTTTTTTTGCTGAGGAAGACTGGCCCCTGGGCTAACATCCGTGTCCATCTTCCTCTCCTTTATATGGGACGCCACCACAGCTTGGCCTGAGGAGTGGTACATTGGTGTGTGCCCGGGATCTGAACCCGGGCTGCTGGCAGCAGAGCATGTGCACTTAACTGCTATGCCACAGGGCAGGCCCCTAAATCAAGTTTTTTAATGCAAGATTTTTAAGATGGAGATTATGTCTTTATCTACCTGAATGCCTGTTTGTCTAACATATGGCCATGGATCAACATGTGTTTGTTGAACATCTTCTGTGCATCTTAAAGACAGGTGTGTTTGAGATTCAAAAGTACGGATGAGAATGGACCTCAGAGATTGGGGTGGATCAGAGGCTCAACGTGGAGGGCAGACATGGCAGCCCAATGTGTACCTACACTAGAGAGCTGCGTATTTGTTTTAAAGACCACCAACACTCCACATTTCTCTTTCCACCTTCCTCTTCCCAGTAGATCTTTAAACCTTCCTCGTGTCAGTAGACTTCCAAACTACATGACAATCTTACCTTAGTAGCCAACCGTTGGCTATGTGTATATGTGTGTTTACCTTTTTATTGAAGTAAAACACACATATGAAAAGTGCATATATAAGTGCAGTTCAGTGAATTTTCATAAACTGAACATACCCATATAACCAGCACTCAGATCAAGAAACAGAACATTTCCAGAACTCCAGAAGCACCCTTCCTTATGCTCCCTTCTAATCACTACTCCCAAGGGTAAATAACCACTATCTTAACTTTCAACATCATAGACTTATTTTGCCTGATTTTGTACTTTTTGTAAGTGGAATCATACAGTACATGCTCTATTTTGCCTGACTTCTTTGCTCAGCATTATAATTGTGAGATTCATCCATGTTGTTGTGTATCATTGCGGATTGTTCATTCTCGTGGTCGGTATACTGTTCCGTTGTGCAACTTGACAGTGGTTTTTAACTTTTATTTTTTTCAGCAGTAGAAACTCTACTGGACATGAAATGTCATGTGTGATTTCATCATATGAAACGTCAGATAGGGGAGAAACTGTGTTGGTAAAAGCGGTAGAAGGCCTAGACCATCATCTATTTCCTCCCTTTGACCCCCACCCAACTTTCTCCAATACATACTCAGTGCTATGATTATGACTGATTTTTATTTCTACTCTATAATTTTCTTATTTTCTAAAGAAAATTTTATATATATACACATATATGTGTGTGCGTGTGTATATCTATGTCAGCTTTATCCCACGAATATACCCTCCGTTTAAATGTTACTGTGTGCAAGTCTCTCAAAATTATATATTTCTCACTTTAGCCACTTGAGCCGTGATGGTTATGACAAAAATACATCCAGGTCTGGGACTGGAAAAAGTCTAGGGTAAAATATTTACAGAGTGGAGACATCAGTTAAGATGTCAGTGTGATGGTCCTGAGTATCTATAGGCAACATAAAATGCCTCCTTAAAAAGGGGAAAAAATGGTGTCCAAAGACAACCATGGTCACCATCACAGTTTCACCTGGTGTCTGCCATTATTGGAGTCCAGTCGAAGGAGATTTGTCCTGTAGAAGGAGAGCTCTTTCACTGGGATGTGAGGAAAACAACCAACATGCAGTGACTGTCATTCCTTATAACCAAGTTAGCATTTGCAATGGTCAAACTGGATGTGTTTTTCTTGGCATGGCCAAGCTAAACGTTTGTCATTCACTGAGCAGACATCCACCAAATTAGAAACACTGGGACAGGCGATTTCTCTGATGTTTTGGTTTCAACAGTACCGATCTGTAATTATTTCTCCAAACAAAAGAAAGTGTTTGACAGAGACATTTAAAGACCTAAAACAACTTTCTTATAGGAAACACATGCTTCTTCTCCAAATTAAAACACACCATTATGCTAATAGGAGGACACTCAGCAAGTGGAATTTGCTAGGGATTTGTTGTAGGCAGGGGGAGTCTTAGGGGGCGATCAGAAGGTAAGAGACAACTGACTTTTGTTAGCTGTCCTGAACAGATGCCAAGAGAGTGAAGTCCAACAAATGTGTCCTTAAAATGACCCTATTACACACACTGGGGAAGTATCCTTGTGTTTTTCAGGGGACTGTACAAAGTTGAGATTCAGAAAACACATCGAGCATGAATTTCTGGTTTGTGTAAGTGCCTTCTCACCTAGTCCCTATATTGGATTATATAGCTCTTTAGGCTTGAAGGCAAATAGGTTTGTATACCCTATATGATGGGTCTTTTGTAACTTTAATGGTATAATAGGATGTAAGAACGTCAATGCCCGCCCTTTCTCAAAAAGCATTTGTCCTCTCTCTCATTTTCCCTGCACTTCAAAACCCACCACCATCTCACCAACAAAAGGAAAGAAATGACACGTCTATGCTACTATGCATTGTACTTGGAGATGCTTGGATTTGGAAATGTGGTGTTTATAAAGCATAGTAGTACTTAGGAGAAAACTTTTACAATTAAATACTTTTAGTGATTAGCAGCACCAAGCTTGATAAAAACAATGAATTCCACCATGTTTCAGTACTCCTCTGAATTACTGTACGCTGAAGGGGTGGTTTCCTTTGTATGAGGACGAGTAGCAGGGAATGCAGAGAGGAAAGTGCAGGGAGGAAAATTTTGTCCAAGTCATGTTTTCTTGATTTATTTTTTCATAAAAATTAAGAGGAATACTGCCAAGGTTTTTTCCATCTATCATTTCTCATACATTTCCTATCAGCATCATTAGTCTTAGGAATCTCCTTCCAAATCTTATTTGACTCTATCCAAGCTCCTTTCATTCTAGTGCTGGTCATGGCAAAAATCCCTAAGATCATCAGGAAACCAGAAGTTTTGTTTGTTTTGTTTTGTTTGTTTGTTTTTAATGTGCGTTTTGCTTTCTTTTTGTTTATTGAAGAGAACATTCCTGGCCCTGTCCATCCCCCCCAATAGCATTCAGTTCATTTACAGAAAATGTCCAGGTTCCATGTCTACAAGCATCATTCCCATATTACTCACATTTTCACTTAGCACACTATAGCCCCACGTTAAAATGCAGATGGCATCAAGAAGGGGCATCACTTTAACCTCTTATAGATTACCACTGCCTCAGTACGAATCAGGTTATCTGCCTATTTCTAGAAAAATTAATCTCTCCCTCCTCTGATAGTTGTCATAGATTCCGGTCTTTCTAAGCACTTTCTAATTTCATGTAAGTTACTCTTTGCAAAAGGATGATTCATTAAATTTTTACTTATCATTTTATTTGTATACATTCATAATATTTTACATAAATTGAAATGTTGACCAAAAAAGAAAAAATCCTGTATCAAAGTGCGTGTCTTGCATCTTCATTCTGAAAGTACAATATACCCCTGGGGAGTTTGCATGTCACCAGCTTTCAGCAGTCACTGGGATGTGTCATAGTGGTTTGCATACATGGCCAAACTCCCTCCCTGGATGATGTCTCCTCAAGGGTAAAGGCCATAGCTGGTGCTCAGTAAATGTTTACTCCATGATTAGCAGAGAATAGGATTCTAAGTGGGCTGCTAAGTTTGAGTTTAAAAAAATAACTGAACCCAGTAACATGTAGGCTGGTCTAGGTAAATGTGATCTGACATGGAGAATTTCTGGAGAGAAAGTGATCCCAAACAACTGATGACAGCAGGACACTTCTAGAACAGTGGTTCTCAACCGGGGGTGATTTTGCCTCCCGTGGGACTTTTGGCAATGTCTGGAGACATTTTATCGTTTTTACAACTGAGGAGGTTCCAGTGGCATCTATGGGTAGAGTCCAGGGATGCTGCTAAACACCCTATAATGCACAGGACAGCCCCCACAGTAAAGAATTATCTGACCCAAAACGTCGATAGTGCTGAGGTTGAGAGACCTTCCTCTAGAGCACTGAGTAAGGGGAACCAGTAGGAGGGGTGGGGTGGAGCTGAAGCAAGAAAATGATAAAATAACATGTACTGTGCGTCCTGGGGTCTGCAAGAGTTGTGTTTAGGAGATAGATTATCTCCTTTTTCCTGGTAACAAATCCTTGAGGTAGATATTATTATTACTTTATTTTAATGGGTGAAGAAAGAAGTTAAGTAACTTACTCACAGTCACATAGCTAGTAAATAGTAGAGCTGACATTTAAATCCAGGATCTCCTACTCCCTTAGCCACCCCACAAACTTTGCCTGTATTGGAGTTATTTATTGGATTCTTATTTCCAATGAATAAAATTAAAGACAGCATGTAATAGCATATTAAAATGCAATAAGAGTAAAACAAATAAAGAAGCATCATGATAAGAAAAGAAAGACAGAATTACAAAATGCCAGAAGTAAAAAACACACATTGGTACACAATGACTGAAGTTGTCCTTCAAATTCAGCTGTGACTTTCTAACGAACAAAGCAAAAAGGGAACCACCATCAGTTACACGATGCATGTTGTTCATAAGAGGAAAAGCCCACCAGTCTTACAAAACTAAATATACTCTTACCATAGGACCCAACAATCATACTCCTTGGTATTCACCCAAAGGAGACGGAAACTTTTGCCCACACAAACACCTGCACACAGATGTTTAGAGCAGGTTTATTCATAATCGCCCAAACGTGGAAGTAACCAAGATGTCCCTCAGTAGGTGCGTCTGTAAATAAACTGCGGTGCATTCAGACAATGGAATATTATTCCACCTTAAAAAGAAATGAGTTATTAAGCCATGAAAAGACATGGAGGAAATTTAAATGAATATTGCTAAGTGAAAGAAGGCAATCTGAAGAGGCTATATTCTGTATGATTCCAACTGTATGACATTCTGGAAAAAGCATAACTATGGAGGTAGTAAAAAGATCAGAGGTGGGCGGGCCCTGTGGCTTAGCGGTTAAGTGCGCGTACTCCGCTACTGGCAGCCCGGGGTTCGGATCCTGGGTGCGCACTGATGCACCGCTTCTCCAGCTATGCTGAGGCTGCGTCCCACATACAGCAACTAGAAGGATGTGCAACTATGACTTACAACTATCTACTGGGGCTTTGGGGAAAAAAAGGAGGAGGATTGGCAGTAGATGTTAGCTCAGAGCCGGTCTCCCTCAGCAAAAAGAGGAGGATTAGCATGGATGTTAGTTCAGGGCTGAGCTTCCTTACAAAAAAAAAAAAAAAGAAAGATCAGAGGTTGCCAGAGGAAACTGGAGAAGGAGAGATGAATAGGCCCAGCACAGAGGATTTTTGGTGCAATGAAACTGCAGTATATGATACTACAACGGTGGATACATGTCATTACATATTTGTCCAAACCCATAGAATGTACAATACCAGGAGTGAACCCTAATGTCAACTATGGACTCTGGATGACAGTGATGTGTCAGTGTAAGATCAAGTACAATAAATGTACCACTCTGGTGGAGGATGTCGATAAATGGGGAGACTGTTCACTTGTGGGGACAGGGGCTATGTGGGAAATCTCTATACCTGCCTTTCGATATCGCTGTGAAACTAAAACTTCTCTAAAAAATAAAGTCTATTCAAAAATAAAAGCAAAACAAAACACCCTCCCCAAAAAAACATAAACACACAAAAAATATACAAAATAAAATCCCACTAGTTACTCTGGAGGAGTCAATGTCTCCTAGCTCAGAGGACTGAAAGAAATTTCTCTCAGAGTCTTCATAAGTAGTCCATTACTTGTAAACTCCAAAATATATCTATAATAAATAAAGTGGCGAATTTTGTTTGGTCATTTCTCTCAGCATCCCTTTGTGCAATAACCCAAACAATTTGTTAAAAATTATAGATTATATGTGGACCAAACGACAGTGGTCCAACGGGGTGAACCTCTCAGGGTCTGACTGCCTCTGGGTACCCAGACCACAAGGATGGGTGGGCTGTAACACCATGTGTCAATCCTCTAGGGATAGCTTCACTTTACCTCTTTAGAACCCAGTTTCCACATTCATAAAATGGGAATGTTAATAGTGTGTACCTTGTAAGGCAATGGTTTATCATTTTTTGTCATTCAGCAAATATTAATTGGATGCTTATTCAGTGTTAGCCACCGTCTGGGGCCTGCAGCTAGGTTACAGAGATGAACTTGACAGATGATCCCTGCTGTCAAAGAGTTACAGATTAATGGTGGAGAAAGAGATTCACCCACACATACAACATAAAATCATACATCCAACAGATACTTAGAGCACTGACAATGGGTTCAACACTATTATGCAATAGCTATATCTATCATTTTGTTGTTACCGTTCAAATTGATCACTTTAAACGATTTTCTCATATTGGATTCCTGCACTGAGGGAGGCTGAGTGAAATGGCTAAGTGACTAAGTGGAGCAGAGCTGAAGGAGGAGAACTTCCAGGGCTGATCCTGTGCTTGTAAAGGTCTTGCGCCTTTACTTGAGGGGATGACATTCATATTACAGCCTAAGTGAGTGACATTGTCCTGAAGGTGTGCAGTGCCTAACCTACACTACTGGACTTCCCTGGCACCTGGGTCCGTGTACCCACTCATCTAACTCGAGGCTACAAAAATCATTCAGGTTGATCCTGAGGAAACCAATATCAAGCTTCCACAATATAGGATCAGATAAACATGCACTTTCCAAAGTCATGGTATTCTTCAAGTGTGCAGTGTTGAATCTGTCTGGCCCATGAATCCAATTTGCTCAGTCAATATTACTAACACCCTTCACTGTTCAGCTCTGGCAGAAGGTTGTCTTCCTCCCTGATCACTGGGACATAATAGAGATTCATTTCCCTTCTGAAAGGAAGCTCTACCAAGAGAAAAGGAAAAGAGAATATGTTCTGTCACCTCTGAGCTAAAACCATTGTATTTCTTGAAAAGCAATCATATTTAGACATTACAATGGCATGTGCTGGGCACCACATAGCATTATTTTAAATCGGTGTGCTTTGTCAATTCCACCCCATATTGGATTCATTCTTCTCCAGAAATCTCACCAAATTGAGTTTGATTTTTCCTATGAAATGACATTTGGCTGCACAAACATGCTCGACTGTATTGAAGGACACAGTCGAGAACATTAGCATCTCAGCGATACAAATCCAGCCCGGATGAGAAACATCAGAAGCCTTCAAACTCCCTACGCTTTTCCCCCAAAGAGTTCAAAAGGTCTAATTCTTTCCCACTTAGGTCTTGTCTATTCCCAGATCCGAGCTGGGAAAGGAGAATGCAAGAGTTTATTTTAAATTATATTTGGATTTAAAAACCCACTGTTTTCAATTCTGAGAATGAACAAAAGAGAAGTGTAGTTATCTGGAAAGGCAGAGAAAAGGCTGTGCTCTCTAAATCATGCTGTAATCTGTAGTTGTTCTGCTATTATTACTGCTAATAATACCTAGTGTACTGTTAGACAAGATATACAGATAGCCTACTTGACTCTGAGGGAATTTCTATCCTAAAACAGTAAATATTGATGTGGATCTAATAAATGTTCAAATGAAGTTCGAAGAGTTTCACAGATAGGTTGTTTAAAGATATAAAACTATCCTGTTAAGGGTAGATATAGTTGATTATATGCTAGAAGATTCATGAATTTTATTGATAACACATATTTTCAACACTAAATATAAAGTTAGAGCTTGTCCTTCGATCAAAAGTTAATAAATAATGTGTTTCTAGTTTTGTTTTGTTTATTTTAACAGATAGTTTTCTGTTTTTTTTTTTAACCTAACAGGACATCCTGGAGATCTTTCCATTTTGGTACATGGATAAGGTCCCGTATTTCTTTTTTTCTTCTTTTTTTCTTTTGCAGGGAAAGATTCACCCTGAGCTAACATCTGTTGCCAACCTTCCTCTTTTTTTTTTTTCCTCCCCAAAGCCCCAGTACATGGTTGTATATCCTAGCTGTAAGTCCTTCTAGTTCTTCTTATGTGAGTCGCCACCACAGCATGGCAACTGACAGACGAGTGGGTGGTGTGATTCTGTGATCAGGAAATGAACCTGGGCTGCCAAAGCGGTGAGAGTGCCAAACTTTAACCACTAGGCCATGAGGGCTGACTCTCTAGTTTTTATAGTAAACTTAAACTTCCCACCCAAAAACAAGTTCTGTTTACACTTTCAAGGAGCAATATTTCTGATCGAGGGAGGCAAGGCTTTGGTTAAAAACCTTTAAAAATGGAAAGACCAGTAATTACACAATTAATTAAGTTGATAATTTTTTGTGCCATTATGAACAAAGGCTAGTTGTAACATTAATTGTGACAATGGTATGACAGTTACTGCCTAAGATATGAGATTACCTAGATCATGTTTTGTGTTTTTCTTTAAAGAGGTATAAAATGAATATGACAAGGTAGCTGTTAATTACTATTCACTTAATCAGAGAAAGATTCATAGCGAAGGAAAGTAGGCTTTTAGATTGTGTCCATTTGTATCTGTCTAATGTGAAAGGAATTAAACTTAGTATTTTGTTTTGGTTGCATAGTCGATTGTACTAGCACACCATTTGATGGGCATTAAGAACTTTCTCTTGAGCAATGCCTTCCAGAACAAGGCCAGCAAAGAACTGGTCTTTGAAGAAGAGATCTGATGCTTCATCCTTGCACATTATTTTTCTTTAACATTGGCATTGAAATAACATGTAGAGGTATTTCTCCCCATATTTTAATAAGGTTACATTTTTAATTGTATAAAAAGCATCCAAGTAGTACCTAAAAATAGAATATCCCTAAGATGCTAGGGTCTATTTCATATCAAATGACAGTTCTTTATTTATGACATCAATTTATTTTTCACTTTGCAATTACGTAAAAATAGCAATAACATGGCAAGTGAGATGATGCGATTGATCCACATGCTGAATTATTCACTTGATTTCAGTTGTTGACTTCACATCAGACATCTCCCAATGTACAGTGAATAAATCATGATGAATCTTTCTGCCACAACCACTCAAAAAACCTATCTGATGCTTTTTGTATCCATTTATGCATACAGACTGGAATTCCTGGTATTCCCTTAACTAGGTCCAACGTGATACCATACATCAAATGCTGAATGGTGGGGCTCCAGCAAATGGTCTCCAGGAAGCGCCATTGCTTTCTGAGGAAGGTCAGTTAGAAAGCTGATTGACCACACAAGTATGCAATTTTCCAGATTCACTACATAATCATACTTGTGGCACCAAATCTCAGCAAAGTACAAAATGGCCCTGAGGCAGGGTGTTTATTTTGAACAGCTAGAATGTAAGCCCAATTTATACTGGATCTGACCATAGTTGCTAGAATGGTCTACACCATGGACCAGACTGAACCCCTTGCCTTCTTGCAAATACACTGTGAGCACTTAAATGGTACTTGATTATAGAAGACTTTTCTTATTATCTGGAATAAGTTAGGGCCCTTGCTATATGATCTTATAGCATGTGTATTTCCCTTTATAGCACGCACCCATGATTCTTTTTTTTTTTTAATTTTTTGGTTATTGCAGTAACATTGGTTTATAACATTGTATAAATTTCGGGTGTACATCATTATACTTCTATTTCTGCATAGATTACATCATGTTCACACCCATGATTCTTAATTGACTATTATTACTGGCTTAAGGTCATTTGCCCCCTGAGACAAACACCTCCATACTTCTACTTTCTAGTCTCCTTGCCTAATTACTGGCTTGTAAAACAAATAGGCTTGTAAAACATCAAATAAAATACTATCACCTCATCCTGTATCATTTTCTAATCTTCTTATACCCTACTGGTTTGGCAAAAATACTAAATTAACTTGGAAGATTTCACCCAGGGAAGAAACCACCATTTGCTAAAGAATCCTTCCCATTAGAATACTGTGCCTCTGTCTTTGTTTTAGGCAGGTGAATTTGCAATATACTAGGCAGATCTACTAGTCTAAGATAAAAAAAGATGTGTTTTCATGTTCTAAAATCCCCCATTCTACACCCAAATGCTAAGAGTGGTTGTTTTGTGGTAGTAAGATGATGGGTGATTAATAAAATTGTTTTCCCGTATTTTCCAAATCAATTTAAGAATAAGAATTTCTTACTTTTGGAAGTAGAAGAAAGAATTAACTATTTAAAGACATGTTTCCAGACAAATAAACTACAATATTAGCAAAGTCAGCAATTTTTAGGCTATGGTAAAAAATGATATAATCATATTTATTCAGTAAGTTAATTCTGCATTTCTCATAAGTGCCCATAGCAACAGTGGCAGTTACAAAGTCACTGATTTATATGTAGATAAATTCTATCATTTGTTTGAAAGGTGAATTTTAATATTTTTGTTCATCTACTGTTTTCTTTCTAATACTAAGAACCTGGCATGTGGTAGACACTCAATAAACATTTGTTGATCTACTGTGTGAGTAAATAAATTTTTTCATCAGAAAGCCCGAGTTCTGAGAGGCTAAATTACTCAAAGAGGCATTGCAACTCAAAGCACACTGTCAGATATGCCCCTGGCCTCCGAACTTTGTGCCCAACAGTGCCTATGTCTTTACTCACTGAAACTCTTGATTTTCCTGGGTGTATTGGGTAGATATATGACGTCAAAGCGTTGCTGTCAGATGCAACAAACTCATTCCCTCAGCCTGTCTCACCTTTATTCCTGGCCAAGCACTGGGCTCTAGATACCAGGCAAAGGGGAGGGGAATCTTGCCAAATGCTAAGAGAAGCCTGCTTTGCCTGGCGGCCAATGCCTGGGATTCGGCATGCGAAGGCATCTGTTCTGGTTGTGGATTTGGGTTGAGTGATTCCTGCTGAAAACACTGTGAATAATTCTAACAATGTCACTGCATGCTGCTGCCCTGGTGTTTCTCCTCTCTGGGTCATGTTTCTAGCCACAGATGATTAGTAATGAACACTAATCAGTAAACTGGTCAGAAAAACAATGCCAAAGCCGAAGTCTGCCAAAAGTGCACTAATAGGATACTGAGTTCTGATTTTGTTTTGAAGTGGGTATGGGAGGAGAGGTAGGGGATTAAGAAAGAAAAGCAACAGCAGGGAACTGATCCTCTGGCGGATTAAGCATCATCAATCTTTCTTGTTTTCTAGAGTTAGAAAATAGAGTCTTAGAAAGTCTGTGCCACGTTATTTTTTCCACATGTAGGTGTGTGATAGAGGTTGGATCCCCCAGAAGGCTCAAATTATGGTCTTGCTTTGTTATGCTTGGTGGCTTCCCATGTCGTTTTGTTAATAATATATATATATTTTTAAAACATTGCCAGTCTAAAAATACACCTCCACCTAATAGAGAACTTTTTCAGACACATCCTCCATCTTTCCCAGGCATCAGGAGAAAAAACTGTCTTCTTGGGTTAGCATAGCCAGTGGGAAGAGCTACAACGTATATGCATAGCCTCATCTAAATGTCATCTTGTAAGAGGATCACTAACATGAGAACCATTAGCTCTTTTTTTAAATCCTATAGTATTCAAATAAGAATATTTCTTACTGTCTGACTCTCTTACTCCACAATCTTTGTCCACAAAACCCACTGCATATGAACTGATCTGTGTTTTGGTCATATTTCATCATAAGAAACAAAAGGCCCTACAACATCCAAATTTATATTTCTTTTCCTTGCAGGAGAATCCTCCTCATCATCAACATCATCATCGTCATCATCGTCATCATCATCATCATCTTTAACTCTGGGTTCTTACTGTGTGCCAGGCACTAGACTAAATAATTTACACACATCATTTAATCCTCACAAAAGCTCTATGAGGTAGGTGCTATCATTACTTCCATTCTACAGGTGAGGAAATCAAGGTTCAGCGAAGTTAAATAGCTTGCTCAATGTCACACAGCTTATGAAAAACAGAGCTAAATGCCAATGTAGCTATCTGATCCAGAGTTCATGCTTATAAACACTGAGATAGAAGTATGAGAAATCATAGCACCTCAAAGGAAGAGGAGAACTTAAAGTTCATCTGTTCCTGAGATTCTTAACCTAAGGGGCATATTAAACTCACGTGGTAAACAGTTTTTAAAACTGACATGCTGGCCTGGTGGCATAGTGGTTAAGTTCCAATGCTCTGCTTCAGCAGCCTGGGGTTCACAGGTTCGGATCCGGGTGCAGACTGAGGCAACTGCTTGTCAAGCCATGCTGTGGCAGCGTCCTATAGGAAGATGGACACAGATGTTAGTTCAGGGCCAATCTTCCTCAGCAGAAAGAGGAGGATTGGCAACAGATGTTAGCTCAGGGCTAATCTTCCTCAAAACAAAAAAAACAAAAAAACCCTGACATTCATCAATGAGATTCTCAGGTGGTGGGTCATGGGTATTAGTGCCTTATGAAAGATCCCCAGATGATTCTAATTGAAGCCAGGGTTGAGATTTGGTTCCCAAATTTCACCAAAGACAGTGTCATCTGGATTGCTTTTTTTAAAAAAAAATTATAATAGCTTTATTGAGATGTAATTCACATATTATACAGTTCATCCATTTAAAGTATTCAATTTGATGGTTTCTAGCATATTCACAGAGTTGTGCAACTGTTACCACAATTGATTTATAACATTTTCATAACCCCAAAAAGAAATCCCTTATTCACTAGCAGTCACTCCCCATTTCCCCCCATACTTCCCAGCCCTAGGCAACCACTAATTTACTTTCTGTCTCTATAGATTTGCCTATTTTGGTCATTTCATATAAATGGAATCACCAATATATGGTTTTCGTGACTGACTTCTTTCACTTAGCATATTGTTTCCAGGGTTCATCAATTTTGTGGCATGTACTTCATTCTTTCTTATGACTGAATAATATTCCATTGTATTGATTTATATATCTTGAATTACATTTTGAAGATACATATTCCTTAGACCTACTTTATTAGAATCTTTGGGGTGACGCATAGGTATTACAATGATTATTCAAATTTGGCAACTACTGAATTCATATTCATCCACTTATAACATTCTTTTTCATCCTTCCAAATATTGTGCTTGAATATCCCCCCTGAAGGACTTATTGCTGGTTGTTAACTGTTCCATCTGCAGCCAGTCCTGTCAGAAAGTTCTCTCTTGGCTTAGAACTAAAATCTTTTTTCCTTAGAAAAGCTCTCTTTCTTCTGCTGGTCCTGGTTTCCCTTGTGGAATCACACACTTATTATACATCATGTCTCATCAGATCTTTTAAGAGGGCTCTGAGGATGATCCCAAGACTTCTTTTCTCCAAACTAAACTTTCCCGATTCTTTTGAATGATTCTAAGATGAGGTAGGTTTGAGCTCTTTCATCTTCCTTTTTGCATTCAAATTGAGCTACAGGTCTCTTGAAACATAGTACCATGACCCAATCATAACATTCTGAATATGACCCAGGCTCACTTATAGGCTAAGTGAAACCTAGTATACACACCCTGAAATAAGGGGCTTATAAGTGGCCAAGTCCATGTGCCAAGCAACATGCCAAGCAACATATGCCAGCAATAAAAGCCACTAAATCAATTCAAATCTTTAACGACTTTCAAAAGACAGCGAGAGAGGTATATTTGTCTGCAAAACATATTGAAAATGTTCTCTCCTCATCTATGTCATTCTATGTCCTGCACGCTAATGATTTATTATCTCCCCAAAACTCTCTCCCACTCTCAACTCCCAATCAAGTAGTTTTTGATACCTAGCTGTGGGCATGGGGGTTGGGAGGGGCTTTATTCCTCCCCCACCATCTTTCCTTTTACTTTTTTCTGCTCTCCCTTGTTTGAATCTTGTCCGTTTCCAAACCAGACTTCCATTTCTAACTTTTCCATTTTTCCTCTCTCTCTCCTTTGCATTGTTTAAGCATCACAAAAGCCCCAGCTAATAAACTTGGAGTTCTCCTTAGAAAGCAAGATGAGAAAGACCCCGGGGGTGCAAAGACAGAATGCTCCTTATTGAGTGAGGAAAGAGGAGGGCTATAAACAAACACTGTTTTGTTCTTTCACACAAAAGTGGGAAGCAGTCTGATGTAAGTTCAAATACACCAAGACATGTCTATCCTCTCAGTATCTCCTAAGTCCCAGAGTGTTCAGACTGAACCCAACGTCTTGTGTCTCCAAGGATGTTCCATGGATTTTTCTCTTTCCAGACTCCTTACTCTCATTAAAATTGTTTCATTCCCATCTGAGATGATTCCATTTCAACCTCATTTGAAAACTCTTTTCCTTTGGGATACAAGGCTCATCCCTAATGGTGGAAGCTCTTAATGGTAGAGTTGTGTGCCTCCAAGATAAATATCAAAAAGAGCCCCCTGAACATGTATTAAAAGAAAACTGAGTCCCCAGCAAGCGTGCAACGCAAAAGCATTTAAATTTTGTTTCCTGCAATAAATAGAAAAGAAAGTGATCCGTTCTCTTACACAAGTTCTGCGCCTACCAGAGGGACTGTGAATCATTTATCTTTAACTAGGTGATCAATTAATCTGGCAAGGGGTTGCCACTTGAAAATTCAAAAGGCTTCTTGAAGTGGGTGTTTGTAGTATTTTATAATGCCTTTGGCCTTCTGAATATCCTCTATGTGTGAGGTGTCTTTAAATTTTAGACAGTTGAGTGTTAGCATTTGGATCTGCAAGTCTTTAATAATGCTGGATTGGAGCAACCCCTCTGATCGTTTTTGACCAACAAGCAGATAATTAATGTGACTTTTCTTAATAGGAAGGCAAAGATGAGTCAGAGAAGCACCAAATGGCTGCTTGAATTTGGGGGCAAAGAGAACTCTATGAATGAATGAGTTAAGGCAAGATACACTGAGTATACACAACGGTATTTACTCAGGTCTCACATTGTAGGGGAACTACAAAAGAAAGGTTTGCAGCCACAAAACAGGGATTTGAAACCAGGTTAAGCACCAGGAACTCTTTTGAGATGCTCACCATGTTAAACCTTTTACCGGCATCATCTCGTTAGTCCTTATAACGACCTTATTAGGAAGATAAATCAGTGTATTTCCTAATCTTGATTTTGCCACCTACTAACTGTACATGTGAGCATATTATTTAACTTTCCTGTGCCTCTGTTTCCTCATTTGTACAATGGACATAATAATAGCAAAAGTTGTTGTCCAGACTTAATGAATCAATTTATGGATATCTATGGGAATAGCATAATTAACATAGTAAGTGCTTAATTATGATTATTCCAGGCTCGATGAGGGGAGGAAACAGTCAGGGAAGAGAGTATAGAAATGACATGACCAAAAGCAAGAAAAAAATCATTGTGAATGAGAGAGAGAAATGTCCCAGAAGGTCATACCAGAGAATGATGAGAAATGGGGTTTGATAGGTAACATACCAAGAGTGGAAAAGGCCTAGAATATTTTGCAAGGTAATATAAAGGTGATTTAATAGTCCTTAGATTCTTAAGTCAGAGTGGGATTACTGGACTTTGAATGAGAGAGTGGTGCCAATGTCTTCAGCCAAAGGTCACCAGAAACACACATGTGGTTGAGCAAGTTGGGTTTATTACTCATTGCAGTCAGGGAGAATGCACTCCATGGGGAACCACGGGGTGTCTCAGTAAGAGGGTGTTAGAAAGAACTTATTACACGATTTGGGCTTTGATTAGTTGATTTTTGAATTGAAAGAAAAGGAGATTACTCTGGATTAGGTGCTGCCAGAAAATGGGCACAATTCTATAATTGACAATCTTAATAAGGAAAGAGGAAGGAAGGAAGGAAAAAAGACGAGAGTGAGGCTAAAGCTGTAATAGGTAAAGAAGCAGTTGTCACTCATACTAGCAAAAATACTGTTTGGTATTTTTGTAGTTTGCACAGTGATCTGTTTTTGTGCTTAGACAAAATTCTGAAGTGATTTTGTTTTTTGTCTCACTTCCTTTTGGTCCCAGAGTGACCTTGACTGATGTTATGTTCGTTGAGATTGTTTATACCCAACAGGGGGACATCATGGCTGAGCTTTGCGTTCTAGTCCAGCTCTGAACAACATGGAGTCCTAGTTATATGTATCAGGCCAGTTCCCAGATATCAGAGGCTGCTCTTCTTTTTCTTAGTGGGCATGGGTACAGTGCTTTAGGAAGATTCATTGGCATATAATATGAACTGAGCAGAGACACTCAAAGGCAGAAGGAATAATTAGCTGGTCATTGCAGTAGAAGTGGGCTGCACTGTCCTTGCATTATCTCTTCGAACTTCACAACAACTCCATATGGTAGAAGCCTTTATCATCTCTACTTTATAGGTGAAGACCTAAGGTTTAGAAATGTTAAATGAATAGCCCTATGCCATAGCTAGCAAGTAGAGCAGGAATTCAATCCCAGACTTGCCTGACTACATTTACCATGACACTAGAGGGACTCTTGAAGCCAGAGGCCCATGGAAGAGAGGTTCTTCACTCTGTGTACACACTAGAGTCACCTGGTGAACTTTCAAAAGGATGCCTGATTTCTCTCCTCAGAGATCCTGATTTGATTGGTCAGCTTGGGGCTTGAGCATCAGTATTTGTTAAACACATCTCAGGTGATTCTAATGGGCCACTGATTTGAGGTTTAGTACAGTGAGAGAAAAGATCTAAACTCTGTCCGGAGTCAACAAAGGCATTCAGTACTTGGTTAACACCCTAATGTGGAGTTGGGGAAAAGTTGAAGTGCTATTTTGCAATTTGATAGATTCTCTTACATGAAAGGAAAAAAACAAAACCATAAATGTGCAACCTCTTTCCCTCAAGAAGGCATGCTGGCATTCAAGATCCCCAGTCTCCCTGAGCATCACGGCAGCCAAGAAGAGCTATGAGGACAAACACAGACTTCCTGAATTTCATTGTTAAATGGTAAAACAAATGAGCCGCCTCTAAGAGCTTGAAATGTGCTCAAATGCAATGAGTCTTTTCTCTTCCGCCTGTTCTCTGTGTTCAAGCAGAGAGGTATTAGGTAGTTTACCTAATCCTTACTTCCAAGTCATTAGCGATAAAAATGCACTTTGGGATCTGAATTTCATCCTTAAGTGGCTTACGAGAGGAGCAGAACTTCAGAAATCAGGAGGAAAGCTTATGGAGAGCCAAATATAATTATAACAAAATAAAGTGAGGGTGGCAATAGCTTTATTGTTGAAGTCACTTCTCCCAAATAGATATTTCTCAATTTGACCAATAATGCGATTTGATACCACAAAAACTCACGCAAGTTGCAAAACAATAAAAACCATCAAATATTAGTGGGGCTTGAAAAGTTGGGTGAGCCCTTGTATAGCAGGTGTGTCTCACCCACAAGCAAAGACAGGAAGTGAGCAGAGCACGGGGATGTGATTGTGACTGGGAAGGCCGACACTGGACGGGAAGGAACTGAAAATGATCACATCCCCATTCAGCTGATACGTATGCGTCTCTTCTTGGAAAGAAAAAAAAACTTTCCATGAAAATTGCCTATTGCCTGCCTGTAAGCCTAAGCCTTAGTCCTGAAACTGTAGCCAACTAACTGGTGTGGCAATTACGAGGCACATAAAACACGTTTCTCAATGTGTCAGACACGACTGCTGATGGTACATGAGAAAAGTGTAGGGGATTCACGGATGGATTTGAAAAATTTTAATAGTTTTATGTTTATTGAAATATGTATTAGAAAAATATACACTAACACCAACTAACAAATATTGTTGCTTAGAATGAGACTAGCATAGATATTTAAATGAAGTTGATAAGTACATGATCAAAAACTCAGGAAGGATGACAGCAGTGTGGGAAACACTAGTGTAGGACTTAAAAGAATACATGGTTTAAGCTCCTGCTCCACTTCTTACTAGCTGAGTGACTGTGGGCAAGTCAACCTCTTTGAGCATCAATTTCCTCATGTGTAGTATAAGGTAGTCTGTTGAATTCTTGGAAACCAGAGAGGATTGAAAGTGCTGATCTGGCCAGAGGAGCTGCAAAGATGCTTTCATGGGACCAAATATCTGAGACCAAGACGGTTGTTCTTTGTAAAGGATCGAGGAGACATAATATTAAGTAAGTGAAAGCACATTCACAAAAGTTAGTTGGTCAGTTTGTGGTCACTTATCATTAAGAAGCCAGAATTTAATATTGACTCATCATATGGGATAGAGTGGGAGGACACATATTCCTTGGATCTTTAACATTCTGTCTCTCTCTTCTTCATCATGAGCTAATCCTCCTGATGGGGAGTGGGCATGGTCACAGATAAACATATATTAGCCTGAGCCAGATTATTCCCCAAAGTGGGACAACTTAGACCAGAGTAGTATTAAAGACATGGGCTATGAAAAACCGAGATTTGGGGTTGGATCTTTGTTCTCACTAAATAATTGTAATGTGGTAGGAAATTGAAATAACTCTGGAAAGCCTCAGTAGTCCCATCTGTAAAATGCAGATGGTAATACCTACCTCACACTATATTTCCTTTCTAAACTGTGAATGGAGACCATGTTTGTTTTTGGTCATCATGTTAGGACCTCAATAAATGTTTTCTGAATGAATGAATGAATGAATAAGAGGCTATGGGGCTAACCTTAGGTAATGCCTAATATATAACTCCCAATACATGGCAGTAGTAGTGGGTGTTAATACTTATCATAGATAACTATTTTGGCAACTGTTAACCCACGGGCTTCTGGAGTCAAGCATGTATGTCAAGCATAAGTCATCACTTTGTCACATTCCCACCCCTCACCATAGTGATTGGCTTGGAAATGGGCCAATGACCCAATCACAGCAGTGAGACGTTGGCCAGGAGAACTGGAAAGAGACCATCAATTTTTTTTTCTAGGAAGTGAATAAAAGTGAATATAGGATCTGGGACTGCTGCAGCTGTTCTGTGAGCATGTGGAGCTGATAAAAGATCCTGCATTGAGGGACAGGTCACTGGGAAATGGAGAGAGAGAAACAGGGTCCTGATGACATCATTCAAGGCTTGCATCAAGCAATAGGTAAAGTCATATCTACCATGGTCTATTTGATTATGTAAACTTTATTGAAAGCTTCTTGTTTGTTTTACTGCTTACAATAATTTGAGTTATGTCAGTTGCAACAAAAAGAATCTGGATATAGCAATATTATTATCATCATAAAATAACAAAAACTAGAATCAAATATCTGCAATTCAACAAGTTAACATTTTTAGTTTTGTTTGGGCAAAATTTGAGGGAAATCTTAGCTTCAAGTTTCTTCCCCTTACGACAGAATATAGTCACTTCTTTCTTGAGTGGCTCATATTGTTTCTTTCCTGATGTCCTGAGGGATGGGGATCTGGCCAACATAGATGTTTAGCAAGGGAAGTGCACACAGTGTGCTTTTCTTTTAAATCCCATAAAACATCCTGGCTCCCTGGCAGAAATAGTTCAGCCACCCTTTTCCCTGGCATTGATTGCTTTCAACACATCACTATAATTTTCTCCTTCCCAATTTATCTGTGTTGGACCACCTCTTCAAATCATAGACAAATTACTCCTGAAAGGAACATCTGGGCCCACAATTAAATTCATTCACACATCAGAGACTCCCCATTACTGGACACTGAACACATGGTATGATTTGAGAGTTAATCAGCCACTACCTTGGAAATGAAGTTTGAGGCATCAAGAGTAAAGACAACTCTAAATTTTCCTTTTTTCCACTTGAGGGGTTTGAGTACAGATAATGTTCTATGATCCAGGAACTTGGGAGCTATTTTCACAGTCTCCATTTGCATCCCCCGAAAGAATGGCAGTAACTTGCCTTTAAAACTCATTTGCAATAATTATATCATACAACTGACAACAATGGGAACTGTAAAATCACTCAACAAGTATTTAATGTGCTTTTTTTTTTGGAAAATTTACTAGGCACATCAAAAGGGAGAAAGAAGATACAAAGATGAATGAAATATGGTGTCTGCCTTCAAGGAGCTTACAGTCTAGGAGAGAAAAATTCAGCGATGGGAAGGCCAGTTGAACCACAGAGTGGGCATACAACTATTCCTGATAAAATTTTAAAGAGTGACTTTGTAACACTTAGGTTCATGGGTTGTGGAATCCAACAGGTTTGAGTCTGAGATCCAGTTCTTCCCAGTGGCAAGAAGGCAATCCATTTAATAGGTTCTTCAACCTCAGTTTTCTCATGTGTAGAATGGATTAGCAGTAAATACCAAATGCACACAGTTGCTCTCTGAAGACGAAAATAGCTCACACATGGAGAACACTTATTCTCATGCTTGGCACAAAGAGAATACTCAATATATTTTAGTTTTTATGATTTTTAAGAACATTTAGGATTACTATAGTAGTTGAGCTCTGGATGGTAGAATAAAAAGGGGCAAAACAGATATCCTTTGTTGTAAGTAAATATATAGCACTAACTTCAGGATGCATGAAAACAACAATTCCAGCAAGAATTTGACAGCTGTGAAGCTTAAATAGTGACATCTATTGGAAAAGCACAGTGTTCTATCTATTAGACACATCATCCCCAGATAGAGGAGAAGTCCGGGTTGAAAAGCATGGAAGGAATAAAGCAAGTTTAAAAGAAAATTTTCTTTACCCACTAAAGGAACGCTTCTAGTGATTTATTTCTAGTGACGTACTTGGTATGTCAGGTGTTACCCACAGAGAAAACGCGAAACGAAACTGCCAACATAAGATCTTAGATTATCAGAATTATGATCTATTCAACAATTTTTTTTTCTTTTTTGGTGAGGAAGATTGTTCCTGAGCTAACATCTATGTCAATCTTCCTCTATTTTGTATGTGGGATGCTGCTACAGCATGGCTTGATGAGCAGTGTGTAGGTCCACACCTGGGATCTGAACCCATGAATCCCAGGCTGCTGAAGAGGAGTGCGTGAACTTAACCACTACACCACGAGGCCAGCCCCTATTCAACATTTTTTTTAAAAATCAATAATAAAAATAACAGCATCTAGGAATTATTAGGCATTCACTATGTGCTAGGCCCATTTCTATGCATCTGGTATATATTAATAAGTAATAATAATATTGATACCTGCTAACATTAGCTGGCTTACTACGTACAGGAACATACTTTATCCCATTTTATCTTCACAACTCTCTGAACTAGATCTTATTATTTTCCTAATTTTCAGATGAGAAATCTAAGACCCTATGAAGTCAAATGGCTTTATCTGAGTCCACATAGCTGGTAAGTGGCAGAACAGGAATTCCCTAGACCTAGGTCTTGTTTGCTATACTATATCATTGGGGCCACAGGGATGGGATACAAATGTCTAATATAATGTTTCCCGGTCTTTTAAAATCACTTTCAACATGAGACATTCAACTTTCACTCCTATAAGCCTATGTAGGCACAATATGAACACCACCCTAGAAGGCACATTAGAATACACGAGAATGACTTTTGTCCCAGGACATCTTTGATTTCAGTCAAGTTTATAAAGACAAAATCACTCACCAGTGCTGTACCTTGTGCTTAGTAACACATGACTTGTGCCACCATATGCAAACGTGTGCCACGACCCATGATTGAGAGCTGCTGGTCCAAACTGAAGACTGAAGGGCATCATGGGAGAGTCAAACCCCCTCTTTCAAATCTACTTCCTGTCACCTCCATCCAGCTGCCTCTTTTAGGGGCCCCACCCCTTGCTGAGTAGAGCCATTCTTCATAACTGGTAGTTGGATGGGAGTAGTATGCCAAGTCCTCTTTGAGGATGTGGCAATAATGAGTGAGTGGAGAATACAATTAAAAGAGATGGAATGGTGTTCCTGAAGTGACATACACTAGCTAAAAAAAAATAACAGGGAATCCCATCCAGAATATTGGAAGAGTTTAGACTTAGTGGATACTCCACGGACCCCTGTGGTCATGGTTCTCTCCCCAGGGAAACCTATCTTTAGAGAATCACTGTACTATTAAAATAAGGCACATTTGGAAAGGGAGAGGGAATACAAGTTGAACCACATGTACTCCAACTGGCCCATTATTTATTTTATGGTTACATTTTAGCAGGACACAAATGAGCAACCCAGGACTGGAAGCCCCCGTCTCATTTCTCAACTCCCTCCTTTCTGCTTCACTTCCCATTACTCTCAGAGTTTTACTATTTTAAGAGTTTAATGTTGGTCCATTTAAATTGGGAATGCTGGGTAACTCACTCAGCATAATGCTTTTATAATTTCAGTCACAAAGTGATACGATGATTGAAAGCCAGACATGTTTCAGTTTCCTAAGATTGTAATTTCTTCTCCCCAAATAATTTAATGTAATACCAGAGGAATATGTTATATATAGATTCACCCTAGGAGTTATCCTTCTGTAGGCAGTCAACTTGAGAGGTCAGGAGTTTGTCAGTGACCAATCCTTCATACACAAGAACCAATAACCTGGAAGATGAAGAGACCTACATTTTAAATAAAAAGATGTAGGAAATTATTTTCCCATGTCCTGGTTAAAGGTTTGATATTAATTCTATGCAAACTAACTAATATACATTCAACCAACATTTGTCTATTGAATGTTAATAGAATGATGCCAGGCACTCGAGGGAAATTCAAAAGAAATGGAAAGCATAGTTCATTTCCTCAAAGGATGACGTTTACTCTAATTGAAGAGAAGAGACATGGAGACAAGCACTCATTAGGCAGGTAAGGTTCAAAGCAAGCTGCCTATAGTTAAGTAGCTATTAGGTAATAGAGACAAGTCAGAAAAGGGATCCATTTGGGCTGGAGCAAGGAGGAAAGGGCCTACCAGAAGAAAAACAGGCAGCAGTTTGAGAGAAACAAAGGATGGTCTCCAAAGAGGCTTCCAGTCAAGAGCAAACTTGAAGAAACAGTATCGTATTATCGAGTAATACTTTTTAAAGCACTCTTGACTCTCCTCTGACCTGTCCAACAGGTCCTGGGGGCCGGGGGGAGTCAGAGAAGGGCCCCCATTGCCCATTTTACAGAAACGGCTGAGAAATTGAGTGATTTCTGTAGAGTCCTATATGAAATTAAACACATCCCCTGAGCTCAACGGCTCTGCGATTTCCTCTTAAGCCACCAGCTTAAACAAATGGAAGGAAATTGGTCTCTTTTTACTCTTCTGGGCAGAACACACGCTGAAAGCTGGTAAATGCCAGAAATTGGAGATATTATGAAAAATAATAGTAAATTTTAATGAGCACTTCTAATATTATTATCTTGATTTTACTAAGGAGAAAACTGAGGCTCAAAGAAATTGAGTCTGTTGTCTGATGTGGTGAAGCAGCAGCTCAAACCCAGGGTTATCCAGCTCTGAAGTCCAGGTCCTTAATCACTCTCTATTAGGCTCTCCAGGTGAAGTTGGGACCAGCATACCAGTATCACCTGGGAATGTCAAGTCCCAGGCCCACCCCAAATTTATAGAATCAGAGACTCATGGGGTCAGGCCCAGCCATCTGTGTTTTAAAAAGCCTTCCAAGTGATTCTGATGCAGGCTTAAGTTGGAGACCTACTGCTTATACCATTTTTCTGACTATTGAGCTTAAATGGTATTTGGTGTAAGCAGGGAGAACAAGGAAGAATATTCTTTTAAGCTAAGGATCCATGGGAAGACCGGAAGTGTTTGAATATCTCTGAACAGCTGACGAGTCTGCACCTGCCAACCAGTCTATAAATGGAGCTGCTATCTGTGAATGAAGGCAGAGGCTGGGCACAGGGACCAACTCCTGGGATGATGCGCTCCAGGGTAACGGCTACCGGCTGGGGGTACAAGCCCAGCTCTGTTATCAACCAGAGCTGTGACCTTGGGCAAGTCCTTTAACCTCTCTGGACTCTAATTTCCTCATCTGCTCCAAAAGGCCACTGGGTCACACCATTTGCATTGTGCCTTTCTGCTCTGAATCCCTTATCTCCAAGGCAGTCATTGCAAAGCTAGGACAGAATTAGATGCTATATTGAGCGGTAGGCTAAGAAGCTGGGAAGAGAAGATGACTCAGAAGGCTTAAAGGATTCAGGAAGGTTTATTATTGAAGGAGGTGGAGGCTGAAGCTAGGAGGGGTTCAGACAGGAGGAGGGGGGAAGGCAGTGCATTCCAGATGTGGGAGCCAGAGATCGAGGACAGGGGTGGGGTGAACCAGATGTGCTTGTGAGATCAACCTGAGCAGATGGGCTTGTGTACCATAGAGACAAATGAGCAAAACTCTCCCCCGCTCCCACAACAAAGGATTAAATGGCCCAAAAACCCCTCACCCAGCCAGTGAGCTCTAGCCCCATATCCAATAGCTAGCTTATTAGATAACCAGAAGCAGCAGATAATGACTACTATGTCACAGAGGGTTCTAAGCACTTTCCAGGCCTGTTCTCACAGCAACTGTCTGTGCTTACTTTTTTTTTTTAGTAGACTTTATTTTTTAGAGCAGTTTTAGGTTCAAAGTAAAATTGAGCATAAAGTACAGTTTTCCCTTATCCCCCCTGCGCCCACATACGCACAACCTCCCACATTATCTCCGCTCACTTTTAGCAGCTGCTTTTTACCTGTCAGAAACGGAGGCTGACAGAGCCTCCAATACTCAGCTAGTAAGGTGCAGCGCTGGAATGTGGACTGAGGTCGGCAGAATTTGAAAGCCAGCGCTCTTGTGCTTTACCTAGTTTTTTCTGCAGCCCTGCTGCCTTCCCTGCTGAGTTAACGTGTCAGCTCTGTTGTAAGCACATGAGGCAGAAAGGGGCAGGCCAAGTCTGCTTAAGGACCCAGGACCCTTTAATTCAGAGCCCCTCATCCCCTTCAGACTCTCACGATTATTTTATAGGATGAATCGAGGAGAAGATAAGCCATTGTAAACAAAAAGACCTTACACGAAGTTATTGTTTCCAGGTATTTAAATATTCTTGCGGCCTTTCCTCATTCTTTCCAGAGGAGTCCTGGCTATCAGCTGATAGGAGGGGTGAGCCATGAAAAATGCTGGGTTTCAGTCAAAGTAATTCCATTAGGGGCAGAAATGGTTTGCTGAAACACAAGGAAGGGAAATCACTTGCAGCATACCAACAGCTGGGCCCAAGTGACATCATTCGCCAAAATCAAAGGAAATGAGCTAATCAGATATGCATAAAAGCCCTTTTTGTTTGCTTGCTTAGAAAGTTACAATTTGTTTTCAAGGTAGAGGAGAAAAAAAATATCTCTGAAAAATTTTGGCCCTGATATTTCGCTTCTTTTAATTGTTTTCAGTTATCGCTGAAGACACAAAAAGAAAATGCTTGAAAAGTACTCAGGTCGCTGCATATTAGGAGGAATTACCACAGGAAGGTTATTTTCACAGGGTCCTGCAAGACAATTGATGCTCCTCAGCACTACACCCTCATCCTCAATGGAAAAAAAGAAGGGGACAGAAGTTATCCATTGGTCTTTATACACTACATCCCTTCATATTCTGACCTTCCCGTGACGTTTCATTACAAGTTCACCCAGTCCTGTGGTTGAGTAGATGCATATTAAATTAAAGGTAGAAGGCTGTAGGTTAAATAGAATAAATAGAATTAAATAGCATTAAGTAAAAGATGCCAAAGGCAAGGAATTCTAAGTGACCCACATGTAAGGGCAAAGAAAGAAGATCTAGCCATTCCCCAAGGAATGTCTTTCTCTACAACTGAACAACCAAAAAACAAACAATCCAATTAAAAAGTGGGCAAAGGACTTGAATAGACATTTCTCCCAAGAAAATATACAAATGGCTAATAAGCACATGAAAAGATGCTCCACATTACTAATCATTAGGGAAATGCAAATAAAAACCAAATGAGATACCACTTCACCCACTAAGATGGCTACCATGAAAGAAAGC